>NW_028270188.1:20112681-20712681 GCF_037043375.1 Chiloscyllium plagiosum
AGTACTAGACCATAAGACCATAAAACATAGGAGTGGAAGTAAGGTCATTCGGCCCATCGAGTCCACTCCGCCATTCAATCATGGCTGATGGGCATTTGAACTCCACTTACCCGCATTCTCCCCGTAGCCCTTAATTCCTTGTGACATCAAGAATTTATCAATCTCTGCCTTGAAGACATTTAGCGTCCCGGCCTCCACTGCACTCCGTGGCAATTAATTCCACAGGCCCACCACTCTCTGGCTGAAGAAATGTCTCTGCATTTCTGTTCTGAATCGACCCCGTCTAATTCTAAGGCTGTGTTCACGGGTCCTAGTTTCCTCGCCTAGCGGAAACAATTTCCTAGCGTCCACCCTCTCCAAGCTATTGATTATATATTTGCAATACTCAAACAGTTTGCCATTCATCTTTCCATCATTGTTTGAGTAACATTGCCCTGGATCATAAACGTGTTGTTTTAGCAGATTAAAGTAACTAGCCTGACTTGTTCCTAAAACTGACCCTGACCCAGTGTGAGACCGATATCATCGGCCAATTCACCAACCTGGTTATATTTAACATTTGTTGTGAGCAGTGGAAGAGTGGGACTAGAAAAGGAAACAGTGACCCAAAAAGCCGGGGAACTATAGGCCGGTGAGCCTGATGTCAGTGGTGGGTAAGCTGTTGGAGGGGATTCTGAGGGATAGCATTTACATACATTTGGGAAGGCAAGGGCTGATCGGGGAAGACAACATGGCTTTCTGCATGGGAAATCATGTCTCATTAAATCGGTTGAGTTTTTTGAAGAGGTGACAAAGAAGATTGATGAAGGCAGTTTGGTAGATATTGTCTATATGGACCTCAGCAAGGTGTTCATTTAAAGAACAAAGAGCAAAGAAAATGTACAGCCCAGGAACAGGCCCTCCAGCCCTCCAAGCCTGAGCCGATCCAAATGTACTGTCTAAATCTGTCGGTCAATTCCTAAGCATATGTACCCCTCTGTTCCCCACCTACTCATGCATCTGTCCAGACTCTTCTTAAATGAATCTACCGTGTCTGCCTCTACCACCTCTGCTAGCAACACGTTCAAAATGCCCACCACCCTCTGTGTGAAGTACTTACCGTGTGTATCCCCCTTAAACTTTCCACCTCTCATCTTGAATGCACGACCTCTCGTTATTGAATCCTTCACTCTGGGAAAAAGCTTGTCTCTGTCTATACCCTTCATGATTTTGTAAACCTCAATCAAGTCCCCCCTCAATCTCTTTTTTTCCAGTGAAAATAAACCTAACCTACTCAGCCCCTCTTCATAGCAAGTATTTCATTCTGATTGGTAGACAAATGAGTAAGTTTCAGTCACATGGGATACAGAGGAAGCTAGTCACAATTGGCTTGAAGGAAGAGGGGTATTTTTCAGACTGGAGGCTTGTGAGCAGCAGTGTGCTGTAAGAATCAGTACTGAGTTCACTGCATTTCATCATTTATGTAAAGGATTTAGATGTGAATATTGGGGCCATTGTTACTAAGTTTACAGATTACATCAGAAAGGCAGTGTAGTAGATTATCTCAGAGTACAATAAGACCACAATTAGATGGGACAAAAGGGCAAAGAGTGACAGGTGAAGTTTAATTTAGATAAATACGAGATTTTGTATTTTGTGAATGCACACCAGGGCAGGAATTATACACTTGATGGTAAGGTCCTGGGGTGTGTTGTGAAACAAAGGGATAGGGCTGCAGGTACATTGTTCCTTGAAAGTGGAGTCGCAGGTAGACAGAGTTGGACAGAACACATTTGGCACATCTCCCTTAATCAGTCAGAGCATTGTGTTTAGGGGTTGTGATGGCATGTTGCATCTGTACAGGATGTTGGTGAGGCCACTTTAAAAATACTGCATGCAACTCGGTTTTCTGCAGAAATGATTTAGACACAGATGTTCCAGAACTGGAGGTTTGAGCTGTAGGGAGAGGTTGATTAGGGTGAGGTGTTTCTCCCTGGAGTGTCAGAGGTTGAGGGGTGACATTATAGAGATTTATAAAATTATCAGGGGCATAGATATTCTGAACAGCCACGTTCTGCTCCCCAGTGTAGGGGAGTCCAGAGCAAGAGAGCATAGGTTGAAGGGGAGAGGGCGAATGATTTAGAAGGGACCTGAAGGCAAATGTTACACACAGAGAGTGGTGTGTGTATGGAAAGTGCTGTCAGAGGAAGTGGTGAAGGCAGTTACAATCGCACATTTAAAAGGTATCTGAAAGAGGAGGGATATTGGCCAAATGCTGGCAAATGGGACTAGATCAGGTTTGATATCAGATCGGAGTGAACAGGTTGGACTAACGGGTCTGTTTCCGTTCTGCATGACGCTCTGATTCTATAAAAAGGATGATGAATAATTCTGAAAGGATCTTTCAAGTGGGAATTCTCTTCACTGGAAGTTTATCGTGCCTCCATGCTCACATTGATTGAAAGCTGCATTAGGTAAATATTTGACACAGAAGTGAGTCACGGATAATGGGATATAGAGAGCAAAGTGGAGCTGAGACCCCAACTTGATCAGCCACAATCTTAGTGTCTGGTGGAAAAGGCTCAAAGTATCTAATGACCCACTCCTGCTCTTCAGTCCCATTTTTCTGTATTCCATTCAGCCCATCAAACCTGCTAGATAGGAGCAGTTGGAGGCTACTTACTCCTATAACCTGGTGCACAGAAACAGAGGAGACTATTCAGCCTCTCAAGACTGTCACACACGATGTGAGGTGATTTGGGAAATGTAATTGGAAAACCCAGGCTGTTTATGAAAGAGGCTCCTCATCTCTCTTTACAGAGCTTCCCCTCTCTGCAACTTGTGCTCCATTTGTTGGTCATGTTGTAGACCCAGATTCACTGTGAATACAGCCCACATACCTCACCCAGCGATAGCTCACAAAATCCTCTGGTCTCCCTGACTGCAATATGTAATAACAGAACATTCATGAAAATAACACCCACTAACTTTCCAATAACAGAATGTGAGAGCATCAGAAACAGGGGCAGGTCGTTCACTCCCCAGGCCTGCTTTGTCCTTCACTAAGATTGTGGCTGATCTGCTCTCGGTCTGAAATCCTCTTTAATACCCAATTCCTCATAGCCATCACCTCTCTGACAGATCAATATCCATCTAACTCTCTTCAAATAATTTCAGCCATCTCACTCCCCGAACACTCTTGAGAACAGAAATCCTGACATTGAATCCCACCTGTTTGATGAAAACACTTGCTGCTCCTATATCATGGTTTATTGATATGAATAAAAGAGGTTGAGACAAGGGTTCAGGTAAAGTGGACTCGCCCTGATATCAAGGCAGTGATTGCCTTCTGTTGACATCAAGGAGCTTAACAAAACTGGACTTGATGGGAATCAGAGTAAACTCTCCAGTGTTTGGGGTCAAACATGGCACAAAGGAAGATGTTCACCATCTCAGTCCTGGGTCAGCTCTGTGCGAGATCCTCAGGGTAGCTTCCTCTTCACAAACAGCTTCAGCTGTTTCATCAATGTCTCCCGTCCCCACCCTCACCAAAATAAGATCAGAAGTGGGGATGGTCACTGAAGATTCCACAATGTCCGGAACATTTTGTCCCCCCTCAGCTCCTGAACTGGTCTGTGTCCATGTGCAGCAAGACCCAGACTCCATTGAGAGTTCTGCTGTTAACGTGTCAGTAACATTCATGTAACTGCACTGCCTATTGCCACAGTAAAACAAGAGTTCATTCAGCACTTCACAGGAATATAAGGAAGTCATTCAGCCCATTGACACTATTGGAGAAGAACAGGGACAACCCATTCAGTGCCTCCAGCCTATTACTCAGGAAGAGAAGGAGTCTAGTGTGATGGGCCACACCAGAGCCCCTCGAAATATTGGAAGGCAATAGCCTTGCTTCTAATGTTTTATTATTTTAAAGGAAATATAAAGGGTCTGTTCCAGATGCAATGTGACAGCATCAAGAGAAAATTCAGTGAGAGTAGGAGCCAGGAGACATTCCCTGAAGCTTCCAACTCTGTTGAGACCGCTATAGTTTTTGATGTTACTGAGAAACCAAAACCCAGAGATCCTAATCTGTGAGAGCTGGCCACACCCATTCAGTCTGCATTAAAATAAACCTAAGGCATGCCTCGCTGTTACTCAAGTGTCTTAACTAACCAGCTTGGTAACGATCGTTCAATCTCTCTCTTAAAAGAAACCAGGACAAAATAATCTCGTAAAGCTACAGCATCATCACACTTGTCAGTACATCGAGCTATCAAACAGGAACCAGGGGTAACCCAGTCAGGCACTTGGCCCTGTCCAATCGGACGAGGAAGAAGTCAATCAGCCCCTTGAGTCACTTATACATGAACAGTAGGAGGCCATTCCCACCTCATTACACTTACACGGGGGCAGAATGAGGTAATTGATGCTGATTCCTGATGAATGTCTTATTCATGCAACATCGATTCTCCTGCTTCTCGGATGCTGCCTGACCTGCTGTGCTTTTCCAGCAATCGACGCTCTACTCTGATCCTGGATTAGTGGTGCTGGAAGAGCACAGCAGTTCAGGCAGCATCAGAGGCGCAGTAAAATCGACGTTTTGGGCAAAAGCCCTTTGAGGAAGCAAACTTCTTCAAGGCAGGTATCCTTGCAAGAGGATTCGCAGTAGGGTTAAAATCAACTATGTAAAAACAATGACTGCAGATGCTGGAAACTCTGATCTCCAGCATCGGCAGTCTTAAGTTTCTCCTAAATGATGCTCCAACATGATGAACAAGTGGAGCAGAGGCTTCACATACAGACTGTTCCACGTTGTTCCTCATGGCTCCATTGCTTATGATACACACGCGGGACTAAAACGTGGTTTTCTAGTGGTGAGCAGAGAAGCTTCATGTCTTGTGTGAAGTCTGAAGAAGGCATCTTCCATCTCTGAGAAAACAGCCTGGTGTTCTTTATGCAGGGCGGAAGCTGGTGGGAATGGCTACCTGTTTCAGATCGAAGGTATTGTGGCTGCTGTTGGGAATTGTAAGCAACATGGCGTTCAGTACAGGCTCACGTGCCGACTGCACAATAACGTGGGGAGAGTTAATTAAGGCATATAAACTATTAGGATAGTCACGTTAGACTGATGAATGGACTCTCTATGTTCAAATAATGCTGACCGTGTTCATGTTGACCTTGTCTAGTGTATGTCCTGTGCAGTGTAACCTGTATGCCTTACTCTGTCCAAGTCTATTTCCACCCTTTGATCTGTCTGGCTATGCTTACTATGATCTGCCTCCACTGCTCATAAATAAAGTGTTTCTCTGTACTGAGATACACGTGACAATATATCAAACCAATTAATCCTGTGTAAAGTATGGAATTTCTCTCCCTGTCAATGTCTCTTTTGGAAATAAGTGATCGCTGCCACTCCTCGTGTTTCAGCATTACCATTTCTTCGTCTCTCACAGCTCTACAGATTAAACACTCAGCGTCTTCACTCTATCCTCATGTTACCATCACCCGTGTCTGTGGTAAGGAGATAATTCCTTACAAAGGAGATCAAATCTGTACAGAGTGCCTCAAATACTCTCTCAGCAAGGCTCTAAAACTGCAGGAAGATGGCTTTACTTATTTACTCGAATCATCTTACAATGAAGGACAGCACACCATTGACTGCACCCATTACTTACACAGGGTTTGATTCGGCGCAGTCAGCATAGACTTGTGAGTGGGAGATCATGCTTCCCAAATTTGTTAGAGTTCTTTGATGAAGTGACAAGGAAGGTTGACGAGGACAGAGCGGTAGACGTAGTCTTTATGGATTTCAGTAACGCATTTGATAAGCTTCCACATGGCAGGCTGCTCAGGAAGGTTACATCGCGTGGAATGCTGGGGGAACTGGCCAATTGGATACACAGTTGGGTTGTTGGTAGGAAGCAGAGGATTCAGTGGAAGGATGCTTGTCAGACTGGAGGCTGGGTCTATAGCTGTTTGTTATCTATGATTATCTATGATTATCTGTGACTGCAGACACATAGACATGGGATAAAACTTTTCAATGATCTCTGAATCAGCCAACAAGACACTCTATTGTGTCAAATTGCTCTGAGGTCTTAAAGGATAAACCTGGAGAGAAAACCTGACCCCAGCCTCAGTATCGGAAAAAGGGGACGGGAAACAGTCCTGTTGACACTGCAGAGACCTCCTTCCTAACATCGGAGAGCTTGTGACAACAATAGACGATAGACAATAGACAAAAGGTGCAGGAGTAGGCCATTCTGCCTTTCGAGCCTGCACTGCCATACAATATGATCATAGCTGATCATTCCTAATCATTATCCTCTTCCTGCCTTATCTCCATAACCCTTGATTCCATTACCTTTGAGAGCTCTCTCCAACTCTTTCTTAAATGAATCCAGAGACTGGGCCTCCACTGCCCTCTGGGGCAGAGAATTCCACACAGCCACCACTCACTGGGTGAAGAAGTGTTTCCTCATCTCTGTCCTGAATGGTCTACCCCGTATTTTTAATCTGCGTCCTCTGATTCGGCACTCACCCATCAGCGGAAACATGTTTCCTGCTGCCAAAGTGACCAATCCTGTCATAATCTTATATGTCTCAATCAGATCCCCTCTCAGTCTTCTAAACTCAAGGGTATACAAGTCTAGTCGCTCCAGTCTTTCAGTGTAAGGTATTCCCACCATTCCAGGAATTGACATCGTGAATCAACGCTGCACTCCCTCAATAGCCAGAATGTCTTTCCTCAAATTTAGAGACCAGAACTGCACACAGTACTCCAGGTGTGGTCTCACCAGGGCCTACAGCTGCAGAAGAACCTCTTTGCTTCTATACTCAATCCCTCTTGTTATGAAGGCCAGCATGCTATGAGCCTTCTTCACTACCTGCTGTACTTGCATGCTTACCTTCATTGACTGGTGTACAAGAACACCCAGATCTCTCTGTACTGCCCCTTCACCTAAATTGATTCCATTGACGTAGTAATCTACCTTCCTGTTCTTGCCACCAAAGTGGATAACCATACACTTATCACATTAAACTGCAATTGCCATCCATCTGCCCACTCACCTAACTTGTCCAGGTCACCCTGTAATCACCTAACATCCTCATCACATTTCACCCTGCCACCCAGCTTTGTATCATCAGCAAATTTGCTAATGTTATTGCTGATACCATCTTCTATATCATTAACATATATTGTAAAAAGCTGCAGTCCCTGCAGGGATCCCTGCGGTATCCCACTGGTCAATGCCTGCCATTCCGAAATGGAGCCATTTATCACTACTGTTTGTTTCCTATCAGCCAACCAATTTTCAATCTAAGTTAGTACTTTGCCCCCAATACCATGCGCCCTAATTATGCTCACTTACCTCCTATGTGGGACTATATCAAAAGCTTTCTGAAAGACTCGGTGGTACAGTGGTTAGCACTGCTGCCTCACAGCGCCTGAGACCCGGGTTCAATTCCCGCCTCAGGCGACTGTCTGTGTGGAGATTGCACATTCTCCCCGTGTCTTCGTGGGTTTCCTCTGGGTGTCCGGTTTCCTCCCACAGTCCAAAGATGTGCAGGTTAGGTGAATTGGCCATGACAAATTGCCCGTAGTGTTAGGTAAGGGGTAAATGTAGGGGTATGGTTGGATTGCGCTTCAGCGGGTCGTGTGGACTTGTTGGGCCGAAGGGCCTGTTTCCACACTGTAATGTAATCTAAAAAAAAAGTCCAGGTGCACTACATCTACTGGATCTCCCTCATCCATCTTCAGAGTTACATCCTCCAGAAGATTAGTCAAGCATGATTTCCCCTTCAAAATCCATGCTGACTCTGTCCTATCCTGTTACTACTATCCAGATGTGCAGTAATTTCATCCTTTATAATAGACTCCAGCATCTTTCCCACCACTGAGGTCAGACTAACTGGTCTATAATTTCCTGCTTTCTCTCTCCCACTTTTCTTAAAAAGTGGTATAACATTGGCCACCCTCCAATCCGCAGGAACTGACGCCGAATCTATCGAACTCTGGAAAATAATCACCAGCACATCCACGATTTCCCGAGCCACCTCCTTCATTACCCTGGCATGTAGACCATCAGGCCCCGGAGACTTATCAACCTTCAGACCTAACAGTTTCTCCAACACCAAATCCTGGCAAATATAAATTCCCTCAGGTTCAGGTCCTTCAGCCACTGTTACCTCAGGGAGATTGCTTGTGTCTTCCCCAGTGAACACAGATCTGAAGTACCCATTTAATTCTTCTGCCATTTCTTTGTTCCAAGTAATATATTCCCCTGTTTCTGTCTTCAAGGGACCAATTTTTGTCCTAACCACTTTTTTGCCTTGCACATACCTAAAAAAGCTTTTACTATCCTCCTTTATATTATTGGCCAGTTTACCTTCGTACCTCATTGTTTCTCTGCTTATTTCCTTCTTAGTAATCCTCTGTTGTTCTTTAAAAGCTTCCCAATCCTCCGTTTTCCCACTTATCTTTGCTATATTATACTTTTTCTCTTTTAACTTTATATGTTTCTTAACATCCCTCGTCAACCACGGCCGCCCATGGTACTGAAGGAGGTGGCTCGGGAAATCGTGGATGCGTTGGTGATTATTTTTCAGAGTTCGATAGATTCGGCATCAGTTCCTGCGGATTGGAGGGTGGCCAATGTTATTAAGAAAAGTGGGAGAGAGAAAGCAGGAAATTATAGACCGGTTAGTCTGACCTCAGTGTTGGGAAAGATGCTGGAGTCTATTATGAAGGATGAAATTACGGCACATCTGGATAGTAGTAACAGGATAGGTCAGAGTCAGCATGGATTTATGAAGGGGATCTTTCTTCATTTTAGGAATGAACTGATCCTGCAACTTCTGCATTATACACAGAAATATCCGCCATTGTTCCTCCACGGTCATCCCTGCTAAGGTATTGCACCATTGAACTTTGGCCAGCTCCTCCCTCATAGCTCCATAATTCCCTTTATTCAACAGAAATGCTGTCACTTCCGACTGTACCCTCTCCCTTTCAACATTTACAGAGCTTTCCCACAGACTATACAGAAACATCAGGAATGGAGTAGGCCATACAACACATTGAGCCTTCCTCATTATCGTTCCTGTTCAAACATCTCCACAATGCACTTATCCCACACAATGAATATATCCGTTAATGTGATTAACCTTGGGAAGCTATAAAATAGGAAGTGCAATAGTCCCTTTGGTCCATCGAGTTTGCTACCCAATTCAATATAATGATGGCTTGCCCTTTATTTCCACACCATTCTCCTGCTCGCCCACCATTCCCTTTCTGTCTATAAATCCTTATTTATATTCAATGTCCTGGCTTCCAGGTTTGAGTGCATTCCCCAGGTTCACCAGTCGCTGAGTGCAGACATTTATTCTCATCTCATTGCAGAATGGCCTGTCTGTACCTAATACTGTGGCCCCTTGTTTTAGACACCATAGCCTGGGGGATTATCATCGCTGCTACCAATCCGTCTCCCCCTGTCAGAGCTTTATATATCTCACTGAGATCTCCATCCATTTTCCTAAACCCCATGGAATGCAGGCCCAGTCGCCCCAAACTCTGCTCCCACAACAAGCCTGTCATCACAAAGATCAGTCTGGTTATCCTTCGCTGCTCTCCCTCAATGTCAGGTTTTTCCTTTATGAAGGTACAGAGACCAAACCCGCACACAATACTGCACAGTGTTTTAGATGGGGAGTCACCAAGGCCCTGTATAACTGCAGTACGACACCCTTACTCCTGGACCCAAATCCCTTTGGAATTAAGGTCAGCACACCACTGATCTTCCTAACTGCTTTCTTTCCTGCAATATTGCTTTCAGTGACTGGTGTACAGGGAGACCCAGATCCTTTGCAATGTTACAGCTCCCCACTTTGTGGGTCTATGTACCCTGGTCAGCGTGCCAATGCCATTCCCAGTATTGACTTCTGGCTTCAGAACTCACTGTGCTGCAGGGACCCCGGAGGGCTGCGAAGAAGGAAACAACAAAAAGGAGCATATGTCCCTTTGTATATCAACATGTTTCAAACAATCCCTTTACAAACGATAGGCTTCCAATCTATTGTTCCCAACAAAGGGCACACCGTCACCTCTACCCACATTGCTCTCCATCTGCCACGTATTTGCCCATTCACTCCACTTGTCTTCGTCGCCTTGAAGCTTTTTTACAGCCTCCTCACCCACTCACAATCCAACATCCTTTAGTTCTGTCAGCAGGTTGGGATATATTGCATTTGATTCCCACAACCAAATGTTTGATGAGTATTGTGAACAGTTGGGGCCTGAGTACCGATCTCTATGATATCCCAGCAACCTTCTTCTGTTACTTTTTAAAATAATATTTATTTCCTCAATCTAGGTGTGATTGGCTGTCCCTGGTTGCCCCTTGAGAAGGTGGTGGTGAGCTGCCTTGTTGAACCGCTGCAGCCCACTGTGGATTCAGTGACAGTAACACCAATGAATGCCAAGCAGCAGTGGTTAGATTGTATTTTAGTGGTGATGGTCACGGTGTGGCATTTGTGTGGCGTGAATATTACTTGCCACTTGTCAGCCCGGATACTGTCCAGATCTTGTTGCATTTGGACATGGCCTGCTTCAGTATCTGAGGAGCCACAAACATTGCTGAACATTGTACAATCATTAGTGAACATCCCCACTTCTTACCTTATAATAGAGGCAAGGCCATTGATGAAGAAGCCCTGAAGATGCATGGGCCTAGGTCACTGCCCGAGCAACTCCTACAGACTTGTCCTGGAGCTGAGTTGACTGGCCTTTATCAACCATAACCATCTTCCTACGTGTCAGGTATGATTCTAACCAGCGGGAAGTTTGCCCCTGATTCCCATCGATTCTCATCTTGCTAAGGCCCCTTAATGCCACACTTGGTCGAAGGAAACCTTGACTTAAAGGGCTATCACTGTCACCCCACCTCTGGAATTCAGCTCTTTTGTCCATGTTTGAATCAAGGTACTGAGATCAGGAGCTGAGTGGCCCTGGGGCAGCCCAAACTGGGCGTCATTGACCAGGTTATTGCTGAGCAGGTGCTGCTTAAAAGCACTGAGACCTTCCACCACTTTACTGATGATCGAGAGTAGACTGATGGGGTGGGAATTGGCCGGATTGGAGTTGTTCTGCTTTTTATGCATGGGAGATATTTGGGATAATTTTCGATGTAATTGGGGAAATGTCGTTGTTGTAACAGTACTGGAACAGCTTAGCTAGGGCAGTAACAAGGGCTGGAGGACAACTTTTCAGGACTATTGCCAGAATGTTGTCAGGGTATGTACCCTCTGGGGTATCCAGTGTCTCCAACTGAATCTGGATATCGCATGGAGTGAACCAAATTGGCTGATGACTGGTAACTGAATTCCTGAGGACCATTGGAGGAGGATGAGATGGATCATCCACTCAGCACTTCTGACTGAAGATTGTTGCGAATGCATGAACGTTATCTTTTGTACTGTTGTGCTGGGCTCTTCCATCATTAAGGATAGGGATCTCCTCCTCCAATGACTTGTTTAATTGTCCATCACTATTCTCAACTAGAAGTAGAAGGACTGCAGAGTTTAGATCTGATCCGTTGCTTGTGGGGTCACTTAGCTCTGTCTATCACTTATTGATTATGCTGTTTGGCACACAGGTAGCCATGGTTGGTGGCTTCACCAGGCTGACACCTCATTTTCAGGTATGCCCGGTGCTGCTCCTGTCCTCCTGCACAATCCATTGAATCAAGGTTGATCCTCTGACTTGATGGTAATTGTTGTGAGGGGGATATGCCAGGCCGTGAGGTTGTGCTGGAGTACAATTCTGCTGCTATTGATGACCCACAACACCTTATGGAAACCCAGACTTGAGCTGCTAGATCTGTTCTAATCTGTCCTATTTAGCACCGTGATAGTACCACCTAAAATGGTGGAGGTTATTCTCAATGTGAAGATGTGACTTTGTCTCCACAACGACTATGCGGTGGTCACTCTTACCCGATACATCATGGACAGATACTTCTGCAATTGTCAGATTAATAAGGCTGTGGTCAAATATGGCTTATCCGTATTGATGGTTCCTTTAGCACCTGCCGCAGACCAAGTCGAGAAGTTATATCCTTTCGGACCCAACCAGCTCGATCAGTAATGCTGCTGCTGAACCACTCTTTTTGTGGACATTGACATCCCCCACCCAGAGTACATTTTGTGCCTTTGCCACCCTCAGTGCTTCCTTCAAGTGTTGGTCAGCATGGAGGAGTACTGATTCATCAGTTGAGAGAGGCTGGTACATGGTAAACAGCAGGAGGTTTCTTTTCCCATGTGTAAACTAACGCCATGAGACTTCATGGGATACAGAGACACTGTTGAGGACTCCCAGAGCAATTCCCTTCCAACTGTATCCCACTGTGCCACCACTTCTGCTGTGTCTGTCCTGCTGGTGAAACAGGAGATATCCAGGGAAGGTGATGGGGTGTCTGGGACATGGTCATACTCACAGAATCATACCTGAAAGACAATGTCAGGCTGTTGCTTCACAAGTCTGTTTATTTCTATTCACTGTTTCCTGCCAGCTGTCCCATTCTAGAAGCATGTCCATATATTCGCCCCAATCCACTAAGATTTAATTTTGCAAACTGGGCTTGGAGCTTTACCAAAATGTTTCTGAAAATCCACGTGTTTTACCTCCATTGCTTCTCTTTCATTTGTCTCCCAATCAGTTTTTCAAACATAATTCCCATTTTACAAATCTATGTTAGTGTTGTATATGACCATTACTTTCAGTCCAATAATTTCTCCCAAACCATTTACTTACTATGTTCTATGTTCCATGTACTATTTCGTTTTCCCACACCAGACTTGGTTTTCCTGGTATTGTCAGAACGTTCTGTGAAGACAGAACTGAAGTAGTGGATTCATAGTTCTGCCATTTCCCTGTTTCCCATTCTCCATTCTCTAGTTTCAAACTAGAAGGAACCCACACTATTTTTTCATACTTCTCACATTGACATAATTTGACAAGCTATAACAATTCACCCTTATAACCTTTGTGAACATTATCTTCAGAAACCTATCAATTCCTGTCTTAAGCTGCTCAGCTCCACATCATACACGCACAGGAACATAGTCTCTGTACCAACAGAAATACAGCACGATCTATATTAGTCCCACTTTCCAACACCAGGCACATAGCCTTGAATGTTATGACACTTCCAAGTACACTTAACGGTTGAGAGATTAGCCGCGATAACTCCCCTCTCAGGAAGTACATTCCAGACCTCAACACACTCTGGGTGAAAAAAAAGTAATCTTTAAATCCTCTCTGAATGTCAAACCCTTCACTTTAAGGTGTGCTCCCTTGTTCTTGACCCTCTGTCTTAAAGGAACAGCTACTGTCTATCCACCCTGTCCATGCCCCTTGTTAACTTATCCTTCTGAATCACATCCCCCTCAGCCTCTCTGTCCAAAGTAAACAACCCGAGCTTATCCAGCCTCTCTCCATAGCTGATATGCTCCTTCCCAGGGAACATCCTGGTGAATCTCCTCTGCAAGCCCCTCCAGTACAATCACATCCTTCCTGTAATGAGGCTCCCAGAACGACATACAGTACTCCATCATGGACTAAACCAAGCCCTGTATAGCACTTATAATCTACTCCCTGATTAATAAAAGCGATACCCAAGGTTCAATTCTTAACTTGTCCATTACCCTGTTCAGTCATATTCAGGGATGTGTGGAGAAACACCCTCTGAGCTCCCTAGTGTGCTGCCAATCATTGTGTAAACCCCATGTCTGGTTCCTCCTTCCAAAGTACATCACCCCATATTTATCAGATCACATTCCATCTTCCATTGATCTGCCCATCTGATCATTCCACTCGAATCTTCCTGTAAAATCGGAACTTCCTCCTCACTGCCAACCACACGGCCAATCTTTGTGTCAAACACAAACTTACTTATCACAACTCCCACCCCTCCACCCACCCCCCTCCCCCTCCAGATTCACATCTATACCATTTATGAATGCTACAAACAATAAGGGACACAGCACTGATCCCCGTGGTACTCCAGGGGACACTGGTCTCCAGTCACACAAACAGCCTTCTCCCACCACCCTCTGCCTCCTGACACTAAGACAATTTTCGTTGTACCTTTTCAAGTTATCTTTGATACTGTGAGATTTTACTTTATTTTTTTCAGTTTCCAATGTGGAACTTTGTCAAAGATCTTGTTGCAAAACTAAATAAGCGACCTCCTTAAACTAATTCAATCAAATTCATTAGGTGTGACTTCACTCTGATAAAGTCATGATGATTATGCCTGATCAAACCTTGCGACTCTGATTGGAGTTGGATTTTCTCCTTCTCTATTTTCTCCAGTAGTTTCCCTAACAGTGATCGAATACTCGCTCGTCCATAGTTACCTTGGCAAATCTCTACCACCCTTACTGTGACGTGGAATCATATTAGCTGCTCTCCAGTCCTCTGGCAACTCCCCTATGGTCAGAATACAATTAAAGACTCCTCCCTTGACTCCAACAGTATCCAGACCTGCGGATTGGTCGAATTTTATATCAGACAGAGCCTCAAACCCCTGCTCGTATTTTACATGAAGCGCTTCAAGAGCTTTCCAGTCCATCTTCTTGAATTCTGTACCTGCATCCTCCTTCTCCCAAGTAAAACAGCTGTGATGTTTACATGTACCAATCTATCAATGTTCTCCGGGTTGACGCACTGATTGCCCCCCTTTGGTTTCTAATGGACACTAACTGTTTGCTGATTATTCTGTTCTACTTGTCCATGTAGAATACCGTGGGATTCTCCCTAATCTCGCCTACTTGCACTTCTCCATGTCCCTCTGTTATTCAGTCCCCTCTATGTTTCTAAATTTCTAAGTTTCACTACAATCACCTCTCATCTTTTGAAACTCGAGACCACAGGCTGAGTTTCCCCATCAGACAATCTTGCCATTTTATGGATTAGTCTGGAAAATATCTTTTGCAGTTCCTCTATAGTCAGTTACTCTATCTTAGATTGGGACTCCAAACGGTACACAATACTCTAAGTTTAGTCTCAGCAACACTATATGCAGCTGGTGCACGACATCTTCTATGTTGCAATTACATACACATGAATGTACACCTAATTTTTCGTTTCCTATTTGCATGCGTTCTTCCCAATTCCTTTCACTTTAACTTTTCTTATGATGTTAGTGGGAGAGTTCTTAAAAAATGATTCTCCTGAATATCCAACCATACGTTATCCATTAGCTCCTCTTTGCGTACGTCCACAAGAATCATCTTCACACCATTCCAAAAAATGTTTGCCACTTATGATTTTAGTTTCATCGATGCATGATCATCCTCCCCAGTTTTCCCATTACCTTCTATATATCCACCAACACGTTCTTTGTAATTCAGCCCAAGAGACACCCGACCGCGGATTACAAGTTACTGATCTGTAGTTCACCACTCTCCATTTCATCCTTTCTGAAACTGTTGGATAATATTTATAACTTTTGCCATATCCAGATTGGCTAAATATCTTTCCAGAATGTATTGGAAAATAACATGAAAATCTGAGATGCAATCAATACGTCTATTGCTGTTTCCTCTGAAATTCTTGTATGAAGTACATCTGATCTGTTAGATTTACAAATACTCAATCTAGCTTCCTTTTAAAAGATGGCCTCAACATTGATAAGAATGATCTTAGATTTTACTTACAGAAGTCCTATGGTCACTTGGTATTTCTGGAAAAATTTCTGGATATTCTGCCTTGAAGATAGACACAAAGAAACTGTTTCTTTCCACTGTGATTTCTCTATTCTCTTCAATAAATTACCCTGTCCGTACACCTACTGTTCCACATTTGACCTTTGTTTTTACTTTTGTTTCATTCACTGATGTATTTGTTTTTTAGCAGTCTTTTTTTTTTAGCAGTCTTTATGTTTTTTTCTTTAGCAGTCTTTATGGTTTTCTTTTGTTTGCATGCTGTTTCGCTTTTTGATTTCCTTCTCAGTTTCTTGGTCATCCGTTGCTGGGTCCTACATTTCTCCGAATCCATTGGCTTACTACAACACTTGGCATTTTCCTAAGCTGCTTCCTTTGACCTAATAAGTACTTAAAGGTGAGGCTGAAAGGTTTAGGTTGGAGAGGAGGGTGGACCAGATTGATGGGAAGGAAGATGAACACATAGGAAAGTTCAAAAGGGGGAGTGTGCTGAGTTGGAATATTGGACTAGGATAAGGTGGAGTTAGGGGAAATGGGGAAACTGGTGAAATCTACATTAATCCCCTGTGGTTGGAGGGTCCCAAGGCAGAAGAGGAACCTTTCTTCATCCATGCTTCGGGTGGTTAGGGTTTGGCGATGGAGGAGGCCCAGGACTCTCATGTCCTTGGCAGAGTGGAAAGGAGAGTTAAAGTGTTCAGCCACAAGGCGGTGGAGTTGGTCAATGTGGCTGTTCCAGCGATGGTCTCTGAAATGATCCACGTGTGTCTCGCTAATGTGGAGAAGACCACACTGAGTTTAAAGGATGCAGTAGATAAGGCGTTCTGTCTCCCTTCATCACCTATCACTTTCAACACCACCTTCATCTACCTATCGCATTCCTAGCTACCTGCCTCCTGCCACACCCCCTTCTCATTTAACTCTCAGCTCCCTTGACCCAGAAGCCTCATTCCTGATAAAGGGTTATGCCCGAAACGTCAATGCTCCTGCTCCTAGTACGCTGCCTGACTGTGCTTTTCCAGCGCCACTGATCCCCAGCAGCTGCAGTGCGCACTTTCGCCTCACACCTTCAGGGCTTGCATGATTCAGATTTATAACAGTTACTTCAAATAAAACAAAAACTACCGTGTACTCAAACAGCATAAAAGAAAAACAATGCATTGTGGTCACTGTTCCCAAAAGGTCCTTTACAGCAAAGTTTTCAATTAGCTTTTCTGATCATCCAACATCAATTTCTAAATAACCTGACCTCCAGCTCAGTGCTCCACAAACCATGCTCATGAAATCCATTTCTCCCAGCATTAGCATTCAGTTGGGTTAACACAGTTTAGATATAATGTAAACAGTACATTATTACTGCAGTAGCCACAAAGTTGTATATCTCATTTTCCTGTTTTATAACCTGCCCAACATTTGTATTGCAGCTTTCACTTTGATATATAACTCCCATCAATGTTTCCTTCTTCTTGCTGTTTTTACGCTCCACATTACAAGATTCTGTAGAATCTGAGCGACGTGGAATTTGGAGAGATTAATGGTAGAGATCATCTCGCCACATCATTTATGATCTTCTTAAGCATCATTGTGACATTTTCTCCAGATCTCCTGTTATGCTGGTGAAGTAGAGAAGGACAATGATCATTCAACAATGCTCTGTATTTCCCCCAGAGAGCTGAGACTGCTCTAACCTGGGTGGGAACCTTACAGTAGGGTGGTAAAGTATTGCTGCTGCTGTACAGGATCTTCGTGACATCACGTCTGGAGTAGTGTGTGCAGATTTGGTCTCTTCAATGAAGAAAGGATTTGTTATATTGGAAACAGCTCAGAGATGGTCCCCTCAACTGATTCCTGAAATGAAGGTGCTAACTTATAACAAAAGGATTATCAGGTTGATCCAATAGCCATTGGAGTTTATAAAAATGAAAGAAGATCATATTTCAACATAGATGACAGGAAGGAGTCAACAACTGAAGAGAATTACACAGATAATGGAGGAATCCATTCCGTTCTTCAGCCTCTTACACACGACCAACAGAAGGATATTCAGGCCTTTGACCCTGTTACACCAGAATAGGACGAGGCTGTTCAGCCCTTGGAGCCGAATGTATATTTACAGGAGGAGGCCATTCAGCCCCTCGAATCTATAACACTGGCCCCTGGGTAATCCATGCGGCACCAGTATCCTATTACACAGCAACAGAATCAGCCCATTCAGCCACCTCAAGTCCGTAACATAGGAACTGAAAGCGGTCACACAGTGACTGGAAATTTGTTACACTGGGATAACAGGAGGCCATTCAGACCCACTGAGTCTGTTGCAAGAGAATTGGATAAGGATAAAAATTATCTGAGACTTATTTCATGAGAAAGGAGGAGGTAATTCAGACACGTGACTGTTGTATGGGAACAAGAGAAGACCAATCAATCCCTCGGTTCCATTACTGGGATACATGAGGTGACCGTTCAGTATCTCCACCTGTTATGGAGAAATATGAGAAGACCCATCAGCCTCTCAAAATGTTGCACAGCAACGGGAAGTTTCCATAATCCCCCACTCCTCTAACGCATCAACAGGGGGTGGTCATTCTGGCCTTGGAGATGATAACATGGGAACGCCAGAATGACTTCATCCCATCGATTTTGTGCACCAGCAGGAGGATGGGTCCTGTCAGCCACACATACCGCTTATGCAGCAAGTGGAGCACACCTCTTAAAACCCTTTTGCCCATCAAACAGGAATTCAAAGAAAACGTAAAGGTTTTAGAAAGGGAAGAACTTATAATAACTGAATACATTGGGGAGTAAAATGTAACAATAAAGTATTGTAATTTAAGGCAAATTATTAGAATCCATTGTTGTGGACATTTGCAAACGTAAACCACAATTCATCGGAGTCAACATGGTTTTACAAAGGATAAACCATGATTGAAGTGTTTTCTTGCGTTATTTAAATATGTGACAAACAAGGTGGATAGTGGGAATCCTGGAAATGGAACATATCTGGTCTTCGTGAAGGATTCAGATACGTCGCTTCTCCAAAGAGTGAGTGGTAAGATCAGACAGCATCGGTTTAGGAGTAATGTATTGGCTTGGATGGCGGATTGGTTAACCAACAAAATGCAGTAAGATGGATTAACTGTGTCATTTTCTATTGGAAAATGCAATTTGTTGGGTGCCATAGATTTCAGTTCTCATGCTTCAACCATTTGTGATCGACATTATTACTCGGTTGACGGGATAGAAAGTACTATAGCTCCATTTTCAGATGACACTAACATTGGTGGGAAATTACGTCGGAATGATGATGCAAGAGATTTAAAAACTCAAAGTTTGTGCGAAGATTTGTAGCTCGGGTGCTCGTTGTTGTGGTTCTGTTCGCCGAGTTGGAAGTTTTTGTTGCAAACGTTTCGTCCCCTGGCTAGGCGACATCATCAGTGCTTGGGAGCCTCCTGCGAAGCGCTTCTTTGATGTTTCCTCCGGTGTTTATCGTGGTCTGTCCCTGCCACTTCCGGTTGTCAGTTTCAGCTGTCTGCTGTAGTGGTTGGTATATTGGGTCCAGGTCGATGTGTTTGTTGATGGAGTTTGTGGATGAATGCCATGCCTCTCGGAATTCCCTGGCTGTTCTCTGTCTGGCTTGCCCTATGATAGTAGTGTTGTCCCAGTCGAATTCATGTTGCTTGTTGTCTGCGTGTGTGGCTACTAAGGATAGCTGGTCGTGTCGTTTCGTGGCTAGTTGATGTTCATGTATGCGGATTGTTAGCTGTCTTCCTGTTTGTCCTATTTGGTATTTAGTGCAGTCCTTGCATGGTATTTTGTACACTACATTCGTCTTGCTCATGTTGGGTATCGGGTCCTTCGTTCTGGTGAGTTGTTGTCTGAGCGTGGCTGTTGGTTTGTGTGCTGTTATGAGTCCTAGGGGTCGCAGTAGTCTGGCTGTCAGTTCCGAGATGCTCCTGATGTATCACTACTATCATAGGGCAAGCCAGACAGAGAACAGCCAGGGAATTCCTAGAGGCATGGCATTCATCCACAAACTCCATCAACAAACACATCGACCTGGACCCAATATACCAACCACTACATCGGACAGCTGAAACTGACAACCGGAAGTGGCAGGGACAGACCACTATAAACACCAGAGGAAACATCAACGAAGCGCTTCGGAGGAGGCTCCCAAGCACTGATGATGTCGCCTAGCCAGGGGACGAAACGTTTGCAACAAAAACTTCCAACTCGGCGAACAGAACCACAACAGATTTAAAAACTATTTGTATAGGTTGGTTGAATGGGCAAACATTTGGCAATGAAAATTAAAGCGTATAAATATGGGGTTATTCAAGTTGGCCAGCCTAATAAAAAGGCAAATTATTATCTAAATGGAGAGAAACTTCAAAGTGCTTAAGTACAGAGGGATCTGGGTGTCTGCTTGCATATCACAGAAAACTTGCTTGCGGGTACTTGAAGTAATGAGGAATGCAAGCATAACTTCAGCGTTTATTTGTAAAAGGATAGAGTAGAAAGGTAGGGAGTATTAGTGTAGCTATGCAAGGCATTAGTGAGGCTGTAACTGGAGTACAGTTTGGGTGTCCTGCAGAATTAGGTATTTCCATTGGAGGTAATTCAGAAGAGTTTCATTAGTTTGATTCCATATTTGAAGTGTTTGTCTTATGAAGAGAAATTGAGCAGTTTAGGCCTATACTCTCGAGTTTATAAGAATGAAAGGAGAGCTTATTGAGGTCTGTAAAATGCTAAATGTAATTGAACGTATCGATGTGGAGTGGATATTTTTTCATGTGGCGCAATCTCCAACAAGAGACTACAGTTTTAGGATTGAGAGATGGCAGGAAAGTGGAACAGAGGCCGCAATGACATCAGCCGTGATTGTATTCCATGGCAGAGCAGGTTCGAAGGGTTGGATTCCTGACTGATGCTCCTTGTTCATATTCAGCTTTACGACTGTGTTACATAGTAATGGGGGAGGATGATGTATCAAACAGGAAGCAGGCACTCCGGATAATTCAGTCTAAATCAGTTTGACAGAACGTCACCAGAGGAGTCACACAGTGACCAGTGCTGGGTCCTCAACTATTTACAATCTATATCAATGATCAGGAGGATGGAACAGATATACAGATACTGAGTTTGGTCATGTTGCTGTGATAAACAAGAGATTAAATTATCAAGAGAGGGTGGAGGGTCTACAGATAGATACAGAGAGGTAAAGGCAATGGATAATAATTTGGCAGCTGCAATATAACATGATATACGCTATCATATCATTTACAGGAATAATGGAATTCAGTATGTTACTGAAATGGAGAGGGATTACAGAGATTAATGATACTGTGTACTGGGGGGTTCACTCAGACCAGTTCAGACATGAGAGATTTGCTCCATCTTCCGTCACCGAATGGTTACATTGATGGAAACATACTTTGAGATGATGGATATGTCACCCAATCCTGTTTGGAAAGTTCCAGAACATAGAAGCTGAATGAAACTGTGACCGTCACAGCCACTGGCAGCACCGTCATTCCCCCTGGTGTGAAGCTGCAGGACGTGTTAAAGGAGGTGACACCGCTCTGTGACCAGCTTCTTGTTCTGTCAGGGTCCCTTCACACTCTGCTCCTGGGTTAAGTGGAGCTTGGGAAGCTGTTCCTGGAAAATACGGGGTGGACACAGCAGATCCCTTTCCTCACACACACTCACTGCGTGGTTTCAGAGCTTCCCCTCTCTGCAGCTTCTGCTCCATTTGTTGTTCATGTTGCAGACCCAGATGTTGTAACTACAGTCCCCAGACTCCATCCAAAGTTGGGTCACCAAATCCTCAGGTCTCCCTGAATGTCTGAGGCAGCTCACATCACAACTTCCAGCAAACCAACCCCAGCCCCTCCACGAACCTTTCAATAACAGGAGTCTGTCAGAAACCCCTCCTCTATAAGTGTTGTGGACCAGACCAGATCCCCACAAAATATTTTAAGAAGGCCGCTTAGACCCAAACCTTTCGTTATTTGGAATATAGATGTGAAGTGTGCGTTCCAGATATGTTGTGACTGGTCAAACCACTCGACATTAAGCAAAATATAATCTATTCAAATGATTTAGATAAAATACTATCAAAGAAAAGAACATCTCAGGATGGCTTATATGTTTGAAAACTTACACAAACAATAGATCCCGTACCTTCTTGGTTTACACCGCTTGGCACAAAGACATAATCAAAAACAGATCGATTCATGAAGTTTTCTGATCCAGGGGAAATCAACATCAACAGAGATCTCAGAGAGAAAGGCAGCTAGGGATCATGTATTGAAACTTTCAACCATTCTGGGACCCGAACAGCTTCTGAATGCTGCAGCTAAAAACAAAACGCGGAAACCTGGTCTGGGAGAGCTGGCCACTGCCCTTCCATCGTTACCACCGTTTTAATAAAACATAAAGGCTTTCTCAGTTATTTACTTAAACTGTTTTCAGACAGCAGTTCTGCACCTCTGCCTTTAAAAGCTCTCATAAAAAAAAACCCAAGAAAAAATAACCTTTTTACAGTGATAGTATTCTCACAACTCCACCTTTAATCAAATGATCCATCAATATACAAAAATGGATTCATTTTAGACCTCCTAATCTTCCTCTATTAGTAGACTGGAATGAACATATATTACATTGACTCTGAGCATACAAATGTTCACAACTCGATTCGATTTCATTCATTTTACTCCTGCCACAGAATGCCTTTTGTCTTTCTTCATCCAAGTCTCCACAACGTGTCAAAACTTACTTTTTCTCACCCTGTCACCTGTATAATTTCAAATTGAATGGCAGCAATAATAAGCTCAGTTGAAACAGGCTGGTATTTTTCTCACTAAACTTCTCCGAAAACTTTAAGGGGTCACGATCCGTGACAAAGATTTGTCTCAGGTATGTTATTTGCAATTTAACTGCTGAAATGTTGTAATGCCAACACCAAGCTCAAGGCCTCCTTCCTCACTGTGGAATAAATCTGTTGATGTTTCCACTGGACACTCTGACCACACGTTACATAATGGAGCACTTCTCAGCTCTCCAATATTCCCTCTGAATGACATAGCTCCTCATGTCTCAGCATAAAAGAGTTACATCCTTCTGTACCCCTTAATGCTGTAACCTCTTTACCTGCTACTCCTGGCCTAGGCCAGTAAACCTTACTCTTACACGGATATGTTTTCAGAAGATCTCACACATTCATCTCAATCCCTCACAGAAACCAAATTTTGATTTCTGAACCCAATCACCATCATCAGCAATTTCAGCTTCTAATCTTGCCGTTTTAACTCTCTGCTCTTCCACACGAGTTCTCACGACTGCAGGAAGTGAATTGTTGAACTTCTCCAAAATTAGAGTCTCTCTCAGAGTGTCATAGCTTTGCTCTGTTTTTAATACCATTCCCCACCTTTCAAAATTACTTTGTTTGATTCTTTCAAACACAAGGTGCGTTTAACCAGGGATGCTATTTTAGATCCCTGAAACACTGTCGGCTTCTGGCACAAGCTCATATGCACTTCAGATGGCTTTCTTCACCTCCTCCGATAGGGATGCAAATACCTATCAGCTTTGTTTGGATAAACTAAATCCACATGTTCTCTGGCCACTGCACTTGTTTAGCCACTTTCTGAAATGAAATTAAAAAGGCTCCCCCATCATTCTCATCAAATTTAGGTAATGCTTGGATGTATTTATACAGTTCCTGATCAGGCCTTTGGCTACCATAGAGTTGCTCAACCTCACTATCCTCTAATGAAAATCCATACAAAGTGAAGAGGAATTTAGAATAACTTAACTATTGGAAAACCTGAGCTGAAAATGTGTTGCTGGTAAAGCACAGCTGGTCAGTCAGCATCCAAGGAACAGGAGAATCGACGTTTCGGGCATGAGCCCTTCTTCAGGAATGAGGAAAGTGTGTCCAGCAGACTAAGATAAAAGGTAGGGAGGAGGGACTTGGGGGAGGGGCGTTGGAAATGTGATAGGTGGAAAGAAGTCAAGGTGAGGGTGATAGGTTAGAGTGGGGTGGGGGCGGAGAGGTCAGGAAGAAGATTGCAGGTTAGGAAGGCGGTGCTGAGTTCAAGGGATTTGACTGAGACAAGGTGGGGGAGGCGAAATGAGGAAACTGGTGAAATCCGAGTTCATCCCTTGTGGTTGGAGGGTTCCTAGGCGGAAGATGAGGCGCCTATTGGAAAACCTGACCGAATAATGGATACAGTGCGTTCTACAAATGGACTGTTCAATCTATTAACATCACTTACACATACCCTTTGGCTAAAAGGAACATTCAGACATGCATTCTTGCATACAGTTCTCCAATCCAGGAGGAAACACCATCAAGTGAGGCTTTAGAGAGAGTAGCAGCTAAGGATAATTTACTAAAACTTCCAACCCCTCTGGGACCCCAAGCACCCGGTGATTGTTACAGCTCCAGAAAAAAACAAACTAGAACGTGTGGTCTGTGCGAGCTGGCCATTGTTACTAGCATTTATTAAAATCCCTAAAAGCCCCGTAAGTTATTTACTTGAGACGTTTTCATTAGGCAGTTTGTCCTTTAAGACCTCTTACTAATAAAAATGAGAAACTAATGATTTATTTAAAAAATTACAGCATTGTCAGGCAATTTAGATGCCTGGTCCTTCACTCAGTGGGCTCCCTCGTGTTACTGATCGCAAGGTCACCTGAGAGGGACAACCACAGGTACAGACCAAGTTACAAGAATGTGTCTCATAACTTCTGAAACACGCCTGTCCATGGACCATCACATGGGACATACCGGGAAGTAAATAACAGCTTGATACACACCATTTCAGTATTTCTGAGCTACACAATGCCAGCACTAGATACACTAAGGAGACAAAACCCAAGGCCAGGAAAAGATACAGAGGGACAGAAAGAGTCACATTAAAGAAAGAAAGAGACAGTTAATTATTGTGGTTCTCTTCGCCGAGCTGGAAGTTTTTGTTGCAAACGTTTCGTCCCCTGGCTAGGCGACATCATCAGTGCTTGGGAGCCTCCTGCGAACAGTTAATTAACTGAAAAGATGCTGTGGAAATATGGGGGAAAAGACAGGGCAGTGGGACTAACTGGAGAAGTGAGATCTTTGTGAGTAAAATCACAGGAATGATAACATTGAATAAAGCATTGTCAGCTCAGCTGAAATGGTTTGTTACATCAAATTCTGAATCTGCTTCACCGACCACCACAAACAAATATTAACTGGGACAAGATGACAGCTCAGCATGGAGAGCTGTGCAGACCATGCGAGCGTGCTGCTCGGTAAACTGCACTATCTGCCCAGCATGGAGAGCATTGCAAACTTTACTATCATATGCTAACTATCCTCGCATCAGATTACTGCCTGCAATGGGAAGATTTGCTCTGTGTGTTTGTGTGCGTGTGCGTGGTTGAATGCGAAACTCATTGTTTGAGAAGGAACGCACATTGAGGAAATTATTTTAAATACGAACAACTGGCAGAAGTTTTGTTAGTCAACAAAGAGAATGAGGGAAGTTTCATGGACAGATGAGGTAAAGTGTTTGAGAATGTTAAAGTAAAGCCATTGCCAGACACAATAGCAATATATATCGGCGTGCACATGAATGACAGATGGATGGGAGTTTGGTGTGAGGTCGAATCAGATTTGCTTCAGCAGGTTTGAAGCCGGGAGTATCAGCAGCAGATTATTGGCGTCATTAAGACTGTATTTCATAGCTCAAGGTTCAAACAGCAGATGGAATAAACCAGTGCGATATATTCTGGACTGGTGAGTATTTCAAGTTAGAAATGGTCAGGGAATGGTGTCAAGAATCAGCTCATAGTCAAAGGGATCACACACGGTTGTGACTTGTCTGCTTCAGCTGCAGATATTGGCCAGGGATGGGATGGAAACAGTGGAAGGAAGTGGAGTTTGTAACCAGAGCAGTAGACGGTGACCTCCATGCTCTTAACAGCAAAGGCAATGATACAATGCATTGTGGTTCTCCCCTGAAACTGAATAGATCAACATAGAGACCCGTGAGTAACACTGCCAGAGCAGAGAGCGAAACAGTAATTGAACACGTTCATTGATGTAGTTAGTAGTGGTCTGTAGAGTGAATATCTGGATTGAGAGATTCAACAGAACAATAGTATTACAGTGGTGGAAAGGACGATGGATGAGGACTTGCCATCTGAGGTAGTTTGGGCTGAGGTTAGGAATAGGAAAGGTGAGGTCACCCTGTTAGGAGTCTTTTACAGGCCTCCTAATAGTCCTAGAATCATTGAAGAAAGGATAGGGAAGGTGATTCAGGAGATGAGTGACAGTAATAGGGTGCTTGTTATGGGGGACTTTAACTTTCCTGATATTGATTGGGAAAGCTATAGCTCAAGTTCGTTAGATGGGTCAGTGTTTGTTCAATGTGTGCAGGAGAGTTTCCTGACACAATATGTAGACAGGCCAACAAGAGGTGAGGCCATACTGGATTTGGTTCTGGGTAACGAACCAGGCCAGGTGTTAGAATTAGAGGTAGGTGAGCACTTTGGGGATAGTTACCATAATTCGGTGATTTTTACTCTCGTGATGGAGAGGGATAAGTGTGTACTACAGGGCAAGAGTTATAGCTGGGGTCAGGGAAATTATGATGCGGTGAGGCATGACTTAGGATGTGTGGCTTGGAAAAGTAGACTTCAAGGCAAGAGTGCAAATGATATGTGGAGCTTGTTCAAGGAGCAACTATTGAGTGTCCTTGATAATTATGTACCTGTCAGGCAGGGAGGAAAGGGTCGTGCGAGGGAGCCGTGGTTTAATAAGGAATTGGAATCCCTTGTTAAATGGAAGAGGGCGGCCTATCTCAAGATGAGACGTGAAGGTTCAATTGGGGCGATTGAGAGTTATAGGGTAGCCAGGAAGGACCTGAATAGAGAGCTAAGAGCAGCAAGGAGGGGACATGAAAGGTCCTTAGTCGGTAGGATTAGGGAAAACCCTAAGGCTTTCTATAGGTATGTTAGGAATAAAAGAATGACTAGGGAAGGAATAGGTCCAGTCAAGGATAGTAGTGGGAAGTTGCGTGTGGAGGCGGAAGAGATTGGGGAGACACTGAATGAATACTTTTCTTCAGTATTTACTCAGGAACAGGGCATTGCCGTCGATGTGAATACTGAGTCACAAATAAGTAGAATGGATGGCTTTGAGGTATGTAGAGAAGAGGTGTTGGAAATCCTGGAAAAGGTGAAAATAGATAAGTCCCCTGGGCCTGATGGCATTTATCCTAGGATTCTCTGGGAAGCAAGGGAGAAGATTGCAGAGCCATTGGCCTTGATTTTTATATCCTCGTTGTCTACAGGAGTAGTGCCAGAAGATTGGAGGCTAGCAAATGTGGTTCCCTTGTTCAAAAAGGGGAGTAGGGATAGCCCTAGTAACTATAGGCCGGTGAGTCTCAATTCTGTTGTGGGCAAAGTCTTAGAGAGAATTGTAAGGGATAGGATTTATGCACATCTGGATAGGAATAATGTGATCAAGGATAGTCAGCATGGTTTTGTGAAGGGCAGGTCGTGCCTCACAAACCTTATTGAATTCTTTGAAAAGGTGACGAAGGAGGTTGATGAGGGGAAAGCAGTAGATGTGGTATATATGGATTTTAGTAAGGCGTTTGATAAGGTTCCCCATGGTAGGCTACTGCAGAAAATACGGAGATATGGCATTGAGGGTGAGTTGGAGGTTTGGATTAGGAATTGGCTGGATGGAAGAAGACAGAGGGTAGTAGTTGATGGCAAAGTTTCTTCATGGAGTGCCGTCACTAGCGGTGTTCCGCAAGGATCTGTTTTGGGACCATTGCTGTTTGTCATTTTTATAAATGACCTGGAAGAGGGGTTAGAAGGTTGGGTGAGCAAGTTTGCGGATGATACGAAAGTCGGAGGAGTTGTTGACAGTGAGGAAGGATGTGGCAGGTTACAGCAGGATATAGAGAAGCTGCAGAGCTGGGCAGAAAGGTGGCAAATGGAATTCAATGTAGCTAAGTGTGAGGTGATTCACTTTGGGAAGAATAACAAAAAGATGGGGTACTGGGCTAATGGTCGGATACTTGGTAGTGTGGATGAGCAGAGGGATCTTGGTGTCCATGTACACAGATCTTTGAAAGTTGCCACCCAGGTAAATAGTGCGGTGAGGAAGGCATATGGCGTACTGGCTTTTATTGGTAGAGGAATTGAGTTCCGGAGTCCTGAGGTCATGATGCAGTTTTATAAGACTCTGGTGCGGCCGCATCTGGAATATTGTGTGCAGTTTTGGTCGCCATACTATAGGAAGGATGTGGAGGCACTGGAACGGGTGCAGAGGAGGTTTACCAGGATGTTGCCTGGTATGGAAGGAAGATCGTATGAGGAAAGACTGAGACACTTGGGGCTGTTTTCATTAGAGAAAAGAAGGTTTAGGGGTGACTTGATTGAAGTGTACAAGATGATTAGGGGGTTAGATAGGGTTGACAGTGTGAACCTTTTCCCGCGTATGGAGTCGGGTATTACAAGGGGGCATAGCTTTAAATTAAGGGGGGGGGTAGATATAGGACTGAAGTTAGGGGTAAGTTCTTCACTCAGCGAGTCGTAAGTTCATGGAATGCCCTGCCAGTAGCAGTGGTGGACTCTCCCTCTTTATGGGCATTTAAGCGGGCATTGGATAGGTATATGGAGGATAGTGGGTTAGTATAGGTTAGGTGGGCTTGGATCGGCGCAATATCGAGGGCCAAAGGGCCTGTACTGCGCTGTATTCTTCTATGTTCTATGTTCTATAATTGTGGCAAGAAGTGTAGACTATATGAAATAACAATAATATAGTCATAACTGGTTTATAGAAATCAAAATCTGGACAGTGGCACTCACCAGGAACATCAACGATAGCCAGGAAGGGATAATAAATGTATTGAATAATGAGAAGCGCGTAATAGATCTGAGATGATAATGACCACCAATAAAATGCAGAAAGATACCAAACATAATCGGATAAACTCCTGTCTATTGTTGGAACATTCCAGTCTAATGTTCTCAGATTCTGATCGATTGTTTGAATATTCTAGTTTAATGTTCTCAAATTCTGATCCATTGTTGGAACATTCCAGTCTACTGTTCTAAGATTCTGATCTCTCCTCCCCTTCTTTCTCGATCTGCTGTTCCCTGTCAGTGCTGCCGGTGATGCTCCCGCTCATGTTATGGGATAACACAATGAATGGAGCCCATTTATCATTAAAAGATGGAAACCCTCCACTGGCATAATTAGAATCCATGGAGATTGGCATTAATCGCACTTACCGAACAAGTAGGCTCAGTTAACCCGTTCTAAACATCACTTTTCATTTACTGGTTTTGGATGGAATGGATGAGGGTTGCTGAGGGATGGATCATAAATCTAAATCTTTTAAATCTTTTAATTAACTTGTATATGAGAGTATTAACATGACACTGCAGGGGTCTATATATGTTCCACTCTGTTTATGAAAGGAGGCAGTTATAAAATAATAGATCGACTGCATAAAAAAAGTCGTTTTGGGCAATTTTCTAGATACCTGAACACAAAGTACGGTACTTATTGACCAGTGTGCGGCCGCTCCTGGTTTTAATGCCCTGTTGTCAAATCCTTTCATAACCTTGAGACAGAACCTTGAGACTGCTGCTCAGGAACAGGCCGAAGCAATTCTGTCCCTATGGGCCTCTTACAGAGGGATAAGAGAAGACCATTCAACCCATATTAGCCTGTTGCTACTTGAATAGGTGGAAAGCTGGAATATTGGCATATTTTGCTGAAATAATCATTCAAAACAAAGAGATGTGTCGCTGCAGCTGTATGAAGTGTTACTGAGAGGGCACCTGGAGTACATTGTGTTGTTTGTGTTTCTGTAACTGAGAAGGGATGGACCTCCATCAGATACAGTTTCATGGCTGCTCGTAATCCACAGGTTGCTGTCTCATTTAATGTCTCGGATCTGTTACACAGGGACAGGAGGAGGCCATGAAGCCTCTTGAGTCTATTTCAGAGGGACAAGAGGAGGTCATTCAGCCTCTCTAGTCTATTACAGAGGGACAGGATGAGCCTATTCAGACTCTTGAGCCTGTTACATCGGGGCAGGAAATGTTTATTTAACATTCAAGTCTGTTACACATAAATATTAATTTTAAACTAGTTGAGGAATAGGAAAGATCTGATGTAAATATTAAAGTTCTAACTTTGAATAAGGCCAATTGTGAAAGTGTTAGGCGAGCCCTGTGAAAGGCACATTGGGATACCTTATTCGCAGGTAAAGGGATGGTTGGGAAATGCAAGGGCATCAAAACGTGGTTTAAGAGAGTCCAGAGCCAACGTGTTCCTATTAGTGAGTTGGGCAAGTCTGGTGGGTGCAGGGAGTGCTGGATGGCTAGATATATTGATGCTCTGGTCAAGTTAAGGAAGGAGGCATATGTCAGGTAAACAGAGCTGAGATCAATTGGATCCCCAGAGGTGTAGAAGGGCAGGAAGTGTATAGTGAACGGTGAAATCGGACAAAAAAAATGTGGCCATGAGATGGCTTTCGAAATAGGGTTAACGAGGCATTGAAGCAACTCTAATAATTGCAAAATATTAACTAGGGAGAGAATAGGGCACCTTAAAGGTCAGTAAAGGCTACCTATGTGTGGAACCATAGGAGATGGAAGGGATACTAAACAAGTATTTCTCCTCAGTATTTAATGTGGAGGAGGTTACAAGAGCGAGAGAATGAAGAAATACATAGTGATATCTTGAAAAGTGTCTATATTACAAGGAGGTGTTGGACATTTAAAAACATATAAAGGTGAACAAAGCCCTGGGACCTGATCAGTTGTATTGCAGAATATTGTGGGAAGCTAGGAAAGAAATTGCTCAGCCTTTTGCTGATATATCTGCAACATTGATTGCCACAGGTGAGGTGGCAAAAGACTGGAGAGTTGCTAACATAGTGTCATTATTTCAGAAATTAAGGAAAACCCAGGTAACAATAGATCAGTGAGCCTGGCGTCAATGGTGACTAAATTGTTGGAGGGGATTTTGAGGGAAACGATGTATATTCATTTGGAAAGACAAAGACTGAAGAGGGCTTTTTAAATTGGAGATCACATCTCACTGACTCGGTGGAATGTTTTGAGGAAGTGAAGAAGATGATTGATGAAGGCAGGACAGTGGATGTTGTCTATATGGAATTCAGTAATAAAACCCAAATGTTCTACATGGTAGACTGGTTAGCAAGGTTAGACTGCCTGGAATCCAGGGAGAGCTCGCCATTTAGATCCAAACTTTTCTTGAATATCGGAGAGAGGGTGTGACAGTTGGCATTTGTTCATTAACTTGGAGACCTGTGACCAGTGGTGCTACTCGCAAACATCAATAGTGGGTCCACTGCCTTTTGTCACTTATACAAATCATTTGGACTTGAGTATATGAAGTATTGTCAGTACGTTTGTAGATAATTCCAAATTTGGTGGTGTAGTCGACAGTGAAGAATGATCTCTCAAAATATAATGAGAACTTAGGTGAGCTGAGGAGTGGCAGATGGAGTTTATTTTCGATAAATGTGAGGTGTTTCATCTTGGCAAGAAAAATCAGGGCCAGACATATAGGTAGGATCCTGTCGAAAGTTGCCAATCAAAGAGAAGTCCATAGAAATTATAGAATCCCTACAGTTAGGAAACATGATTTTCGACCCATCGAGACCACACCGTCCCTCTAAACAGTATCCCACTGGACAAACCCCTACCCTATCCCTCTCAGCCTGCATTTCCCATGGCTAATGCACCTCGCCCTCACATCCAAAGGTACTATGCACAATTTAGATGGCCAATCTACCCTTACCTATGTATCGTTATACTGTCGGAGGAAAACATAGCACCCGGAGGAAACTTACAGACACGGGGAGAATGTACAAACTCCGCACAGCCAGTCATTCAAGGATGGAATTAAACCCAGATCGCTGCCCTGTGAGGCACCTTATGGTGCAGGTTCTCCGTTCCTTGAAAGTGCCATCACAGGTAGGCAGCGCAGTGAAGAAGGCACTTGGTGATATTCCCTTTATTGGTGCGTGCTTTGAGTCTATGCGTTTGCATGACATGTTGCATCTGTACAGGACATTGGTTTGGCCACTTTTGTAATACTGCCTTTAATTCTGGTCAACCTGCTGTCGGAAAGATGTTGTCAAACTTGAAAAGGTGCAGAAGAGATTTAAAAGAATGTTGCAGGAGGAGACTATTCAGCTTCTGAATTCTGTCAGTCAGCTGTTTTGCTCAATTACTGACAGTCAAATATAAAAATAAATCATTCAGATTTTGATGGTGTTTTACAGAAACAGGAGAAAGGCTTTTAGTCAAGAAAAGCTGTAAAGAATGTGAAGAGGCCATTCAGTCCCTCAATTCCATTCCACAGGAACAGCAGGTGAGCACAGAGCTATTGCAGCCTGTTACACAAGAGCAGGAGGAGGACATCTATTTTCACAAAACTTCGATTAGGAGGCAGTCACTCAACTGCTGAAGACTGGGAAACAGGAACAGGAGGCAGTCACTCAACTGCTCGAGACTGGGACACAGGAACAGGGGTCAGTCACTCAACTGCTCGAGACTGGGACATAGGAACAGGGGTCAGTCACTCAACTGCTCGAGACTTGGACAGAGGAACAGGAGGCAGTCACTCAGCTGCTGAAGACTGGGACACAGGAACAGGAGGAGTCACTCATCTGCTGAAGACTGGGACACGGGAGCAGGAGGCAGTCACTCAGCTGCTGAAGACTGGGACACAGGAGCAGGAGGGAGTCACTCAGCTGCTGAAGACTGGGGCACAGGAACAGGAGGAGTCACTCAGCTGCTGAAGACTGGGACACAGGAACAGGAGGCAGTCACTCAACTGCTCGAAACTGGGACACAGGAACAAGAGGAAGACATTCAACTGCTCGAGACTGGGACACAGGAACAGGAGGGAGTCACTCAACTGCTTGAGACTGGGACACAGGAACAGGAGCCAGTCACTCACCTGCTGAAGACTGGGAAACAGGGACAGGATGGAGTCACTCAGTTGCTGAAGACTGGGACACGGGAGCAGGAGGCAGTCACTCAGCTGCTGAAGACTTGGACACAGGAGCAGGAGGCAGTCACTCAGCTGCTGAAGACTGGGACACAGGAGCAGGAGGCAGTCACTCAACTGCTCGAGACTGGGACACAGGAATAGAAGGCGGTCACTCAACTGCTCGAGACTGGGACACAGGAACAGAAGGCGGTCATTCAACTGCTCGAAACTGGGACACAGGGAAATCTAGAGGCTACTGAGGCCCGAGGATCCTGTTACGCAGGAACAGGAGGAGGGGACTCACTCCCCACTAGTATGGGACACTGGGAGAGAAGGGGAGTTTGCTTGGAACAAACACAAATATATGAATAAGTTGCATTCGTGGTCCACACAATCCTGCCCCACCATTCGCTAAGACCACGGCTGATCTGATAGTGATTCCCTCATTCCATTTTACGGAGACTGTCCTCTCTGCAGCCTCTGCTCCATTTGTTGGTCATGTTGGGGACCCAGATGCTGCAACAACAGTCCCCATGACTCATCCAGAGGGTCGGGTCTAACCGGATGAGTCTGGATTTGAAGGGTCCAATAACAAGAATGAAAACACAAAATAAAGGTATTGCCAGATGTTTAGTTCTCTCACATTCGCAATCCAACTCACATAACCAGCCCATCCATTATACTTTCAGGATGGAGCACTGTGTAGATATGGCTAGCGTACTGCTAAATACAACCCAGCAATGTCCAGAGTGGAAATCTGTGCAGCCCACACCAATACTTGATCTATAATCATGGTCTAAATGTCCAGCTTGGGGAGCTCTGCAGACTGCACTGGTTCACTCATATATAAACCCAGGCTGATGCATTGTTTGGTAACATTGTGTTAGATAGCTGCCCAGTGTGGGGAAACTTGCAACCAATGCTGGAAGTGACAGGATGTGCAGCTCCCATCCATTTCGAGCTCCATATCTCCACTGTGCCTTGACAAGGGGTGCCATGGATGTGAAAATAACTGCGATGTAGAGATGTAAATGGAAACAGTTTAAATACCAATAGTTCTGATTAAGGCGAGTATCACACCAGTATTTAAAGTTGAAATACCTGAATGAGGTGTCGTGAAACAAAGTAGTTAGAGGGGGTTGGTAATGTTATAATCAACACTATTGCACTATAATTAACAATGTGAATTAGGGGAACAAATATGCAGGGGGACGGGGGAGACTTGCAGGAACAATAGTGTTGTTATAATAGGTGATTTCAATTTTCCTAACATAGACTGGGGCTTCCAGATGGTTAAGAACTTAGATGGAACGTAATTTGTTAAGTGTATTCAGCAAAGTTTCCACAATCAATATATAGAGTATCGTACTCGGGAAGGGACAAACTCGACCCACTGTTGGGAAATAGGGCAGGACAGGTGAAGGAGATAAAGAGGGGGACCATTTTGGTAAAAGTGATCAGAGTTGTATTAATTTTAAAATAGTTATGGTAGGGACAAAATTGGTCCACAGATTCAAGTTCTAAATTGGGGCCAGGCGCATGTTGTTGGTGTTAGACAGGGGATTGCAGGGGATGATTGGAGTTGTTTGATTCCAGGTAAAAGGATCTCGGGCAAGTAGGAGATAGCTCGAGTTCAAGGTTTCCATTTTGCTGTGAGGGTGAAGGTTATGTGAGACTGGAAGAGAGAACCCTGATGCCAAGAGATATTGAGGCTTTGACCAGAAAAAAGGAGGCGTGACTCATTTTCAGGCAGCTTGTATCAAGGGAATCCCTGGAGGTATACAGGGGATAATGTTCCAAATATTTCCCAGTTTCAGGAAAATGGTAGTATCCCAATGCGTAACACATAAGAGTCACTTGACTCACCTTAATGATATTAAACCAAAAACAACTTCTAAACACGTCTTGTTATAAATACAATTTCGAGCAGAGACCATTTTTACCCTCAGGCGTTATCTTGACCGTTATCTGAACTGTACCACTTTCCTTACTATGAATGTTTCTCTTACCCTTTGTTTGTGACAGTTTCTGTCTTTAACAGTTACACGGTCTCCCACTCAGTTGGCAGGAAGGCAGGTTTGTGATGTAGAGGCAGGGCAACAGCGCCGGTTCAGTTCCTCACACTGACAGAGATTACCATGAAGGGGAGACTCTCTCAGCCTCACCCTATCGCCCCAGATGTGGTGATCCTCAGGATAAACCACCATGAGTGGTCTCCCTAATGAGAGTTTTTTTGGGGTTGTATTATATCAAAGTTAGCATTTTAATTTAAAAAAAAACTTAAAAAGAGTTTTTAAATATTATAATAAACCAATAACAACACAACTCAAATAACTGAGAAAAATTACATACAAAACAACTTAAAGCACTACACAGACAGAAGAAAAAAACAAAACTAAACAATAAATAATGAATAAATAATACAGCTCAGCATAACAAAATGACAGTTCTCGTTCATCAAGAGCATTAACTGATACACATTTTTATGTTCACAGTTCTTCCTCTCTGGGGGTGGGGGAGTTCAGACATCCAACACAACAGAATATTTTTCCTAGCACGGAAAGTCCGGAATGTAAGGATATAATTTTTTCCCATATTCATCTGTGGAAAATAACTTGGGCAGGCCCAGGAAAACAGAAACCAAGTCCATCTCCAATTCAGTCCTCAATACGCACTCTATCACATCTGACACAGTGCTCCAAAATAGATGAAGTCTGCAGCAGAACCACAAGCAATGAATAAGAGTGCCTGTAGTCATTCTGCATTTCGGACATGCTGAAGATAATCCCACTTCGCATTTTGAGAGACAATTTGGGGTCAGATAGACCCTACGAAGTATTTTCAACTGCATGGTATGGGTCCTATTACAGATCAAAATCCTTCAAACATTTTCACAAATGTCCTCCCATGTCTCCGAAGTGTTTTGAACCCCCAACTCTCTCTAGCAGACATCACAAAGCTGCACAGTCTCGTCTGAGGGGACACTCTCCAAATAATAATAAAGGGTACTGATAGAGTGTATTCTAAGCAATAAACGCCCTCTTCCCTTTATCGGATCTGTAAGAGTGTGGTAAAAGTGTGTGTGTTTTTTAAATCAAATCTCTGATCTGGGAAAAAAATACAGAAGAGGTCCCTACTAGGTAGTCCATACGTACAAGTTATTTGATCAAATGATATCATTGTTTCTCCATCAAATAACACGTGGTGGCTCAGTTGTGAGCATTGCTGTCTCGCAGCACCAGGGTCTCGGCTTTGGTTCTGGCCTTGGGTGACTGGCTGTGTGGAGTTAACATTCTCGCCGTGTCTGTGTGGATTTCCTCCCACAGTACAAAGATGCACATGTTAGATGAATTGGTGATTGATGAATCACCCATAGTGTTCAGGGATGTGTAGGTTTGGGCATTAGCCAGGGTAAATATGGGATGGTATGGGAATGGGTCTGGGTGGGTTACTCTTCAGAAGGTCGAAGTGGACTTGCTGGGCCCAAGAGCTTGTATCCACACTGTAGGGATTCTATTAATTCCAAATCACCCAAACATGGTACACCCCTTACTGCCCACAGTTTAAACCTGGAATCCATTCTCCCCGGATGACAACCCGGTGTACCAATTACAGGGGTAAGAAACATGATTTTGGCTGTATTGCCGTCGATCTGACGCATTGCCATTCATGCTTTAACAATATTGATAATTATTTGGTTATGACAATACTTCATAAATGTTGTCAATTTAGCTAAGAAAAACAGACGAATAAAGGTTCACTTTATCTGATAGGGTTCAATATCTCACAGTATTGATGCCGAGTCCTCAGCAGCCCAGGCACTAACATAGGATAAAAAAAGAGCTTAATTGATAGCTTTTATCTGGGTGATCTATTTCCACCAATCTGTGGGGTAGTTGCAATTTGGTTAGCTTGATAAAGAGTTGCTTATGCTGCCAAATAAAAGAGCTAAACCCGCCATTATGTCTCCTAAATACCTATGTGGGAAACATCAAAGGAAGCATTCACACGAGATATTGTAAATGAGGAAGGACATTCCTTAATAAGAGCTATCCGACCTAGCCAGGATACTGGAACTGCCTCCCATCTTTGAAGGTCTTGTCAAATAAATGGACATAGTTCACGTTCAATAAATGATCAAAGACGGATGTCATGAATATACCGAAATTGGGAAACCCTCCCCCACCACACCCCCCGTGACCATTTAAAAGGAAACCAGGATTTGCCCTCATCAGGTATTTCCCCAAGACCTCCCACAGGCATGGCCTCCAACGTTGTAAAATTAATCATAGAGCCCGAAAAGGTGACAAGCGAAGTATTGCATTGCATCACGTGAGCTGCCGAAATTGCGGCATTTGACAAAAACATAAGACCATCTGCATACAACATAATTTTATGAGACTTTCATCCCACTTCTGGGGCAGGAATGTTGGGATAATATTCCCAATGGAATCTAAGATTGTTGCAGGGATGGGGAAGAGATCAACCCTCGTGTGCCATTTCTGCGGGTTAAAGAAGAAAATAAAATCCCTACTTGTGAGGTAGATCTGCCTCCAGACATCCACCAGCTCTAGTTCTAGACCCAAATCCATTATTTGCTTACATTATAACGAGGGTATTGGGGGACCTTTGGACATTCTGTCCATCGTGGGGCCATAAGACAGTCGAAATCTCTTTCTACAATCATGTGCCATGATGCAAGATAACTGAATTTGGAAAGTGCATCTACCAGGATTTTAAGAGGGTGCACCGGTTGGCAAAAAACATTTAAAATACTGTATTAACTCCCGTAGTTCAAGACTTTGCCATTATGATCCTTCCATGGGTGTTAATACAATCTAGTAATTTAAATGGAAGATTCTTCCTATCCATTATGACTTTTACCCCACTCTTAGTATTAAAATACGAGAAATAAACCCGAGCAAACCCGCCCTGCTGTAATGTCAAATGTTCCTTGTCATCAAGGTGCATCTCCTGCAATAGGACAACTCCCTTTTTTAAGACGAGAAAGTATATTTTCCTCTTGACTGGACGATGGTTCCCCTTAATGTTCCAGGTACACCATTTAAGCACATCATTGCACACTGCAGCAACATTTGAACTCTAGAGAATTTCATATCGACTTACACATCGCTGAGCATTAATGACTAAAGACTCTTCGAGGCTTAAATCTGTACAAACTAAAACTACTGCAACTAACAAGCTCTCAAAACTTTCCAAAGCTAAAAACATAAAAAAAGAAACAAAATCCAAAGTGCCAATGACACTTGATAGGGTTTTTACGAACCCACCCCCCGACCCAATGGGGACGCTGACGGCCTAGGTCTCTGTTCTACAACACTGACAAAGGCCCTGCTTTTAATTGTATAGGTCCTGCGCAAGTTTGATTTACCAAATCCAATACCTCACATTAATCCAAATGAAAATCCATCTGCCACCCCTCAGCCCAGTGAGTAATATTACTGCCACCTCACCTTCCCCATTTAATTTTAAAATTCCCTCCCCCTCTCCAGGAGGCCTGCACACTCCGGCCTTGATTTTCACAAAGACCCTGAGCTTGGTTTGCCTTGTGTGGTTAGGGGGAGGAGGGACAGATTGCAGACACAGTCAGTGGGGAGGAGAGGCTGGCCAGTAATCAGCGGCCTGGTATCACGTCATGGTTTTGGGAAGAAGGCAGTCACACGTGAGAGTTGGGTAATACTGATCGGTTTTTTGGGACCGGAAATTATGATCTTTTTCCGTCTCTGGTGTTCAGTAATGAAAATCTATTTGAGACCCTTCATTGTGCAGATTGTGTCTGCAGGATTTCTTTCCCTAATATTGCAGACTACAGATAATGGCGATTAAAGCTGTTCATAGTTAACTTCGATGGCACAGCACGTACACTCAACAAAGTAAATACAATGACTGTAGATGCTGGAAACCAGCTTCTGGATTCGTAATGCTGGAAGAGCACAGCAGTTCAGGCAGCATCCAAGAAGCAGTAAAATCGACGTTTCGGGCAAAAGCCCTTCATTAGTTGAGACAAATATTTTGCCTTTGTTTAACAATACAAAGTGTTTTGTGTAATTCAGGAAAGGTAACCTGATTATAATAAATCCACACCGAGCTGAAAGCTGACACTTAAAATATGACCCAAAATCTGGATATAGTAGTGTCGTGGGTAATGTCCCTGCCTCTGAGCCAGAGGTCTGGATTTGATTCCTGAACGTGCGTGGTGGTGTTCCAAGCTCTGGACTAGAAGGCCTGGATTCAAGTCCTGCCTGTTGCAGAGGTATGTCACAGCATGTCAGAACAGGCTGATGAACAAACACCCGGGAGAATAATGTTACAGCTTTATGGGTATTGCCCAGTGATGCTAGTGTCCCTACCTCCGGGCACAAAGGTCTAGGTGCAAATCCCACAGAGGTGTTTCATAACGCACCTGAACAAACTGATTAAAACGGATTTAGAATTGTGGCTTGATGGAGAAGGAAGAGGTGTCAGTATTGCATTTCAGAATTTAGGCCCAGGATGATTTAAAGCACAGCCATCCGTGTTGATTGGAGTCACATTATGCAGCAGTAAAGGTTTATAAAATCAAAATGGTTATGGATAGGGTGAGTAGTCAAGTTTTCCCCCAGATTGGGGTGTCCAAAACTTGGTTAAAATTGAGAGGGGAAAGGTTTTGACGAGCCCACGAGTACCATTTCACACAGAGGGTGGTGTACGTCTGGAATGAGCTGCCAGAGGAAGTGGTGGAGGCTGGTACAAATACAGCATGTAAAAGACATCTGGATGCTGACAGACCTGCCGAGCTTTTCCAGCAATATCTGTATTTGTTGCAAAATGAATTCATTTTAACACAATATTCTGAATACATGAAACATTTTATTTTGTTTAATGATGCAGCGACATATAAACATATCTTCAAATCGACCGAGACCATTTTCTGCTCAGGATATGGCACTGTGTATGATAGCAACAATGATGCACCTACATGGAACAGGGAATGTGATGGAGACATAGTTTGGACAATGTACAAGGCGACCTCACATGTTTGGGAGAGGGTGACATTACTGTGTGATTCAGCTCAGAGAGAGAGAAAATGTAATCTGCCTGATTACACTCTCTCTCCTTCATTGTTCCTCATGACAGCAATGTGTGCGAGCTAAAACAAAAAAAATCTACAGTCATCGTTACCATTCTTATTTTTATAGAATCCCTACAGTGTGCAAAAAGGCCCTTCGGCACAAAACGTCCTTACCAACCTTCTCAGGCTTGCTCCCTTACATTTACCCAGACCGATGCACCTAACCTAGAAACCCCTGAACACTTTGGACAAATTATCATGACCAATCCATCTAACCAGCACAGCTTTGGACTGTGGAAGGAAACTGGAGCAACCATTAGAAGGGGAGAATGTGCAACCTCTGCACAAGTAGTCACCCGAGTCTGGAATTGAACGCAAAGCCCTGGTGCTGTGAGGCAGCAGTGCTAACCACTGAGCCACTGTGATACCCTTGGGCGATCCCTGGCCAGAATTCATTGGAATCTCTTCACTGCCTAATGCAAAGGGAATTCAGCCAAATCCAACTGTTCCAGGATGAAATCCCATTACTAGCAGTTTGTGTGAGTAGAATGTCTTCAGAAGCAGAATAACGTTTTGAACAATCTCTCATTTTTTCCTTTTGTCATGAGTTACAATAATATATGGACAAAGCGCGTTCAACTTGAAATTGGTGTGTGTGTGTCAGTGTTTTTAGAAAGGGAAATATCGATTTTTATTTGCAATTTCCAAACAGTTTGCCATTCATCTTTCCACCATAGTTTGAGTAACATTGCTCTGGATCATAAACGTGCTATTTTAGCAGATTAAAGAAACTAGCCTGACTTGTTGCTAAAACTGACCCTGACCCAGTCTGAGACCGATATCATCGGCCATATCACCGACCTGGTTACATTTGACATTTGTTGTGAGCAGTGGAGCAGTGGGAATTGAAAAGTAAACATGACCCGAAAAGTTGGGGAACTTTAGACCGGTGAGCCTGATGTCAGTGGTGGGTAAGTTCTTGGAGGGGATTCTGAGGGAAAGGATTCACATGCATACTTATGCCCGAAACGTAGATTCTCCTGCTCCTTGGATGCTGCCTGACCTGCTGCGCTTTTCCAGCAACACATTTTTCAGCTCATACGTTTGGGAAGGCAAAGGCTGTTCGGGGTAGTCAACGTGGCTTTCTCCATGGGAAAGCATGTCTCATTAATTTGATTGAGTTTTATGAAGAGGTGACAAAGAAGATTGATGAAGGCAGTTTGGTAGACATTGTCTACATGGACCTCAGTAAGGTGTTCACAACATTCCAATTGGTGGGCAGATGAGTAAGGTGCGGTCACACGAGATAGAGAGGAAGCTAGTCACAATTGGCTTGAAGGAAGAGGGATATTTTTCAGACTGGAGGCTTGTGAGCAGCAGCGTGCTGTAAGAATCAGTACTGAGTTCACTGCATTTCATCATTTATGTAAAGGATTTAGATGTGAATATTTGGGCCATATTTAGTAAGGTTACAGATTACATCAGAAAGGTGGTGAAGAAGATTATCTCAGAGTACAACGAGACCACAATTAGATGGGACAAAGGGACAGGGAGTGACAGATATAGTTAAATTTAGATAAATACGAAGTTTTGCATTTTGGGAAGGCAAATCAGGGCAGACATTATACACCTAATTGTAAGGTCCTGGGTCGTGTTGTGAATCAAAGGGACATAGGGCTGCAGGTACATTGTTCCTTGAAAGTGGGGTCGCAGGTAGACAGTGTGGTGCAGAACACATTTGGCACATTTGCCTTAATCAGTCAGAGCATTGAGTATAGGAGTTGTGGTGGTATGTTGTATCTGTACAGGATGTTGGTGAGGCAATACTGTGTACAACTCAGTTGCAGAACTGGAGGTTTGAGTTTCAGGGAAAGGTTGACTAGGTTAAGGTGTTTCCCCCTGGAGTTTCAGAAGCTGAAGGGTGACATGATAGAGGTTTATAGAATCATCAGGGGCATAGATATTCTGAACAGCCACGTTCTGCTTCCCAGGGTAGGGGAGTCCAGAACAAGAGGGCATAGTGTGAAAATGAGAGGGCGATTAATTTAGAGTGGACCTGAAGGTAAATGTTTCACACAGAGAGTGGTGTGTGTTCAGAAAGTGCTGTCAGAGGAAGTGGTGAAGGCGGCTACAATCGCACATTTAAAAAGTATCTGAAAGAGGAGGAATATTGGCCAAATGCTGGCAAATGGGACTGGAGCAGATTAGATATCTGATCGGGGTGAACAGATTGGACTAACGTCTGTTTCCGTTCTGCATGACTGTCAGATTCTATAAGAGGGATGGCGAAATATTCTGAAAGGACCTTTCAAGTGGGAATTCTCTTAACTGGAAGTTTATCGTGCCTCTATGTTCACATGGATTGAAAGCTGTTTAATTAAATATTTGACAGGGAAGTGAGTCACGGGTAATAGTATACAGACAGGAATGTGGGGCTGAGTCCACAATCTTAGTGCGTGGTGGAAAAGGCTCAAAGTATCTAATGTCCCACTCCTGCTCCTCAGTCCCATGTTTCTGTATTCCATCCAGCCCCGCATACCTGCTAGATAGGAGAGGTTGGAGGCCACTTACTCCTATAACCTGTTGTACAGAAATAGAGGAGACCATTCAGCCTCTCAAGACTGTCACACACGCTTTGAAGTGATTTGGGAAATGCTGTTGGAAAATCCAGGCACGGGTATGAAAGAGGCCCCTCATCTCTCTTTACAGAGCTTCCCCTCTTTGCAACTTGTGCTTCATTTGTTGGTCATGTTTCGACCCAGAATCACTGAGAATACAGCTGCGATATCTCACCCAGAGATGGCGCACAAAATCCTCTCGTCTCCCTGCCTGCAACATTCCATAACAGACATTCATGAAAATAACACCCACTAACTTTCCAACAACCGAATGTGAGAACATCAGAAACAGGAACAGGTCGTTCACTCCCCAAGCCTGCTTTGCCCTTCATTAAGATCATGACTGACCTGCTCTCTGTCTCAAATCCTCTTTCATACCCAATTCATTATTGCCCTCAACTCTCTGACAGATCAATATCCATCTACCTCCTCTTCAAATACTTTCAGTCATTTGCTCCCCACCACTCTTGAGAAGAGAAATCCTGACATTCAATACCACCTGTTTGAAGAAAACACTTGCTGCTCCTATATCATGGCTTATTGATATGAAAAAAAGAGGTTGAGACAGGGGTTCAGGTAAAAATGACTGGCCCTGATATCAAGGCAGTGGTTGACGTCTGCTGACATCAAGGAGCATAACAAAACTGGACGTAATGGGAATCAGAGAAAACTCTTCAGTGTTTGGAGTCAAACATGGCACAAAGGAAGATGTTCATCATCTCAGTCCTGGGTCACCTCTGTGAGAGATCCTCAGGGTAGCTTCCTCTTCACAAACAGCTTCAGCTGCTTCATCAATATCTCCCCGCCCCCACACTCCCCACCATAAGATCAGAAGTGGGGATTGTCACTGAAGATTCCACAATGTTCAGAACATTTTGTACCCCCGTCAGCTCCTGAACTAGTCTGTGTCCATGAGCAGACTCCATTGAGACTTGTGCTGTTAAATGGTCCGTAACATTCATCTACCAGCACTGCCTGAATTGCATATTGCCACAGTAAAATAAGAGTTCATTCAGCACCTCACGCTGGTTTCACAGGAATATGAGAAAGCCATTCAGCCCATTGACACGATTGGAGAAGAACAGGGACAGCCCATTCAGTGCCTCTAGCATATTACTCAGGAAGAGAAGGAGTCTAGTGTGATGGACCACACGAGAGCCCCTCGAAATTATTTGAAGGCGGTAACCTAGACTCTATTTATTTTTATTTTAAAGGGAATATAAAGTGACTGTTCCAGATGCAATGTGATAGGTCAAACTACTCGGTGTGAAGCTAAATACTATTTATTGAAACACTAAAAATAAAATGAAAGCAAAGAAAGAGGAATTTAGAAAAACGTAATTCTATTGGACAAGTTAACAGAATAACAAATCCAGGAACTATTACTAATTAACTGTTCCAATATAGGAAAATCCCATAAACACAGCCCCTGGCAGAAAGGAAAATTCAGACACAGATTGTCCCAAATATTTCTCCAATCCAGGAATTAAAAACAGCACCAAGAGACAATTCAGAGATGGAAGCAGCCTGGAGATAGTCACTGAAGCTTCCAACTCTGTGGAGACCCCAATAGTTTCTGATGCTACTTAGAAACCAAAACCCAGAGATCGTAATTTGTGAGAGCTGGCCACATCCATTCAGGCTGCATTAAAATTAACCCAAGACCTCCCTCGCTGTTTTCTCAGTGGCCTTCACTAACCAGTTTGGTAACGAACATTCAATCGCTCTCTGAAAAGAAACCAGGACAAAATAACCTCTCAAGGCCTGCAGCATCATCACACTTGTCAGCACATCGAGCTGTCAAACAGGAACCGGGGTAACCCAATCAAGCTCTTGGTCCTGTCCAATCGGAAAAGAAGCCATTCAGACCGTTCAGTCTTTTATACGGGAACAGGAGGAGGCCATTCAGCCCCTAAAGCCACTTCCACAGCAACAGGATGAGGCCATTCAGCTCATTCAGTCTCTTTCACGGGAACAGAAGGAGGTCATCCAGCCCCTAAAGTCTCTTACACGGGAACAGGAGGAGGCCATTCGGCCCCTAAAGCCACTTCCACAGCAACAGGGTGAGGCCATTCAGCTCCTTCAGTCTCTTACACAGGAACAGAAGGAGGTCATTCAGCCCCTAAAGTCACTTACACAGGAACAGGAGGAGGCCATTCAGCTCCTTGAGTCACTTACACAGGAACAGTACGAGGCCAAACCCCCTCAACGCTCTTGCAAAGGGACAGAATGAGGTAATTGATGCTGATTCCTGATGAATGGCTTATGTCCAAAACGTGGATTCTCCTGCTCCTCGAAGCTGCCTGAACTGCTGTGCTTTTCCAGCATTCTACTCTCTACTACAATCTCCAGCATCGGCAGTCCTCGCTGTCTCCAGATTGATGCTCCAACATGATGAACAAGTGGAGCAGAGGCACAGTAGTGCACAGACAGACTGCTCAACGTTGGTCCTCCTGGCTCCGTTGCTCATGATAAACACGTGGCACTTTAACGTGGTTTTCTAGTGTTGAGGATGGAAGGCATATGTCTTGTGTGAAGTCTCAAGAAAGCACCTTCCATCTCCGAGAAGCCAGCCTGGTGTTCTCTATGTAGGGCGGAAGCTGGTGGGAATGGCTACCTGCTCAGATCGAAGGTATTGTGGCTGCTGTTGGGGATTGTATGCAACCTTGCAATCTCAGCAAGGAAGATGGCTTTAATTACATCCTCGAATCATCTTACAATGAGGGACAGCATTCCATTGACTGCACCCATTACTTACACAGGGTTTGATTCAGAACTGTCAGCGTAGACTTGTGAGTGGGAGATCATGCTTCCTAAATTTGTTAGAGTTCTTTGATGAAGTGACCGATAATGTTTACGAGGACAGAGCGGTAGACGTAGGGTCTCGATGGATTTCAGTAAGGTCTTTGATAAGGTTCCACACAGCAGGCTGCTCTGGAAGTTTCCATCACGTGGAATGCTTGGGGAACTGGCCAATCGGATACACAGTTGGATTGATGGTAGGAAGCAGAGGGTTTAGTGGAAGGATGCTTGTCAGACTCGAGGCTGTGTCCATTGCTGTTTGTTATCTATGATTTGGTTGCGAATGTACAAGGCAGGATTAGTAAGTTTGCAGATGACACTAAAATAAGTGGTTGCGTGACCAGTGAGGAAGTTTATCAAAAATTGCTGCAGGACTTTAATCAGGTGGGGAGGTGGGCCAAGAAATGGCGAATGGAATTTAATATAGAAGTGTGAGGTCTTGCATTTCGGAAACTCAAATCAAGGTAGGAGTTTCACGGTGAATCGGAGGGTCTTAAGGGGTGCAGTGGGCACAGAGACCTTGGTGTTCAGTTGCACGGTTCTCTGAGACTGGAGTCACAGGTAGACAGGGTAGTGAAGAAGGCTTTTGGCACATTGGCCTTCATCAGGCAGGACATTGAGTATAGAAGTTGGGAACTTATGTTGAAGTTACACAGAACTTTAGTAAGGCCGCATTTGGAGTATTGTGTTCAGTTTTTGTACCCTTGTTATAGGGAGGTGGTTATTAAATTAGAAAGAGTGCAGAAAAAATTTACAAAGACGTTGCCAGGACCCAGTGGTCTGAGTTATAGGGAGAGGTTGGACAAGCTAGGACATTTTCTTTAGAGTGTAGGAGACTGAGAGAGTCCTTATACAGCTGCATAAAATCACGAGGGGTATGGATAGGGTTAATGCTCTCAGTCTTTTTCCAAGGTTTACAGAATCGAGGATTAGAGGGGATCAGTTTAAGGTTAGAGGGGAAGGAATAAAAGGGAACCTGAGGGGCCACTTCTTTACACAGAGGCTGGTACATGGATGAGCTGCCAACAGACGTGGTTGGGGGGCTACATTAACAACATCTCAATGCATTTGGATAAATATGTCGATAGGAAAGGACTGGAAGGATATGGGCCAACTGCAGAGAAATTGGGCTAAAGTGAATGGACATTTACAAGGTGGAGATGAACCCCTCTGTTAATTAAAGCCAAACACCCAGAAAAGCTCACCTCACCTCGTAATCTGTTAAAATATGAGCGACACAGATCTCCTATATTCCACTATTTTAACAAAAATTAACAAGTTTGTTTCTTAACTTTAATAGTGAACACTAAACAGCAACTATTCACAAATACAACCCCTCTTTTCCTAGCTACTTTCTATCTGACTCCAACTCTGTAAAAATATGCTGTTCCAACAGCCCACATATTAAACATTACAATCTCAAGACTATATAGTTTCTATCTTCCCTGCTGTGTTCACTCTATCAGCTGCTGATCTCCCTGGGTCTTTTTTTTATTGCAAGTAGGTTTACATGAACATGTGTCTTTGATAGAGAGTGTTTGAGATGGCCAGTTCGCACTCCTGCTCTACAGCAGTTGCTCTGCTGTTGGATGGCAGGAGCTTTCCCACCAGTGTTCAAAATGCTAGGTTTGCATACTCCCCATGATATAGCAATTCTCATAATTTGGTTGCTTACCAGGTGTCCAAATAATAATATTCAAATTCTGTTTAACTTCTGGTTTCCTGAGCGTTATTTAAACTCTTTGGTTGCGTTTGAATGGCTGTCAAAACAGCAACCATAACTCAGGTATCCATATCTCAGCTAATGGTGACATGTGGAACAGTTTGACCTTTAGCTGGCATCTGTGGATTTAATTTCTATTCGGTAAAACCCGTTCTGTTTCAAAGTGTCCATACATGTTTTTGGCTTCATAACAACTCCCCGCTTCTGGAAATAAAGTGAACCAGCAGAATGAAAAGATGGCTACATTTCTTTTCCTCTAATTCTTAATCCCAATTATATGAAATACGAAAGTATTAATCTCAGTTATAACATTCATATTAATTCTGCACACCATTATAACACTGGAATAAGGCAAATCTTATCCACACTTTTTCCTTTAAATCCGCGATAGCACATCTGCTATCACATTGTAGGAGCCACAGCATGTACATTTTGTAAGTTTAAAGTCGGTAAGGTAAGACTCCAATGAAATCGTCTCATATTCTGCTCTTTAACTGTTCCAAAAAATGCGAGAGATTTGTCATTGTCCACAACCATCTCCGATAATTTGTTTGTCATATACACATTAAAATATTGTCAGGCCAGTGCGAAACATAATCATTCTTGATCACTTGCTAAAGATCACTACATCATACAGATAAACTGCACAATTTGTTCATCTGGCCACAGCTCTTTTCCTGAGTCTTAAATATGGCTGGTGCATTATTCATCCAAATGAAATACTCGATTAAGTTTTTCTGTCATCTCCAGTGTCTTTACTAGATAACTTAACTGGCTCCACATTTTTTTTTAATTTGAAAGGGGCCACTAAACCTGGCTTTGAAGAGATTTCTTACTACTGGTGACAATACTAATACGTCATTCGCACGGGAAGTCCTCAAAGTTTCAGAGTTTTTATCTGCCACCTGCTTCACTCTATGTTGTGCTCTTCAGATCCTATTTAGCTAACTCACCTACTCCATTCACTCTCTCCTTCACCTCACACACAGAATCTAAGTGTGAGATTTCCGACTTCGGTCCTGTCAATTTATATTTTATTAATTTCAAAGGTCCTCTCACTTCACAAACGAATATTAACTCAGAGGAAGAAAACTGAGGAGATTTATTTGGGGCATCTCTAATGGCAAACAATATAATGGGACACCTTTCTTCCAATCATTCGGGTAACCATAACAGTACGCTGTTAACATGGTCTTCAGCGTCTGGTGCTAACTTTCCAAGGCTCCCTGGGATTCAGGTTCTGACGCACTTGATTTAAACTGCTTATCCTGAACCTATCCATGACTTCATAAACAGCTGAGCGGTAAAATGAGATCATTGGTCTGACTGAATCTTACTGCCTAGCCCACAGCGAGTAAAGAAAGCTACCAACTCCTCCATCTCATTTTTTATCTTAACATTCCATAATGGAATTGCTTCTGGAAATCTGGTAGACACATTCATTATTGTCAGTAAATATAGTTTTCCACTTCTATTTTAGGAAGGGGAGCTACACAATTAACCATAACCCACGTGAAATGTTCTTCGAATGCAGTAATTGGCAAGAAAGGTGCTGGTTTTATTACTGCCTGTTACTTACCTACCATTTGGTATGTATGTCATGTACAAAAAAAAACCACGTCCGTGTGCATTCCAGGCCACTAGAAATGCTTCTGTACCTTAGCCTGAGTCTTCTGTACACCTAAGTGACCGCCTGCAATTACTATATGTGCTAGCCATAACATTGTATGCTACAGGTAACACAACGTGGTGCACTTCGTCCCATTTCCCTTCTGCACTAACCTATTGGGGTCTCCATTTTAAATTTAGGATTCTACCTTTAAGTCAATAACGTGTATATATCTGTTTTAAGTCCATTAGCCTTTCAGGACTAAACACCTCTGCCTGATCCTCTGCCTGTTCAGTTTTTTTTCTGCACCGTTACATCAACAGGGTGTCAGTTCACTAAGCGTCAACTCATTTGCCTTTTTCTTTCGTTTTTCCTTCCTGCTGTAACTTTTGAAAGTGGGATCTTGTTACTACACACTCTGGAAAAATTCCTGGGTACTTTTCTTTCAACACCTCAATTCCCTAATCTTCCGTTGTCTTCTTCACCACAAGGGGTGCGTCTCCCACCTCGCCTCCTGTTAAATCGTTCCCAAGAACAAACTGTATTCCGAGAACTGACACTCTGTTACTCACTGTCACTGTTACTTCCCTAATCTTGATTTGGCACTGCATCCTGATGTTACACAAGGGAATGCTTAATTTCTGTCCCCATTCTACAAATTATCACGCTCTTGATTAACATGCCAGAAAGAGTGAAACTAATTTCATCTCTTACTATTAGCGGCCGAGGGAAAGTGAGGATTGCAGATGCTGGAGATCAGAGTTGAAAAGTGTGGGGTTGGAAAAGCACAGCACATCGGCAGCATCCGATGGGCCGGAGACTTAACGTTTCAGGCATAAATCCTTCATCAGGAAGTGGGAGGTAAGGGAGGGGGAAGGAGGTTGAGAAATAAATTTGAGGGTGGGGGTGGAGCTGGGTGGAAGAGAGCTTGGAAGGCGATAGGTAGATGCAGGTGGGGTGTGATGGTGATAGGCGGACAGGAGGGTGATAGGACACCTATCGGTGGTAGGACAGCTGGAACCCTCAAACTGTACATCAACGTTGACTTCACCAAATTTCAGATCTCCCCTCCACCAACCTCTCCCAGATCCAACCGTTCAACCCAGCACTGCTCTCTTGAACCGCCCTAACTGGCCATCTTTTTTCCCACCTATCGACTCCACCCTCCCCTCTGACATATCACTATCAATCCCACCTACATCTTCTTATTGCCTTCCCATTGACCCTCCAACCAGCTCAGCTACTACCCTCGTATTTATCTTTCAGCCCCCTTGTCCCCCCACCATATTCCTGACAATGGGTTTCTGCCTGATATTCGATTGTCCTGCAGTTCGGACGCTGCCTGATCTGTTGTGTTTTTCCGGCGCCTCACCTCTCAACTATTAGAGACTGAGCAGATCCCAAATCTCACAAAATTATATCTTCTTGTCCTTTTTCCCCTGTTCTTTCTGAGTAAACTTTATCTACAGAGGCGAATTCTTTCAGAGATCAGGTACTAACTCCATAACCAGCCCTTACCTCGGCTGTGCACTCTCCTGCATGATCCTCGGCTTTTCTTGGGGTCTCCTTTACCAGTTTCACTGATTCCGCTGGGCTTAGCCTCTTCTACCACATCTTTCCTCAAAGTGCCTTCATTCAACGCCCATCACGGTGTGTCCCAGCTTACTGCAGTGAAACCACCTTTTCCCTGAGCCCTTCTGAAACCATTGGCACTGTCATTTTATGTTTTCCACTCCCTTATAGTGAGAACACCTGAGGCCTTTCATCACCTTTCAACCTCTTTGGGCTTCTTTTTCACCTGTGGTAAAGTATTGTGCGTTACTCTTCGCTTTGTAATGTGTGATCTTGCCTTCTCCCAATTTCTATCCCTCACAGGATGAAAATCCTGCCAGAAATTAAATATCATCCCATGCCCCAGTGCATATTTACCTGCCCTTTCTGACGTGCTTCTCACTTCTTGAACTTTCGGTACATTCACATTAATTCTTACTATCTCTGTAAGTGAGTCTTTTATCTTCTCCAGCAAATTAATCTTCCGTCAAGCCTCACAGGCCTTATCTATTTTTTAGGCCAGCACCAACCTATCAAAATGACTGTGGTTACTTCTTTCAAATTCAATATAAGACTGACCTGGTTCCGTCTCTATTTTTCTGAACTTCTGTCTATATGCTTCTAGTACCAATTCATAACCAATCAAAATTGCCAATTTGACATCTTGATAATCTCTTTACCCCCCATCTGATAGCGCTGCATCTACCTCACCAGCTGTGCCCACCAGCTTAATCTGAACTAGCATTACCCACAAGTTCACTGGACACGTCATCTGACGAGCCATTTTTTTCAAATGAAATAAAAAAGGTTTTGACATTTTTCTCAACGAAAAATAGCAAGTTATTTACATAGTTTTATACATCCCTATGTTCTCCCTTCACCTCCATCCTGTTAATTTAACTTTCTTGTCTAATTCCCAACTTCTGAATTTCAAATACTCACTCTCTTTCTTTTACCTCTCTTTCTGTTTCTTCTCTCTCTGTTTCCTTCCCTTTATTTATCTTCTATTTCCAGTTGCCACATTTGCAATTTAAGTTTTTATAACTCTACTGCAGTTGCCTATTTCTCTGATACATCAAAGTGCTTAACCAACTCCATTACAATTTCAGCTTCCCTTTTCTTCCTGGCTAAACCCAATTCCAAACTATTTGCTAATTCTAAAAAATGTCCTCCTTCTGTCCTTTTAAACTTCCTTGGAAAATTTGGGAACCTCTTTAGTAATGTTAAAAGCCATTTCCCTCACTTTTGATTTAATCAACCACAAGTAACAAAATTAAACGAATTTTCCCACTGGTTTTATTTGAAGATCAAAATCACTAATTGCAAAGACTTGGAATTTGCTGGGACCTTTTGTATCCCAAATCTGTTCACGTCTGTCCAAATCCCATATAACAAGGCCCCAAACTGTTATGACATCAATGTCGAATCCCTCTGTTAATTAAAACCACACACCCAGAAAAGCTCACCTCACATCATAATTTGTTAAAACGTGAGCGACAGAGAACTCCTAAATTCCACTAATAAACAATTTATATGTGTGCAAGTTAGCTCGCTGAGCTTGAAGGTTTGTTTTCAGAAGTTTCGTCACCATGGTTAGGTGACATCATCAGTGAGAGTCTCCGCTGAAGCTCTGGTGGTATGTCCCGCCTCTCTATTTATAGATCCTGGTTTCTTAAAGTGGGTGATGTCATTTCCGGTTATTTTAACAAGACAATGTAGACAGGATCTAAATCGATCCGTTTATTGATGGACTTCTGGTTAGAATGCCATTCCTCTAAGAAGGTCCTTGCGTGTCTTAGCATGTGTGTGTGTGTGCTTTGTCCCAGTCAAAGTAGTGCCTTGCTTTATCTGTATGTATGGAACATAGTGATAGTGTGTCATGTCTTTTGGTGGCGAGTTGGTGTTCATGTATCCTCGTAACACGACAACAGGACAGTTTCAATGGTGGAAAAGTGATTTTATATACACTGTTTAATCAATGTGTGTGCAGTTAAGTAACATTTTTCACATGTGCACAACACATTATAAATGAACAACAGAGACACAGTTAACGAAAAATGATGCATATGATGTATAAAATTGATAAAACATTAAAACATGATTTGATCCTCTCAACGTTCCCTCCTTTTCTGGAATTCCCAACTCTACTCTCTCATTCTTACCAGGATGTGTGCTCCAAATTCTTGATTCTAGTGTCCCAACTTATTTCAGTTAATCCCCTTGAATATATTGGTCTGTTGGGTTCTTTCCAAAGTTAGTGTCTGTCATATAATCGGAGATAAATATTCTGTCATCAGACTCAGCATTTGAACATATTTCTCTGTTGTACATGCAATGTACAAAGGACCACAGCACACAGGCATTGCCAAAACATTGGGGGATGTTCATCTATTTCTTTCGATAATGTAGTTTTCTCATTTTCCACATCTCCATATCAATATCCTCTCCTTTGTTTCTCCCTTTGTATCTAGTTAAGAAATCCACCAATTATTCTTCGTGTACCATCTCTTAAAACTCCTTCTTTCAGTTTATATCTAATGCACTCTTCAAGATGTAATGTGGTTATAATTAAGCAATGTAACGACAAAGACATGCGGCTGTAGCTGGCCAGAGTTAATTGGAAGGGGAGCTGAGCAGGAAATACCATGGAGCCGCAATGGGAGGAGGTTCTGGGGATAATTCGGAAGATAATACCAGAATGCAACCCCAAGAAGATGAAACATATTCATGGGAGGACAAGGCAGCCATGAGTTACAAGGCATCAAACCAAAAGAGAAAATATACAATGTGGTGAAGATGATTGGGAATCCAGAGAATTCATTGGCTCTGAAACTACATAACACTGGCATTACTGACACTGCAGAGCTCTTAATCGTGGTCAGGGAGAGAAACAGAGGTAACACATTCACTTTAAACACAGAAGATGGTATTTCTCAAGGAAAAAGATTCAGGTGAATTAAACATTTGAATTAAGATCAGTTAAATGCTTTTGCGGAATGTATCAGATTGGAAGCAAGACCCGGGGAGACAGACCCTCAGCAGAATGAGAGTTTGAAAATGGAAGTATTTCCACATCAGAAACCAGGTTAGATCACTGAGTGCAGGGCTGATGGGTGAATAGGTCTCAGTGAGAATTGGGGAACAGACAACAGAATTGCATTGCAGCTATTGCAGCTCGAAACTGCTGGACCACAGCAACAGGAGAAGCAGACCTGCATTCAACCACAACCTGAAACTTTTTGCCAGGATAACACTTCAGTCTGTCATTGCCATCAACACCATCTATGGTTCAGTGACGAGCGTGGGTGAACATGTCAGAACTTTAACCTGATGCTAATTCATTAAAGCTACCAGACTTGACCAACAGATCTGAACGAAGCCCTGCAGTCCTGTGACGTTCAGTTATAAAATAGAGATGGACAATTAAACGAATGACTGGAGGCAAGGTCTCCACAAACATCCCCATCCGAAATAATGGAACATATCTGCACATCAGTGTAAAAGATAAGGATTTTTCATCTGCACCATCCTCTGCCAGAAGTATTGAGTCGATGATGCACCTCACTCTCATCATGATGCCCACAGACTCACAGATGTCAGTCTTCAACCAATTTCAATTGCTGCACGTGACATGAAGAAACAATTGAACACAGTGGATATGACACAAGCAATGGGCCCTGACCCCATTCCTGCAATCGGACTGAAGACTTGTGCTGCACAACAAGCTGTGTCCCTGGGGAAGCTGTTTCATTCCAGCTCCAACTCCGACATCTCGCTGGCAACGTGGAAAATTACTCAGCTCAGTCCCGTCCCCTAAAACGGGAATAATTACAATCTGACCAATTACCATCCCCTCAGTCCCATCACGACAGTCAAATCGGTAGGAGTTCTTTTTGACAGAGCTGAGTAACAGCACAGAAATAACCAGCTCAGTGTGGTTTCCAATAGGTCCCCATGTGGAGATGGTGCTGTTGTGGAAATGTCACTGGATTACTAATACAGACCAGGCTAATGCTCTGGCAGCGGGTGGATGTTAAAAGCAATTAATAAAATATCGTGATCTAAAATCTGGGATCAGTAACAGTGACCTTGGAGCCAATATCGATTGTAAACAGAATTTCCTTCTCCAATGTACTTTAGGAAGTGAATCTCCCGTGATTTCCTGGGTTGGCCTAAAACTGACTCCAAAGACCCTGACATGTGATAAACATTTCAATGGTCTCTGAAACGGTCAATCCAGGCACTCATTTGAATCTAACTACTCCGAGGTCTGAAAGGATGAAACCGGACAGAACATCCGGCCTCAGCATCATTATCGGAAAAGGGAATGGGAACACAGTCCTGTCGACACTGCAGAGACCTCCTTCCTAACATCTGGGAGCTTGTGACAACATTTACAGAGCTTTCCCACAGACTGTACGGAAATAGCGGGAAAGGAGTAGGTCATACAACACATTGAGCCATTTGGTCCATCGAGTTTGCTACCCAATTCAAAGTAATGATGGTTGGCCCTTCATTTCCACACCGTACTCCTGCTCTCCCACCACCCCTTTACTGTCTCTAAATCCTTACCTATAATCAATGTCTCGGTTTCCAGGTGCGAGCGAATTCCCCAGGTTCACCAGTCTGAGTGCAGACATTTATTCTCATTTCAACGCAGAGTGATCTGCTTCAAATCTGACTCACCCTGTCAGAGTTTTGTATATTTCACTGAGATCTCCACTCATTTTCCTAAACCCCGTGGAATACTGGCCCGTTTCCCCAATCTCTGCTCCCACAACAAGCCCGTCATCCCAGAGACCAGTCTGGTCATCCTTCACTGCTCTCCATCAATGTCAGGTTTGTCCTTTATGAAGTGAGGAGACCAAAACTACACACAATACTGCACAATGTTCGAGATGGGGTCTCACCAGACCCTGTACAGCTGCAGTAAGACACCCTTTCTCCTGGACTCGCATCCCCCTGAAATGAAGGTCAATGCACCATTTATCTTCCTCACTGCTTTCTGTTTCTGCAATATTACTTTCAGCGTCTGGTGTACAAGGAGATGCAGATCCTTTTTAATGTTGCAGCGCCCCACTTGGTGGGTCTATGTACACTGCTCAGCGTGCCAATTGACCTTCAATGCCATTAGGGAGGGAATTCCAGGATTCTGATCCAGCGACTATGAAGGAGCGATGGTATATTTTCAAGTCAGGATGGTGAATGGCATGGAGGGGAACCTGAAGATGACAGTGTTTCCATACATCTGCAGCCTTTGACCTAGATTGACGTGGTCGTGAGTTGGGAAGATGGACTCTGAGGATCTTTGGCGAATCATTTCATTGCAGCATATAGATAGTAAAACACTGCTGCTGCTGCTGCTGAGTGTTGATGGTGGAGCATTGTGGATGAAGGGACAGTCAAACTGGCTGCTTTGTCCTGAATGGTATAAAGCTTCTTCAGTGTTGTTGGGGCTGCAATCATCCAGGCAAATTGGGAGTCTTCCATCACACTTCTGACTTATGCATTGCAGAGTATGGACAGAATTTTGGAAGTCAGGACGTGACTTACTCGCCGCAGTATTCCTAGCTTCGGACCTGCTCTTATAGTTACTGTGTTTATGTGGCGAGACCAGTGAGTTTCTGAGTAATGATTACCCACCAGGACTTTGATAGTGGGGGATTCAGTGATAGTAACACCATTGAATGCCAAGGGGCAGGTAAGATTGTATTTTATTGGTGATGGTCATGGTCTGGCATTTGTGTGGCCTGAATATTACTTGGCACTTGTCAGCCTGGATACTCTCCAGATCTTGTCATATTTGAACATGGACTGCTTCTGTATCTGAGGAGCCACAAATGTTGCAGAACATTGTACAATCATTGGCGAACATCCCCACTTCTGACCTTAAAGTGGAGGGAAGGTCATTCATAAAGCAGCCCTGAAGAAGTTTTCGGCCACTGCCCGAGGGACTCCTACAGACTTGTCCTGGAGCTGAGTTAAGTGACCTTCATCAACCATGACCACCTTCCTACGTGTTAGGTATGATTCTAACCAGCAGGGAGTTTGCCCCTGATACCCCTTGATTCCAGTGTTGCTAAAGCCCCTTGATACCATACTTGGTCGAAGGCAGCCTTGATTTAAAGGGCTATCACTCTCATCCCACCTCTGGAATTCAGCTATTTTGTCCATGTTTGAACCACGATAATGAGGTCAGGAGCTGAGTGGCCCTGGTGGAGCCCAAACTGGGCGCCATTGACCACGGTATTGCTGAGCAGGTGCTGTTTAAAAGCACTGAGATCTTCCCCCACTTTACTGATAATCGAGAGTAGACTGATGGGGTGGTAATTGGCCGGATTGGATTTGTTCTACTTTTTATATACAGGAGATACTTGGGGTAATTTTTCACATAAACAGGGAAATGTCATTGTTGTAACTGGATTGAAACAGTTTGGCTAGGGGAGTGGCAAGTTATGGAGCACATGTTTTCAGTACTATTGCCAGAATGTTGTCAGAGTATGGACCCTTTGGAATATCCAGTATTTCCAACCGTTTCTGGATATCGCGTGGACTGAATCTCATTGGCTGATGACTGGTAACTGAATCGCTGTGGACCACTGGAGGAGGTTGAGATGGATCACCCACTCAGGATTTCTGACTGAAGATTGTTGCGAATGCATCAGCCTTATCTTATACATTGAGGTGCTAGTCTTTTCCATCATGGAGGAAGGGGTTATTTGTGGAATCTCTTCCTCCACTGGATTGTTTAATTGTCCTCAACGTTTCTCAACTAGATGTGGAAGGACTGCAGTGCTTAGCTCTGATACTTAGCTCTGTCTATCACTTACTGCTTATGCTGTTTGGTGCACAAGGTGTCCTGTTTGGTGGCATCACCAGGCTGACACCTCATTGTCAGGTATGCCTGGTGCTGCTCCTGCCATCCTGAACGTCCATTGAACCAATGATGATCCTCTGGATTGATGGTAATTGTTGTGAGGGAGATATACCAGGCCATGAGGTCGTGTGGGTGTACAATTCTGCTCCTATAGATGAACCACAGAACCTTATGGACACCCAGACTTGAGCTGCTAGTTCTGTTCGAAGTCTGTCCTATTTCGCACCGTGATAGTACCACCCAAAATGGCGGAGTTTATTCTCAATGCGCAGGTGTGACTTTGTCTCCACAATGACTATGCGGTGGTCACTCTTACCAATACTGTCATGGACAGATACTTCTGCAACTGGCAGATTAGTAAGGCTGTGGTCAAGTCAGTATTTTCGTCTTGCTGGTTCCTTCACCACCTGCCACAGAACCAGTCTAGCAGTTATATCCTTTAGGACCCGGCCAGCTCGATCAGTAATGCTGTAGCTGAGATACTCTTGGAGGTGGACATTGAAAGCCTCCACCCAGAGTACATCTTGTGTCCGTGCTACCCTTAATGCTTCCTACAAATGTTGGTCAGCATGGAGGAGTACTGATTCTTCAGTTGAAAGAGGCTGGTACATGGTAATCAGCAGGAGGTTTCCTTTCCCATGTGCAAACTAATGCTATTAGACTTTATGGGATACAGAGTCAGTGTTGAGGACTCCAAGAGAAATTCCCTTCCAACTATATCCCAATGTGCCGCCACTTCTGCTGTGTCCGTCCTGCTGATGAGACAGGAGATATTCACGGAAGGTGATGGGGAGTCTGGGATATAGTCTGAAATGGATCATCCACTCAGCACTTCTGACTGAAGATTGTTACAAATGAATCAGCCTTATCTTATAAACTTAAGTGCTGGGCTCTCCCATCATGGAGGCAGGGGTGATTTGTGGAATCTCCTTCTCCAGTGAATTGTTTAATTGTCCCCAACGTTTCTTGACTAGATGTGGAAGGACTTATACCTTACAGAACCTTAGAGACAATGTCAGACTGTTGCCTGACGAGTCTGTTTATTTCTATTAACTGTTTCCTGCCAGCTGTCCCGTTCTAGAAACATGGCCATACATTAGCCCCAATCCACTCAGATTTGATTTTGTAAACTGGGCTTGGAGCTTTATCATTTTTTTTCTAAAACTCAACATGTTTTACATCCATTGCTTCTCTTTCATTTGTCTCCCAGTCTGTTTCTCAAACACAATTCCCATTCATAAATCTATGTTAGTGTTATCTATGACCATTACTTTCAGCCCCAATAATTTCTCCTAAACCATTTCCTTACTACGTTCTATGTTCCATGTACTCTATAATTTTCCCACACCAGACTTGGTTTTCCTTGTATTATTAGAAAGTTCTGTGAAGACGGAACTGAAGTAGTAGCTTCATAGCTCTACCATTTCCCTGTTCCCCATTCTCCATTCTCTGGTAATGAAACTGCACTTGTTTTCTCATATTTCTCACATTGACATGATTTAACAAGTTATTACAGTTCACTCTTATAACCCTTGTGAATATATTCTTCTGAAACTCATCAATCCCTGCCTTAAGCTGCTCAATAATTGACCTTCCACACCAGACACTCACAGGAGCATAGACTCTGTGCCTAGAGAAGTACAGCACGATCAATATTAGTCCCAATTCCCTCCAGCAGGCCCATAGCCTAAAATGTCATTACACTTCCAAATGCTCGTCCAAGTACTTTTTAATGATTGTGAGGTTACCCGTGATAATTCCCCTCTCAGGAAGTAATCCTAGAACACAATAACCTCTCAGTGAAAAAAAAGTTTAAATCCTCTCTGAACCTCAAAGTTTTCACTTTAAAAGTGTGCTCGCTTGTTCTTGACCCTCTGACTAAAAGGAACATCTGTTGTTTATCCACCGTGTCCGTGTCGCTCATCATCTTATCCTTCTGAATCACGGGCCCCTCAGCTTTCTCTGCTCCAAAGTAAGCAACCCGAGCTTATACAGCCTCTCTCCATAGCTGATATAGTCCATCCCAGGGAACATCCTGGTGAATCCCTTCTGCACCCTCTCCAGTACAATCACATCCTTCCTGGAATGTGGCTCCCAGTACTACATACAGTACTCCATTTTGGACGAACCAAAGCCCTGTATTGCTCTTATAATCTACGCCCTGATTAGGAAACACAACACCCAAGGTCCACTTCTTAACTAGCCCATTAACCTGTCCAGTCACATTCAGGGATGTGTGGAGAAGCACACTCTGAGGTTCCCAGTGTGCTGCCATTCATTGTGTCCTCCCCTGCCTGGTTCCTTCTCCCAAAGTGCATCACCCCATATTTATCAGGGTTACATTCTATCTGCTATTGATTTGCCCATCTGACCATTCCATCTGCATCTTCCTGTAACTTCAGGCCTTCCTCCTTACTGCGAACCACCCAGCCAATCTTTATGTCAAACATACACTTACTTATCACATCTTCCCCCGATCTCCATCTGGCCCCTTCCACATTCACATATTTTTTTTATGAATATCACAAACAATAAGGGACACAGCACTGATTCCTGTGGTACACTAGGATACATTGGTCTTCAGTCACACAAACAGCCTTCTCCCACCACCCTCTCTCTCCTGCTACTAAGACAAATGTCGTTGTAATTTGGCAACTTATCCATCATATTGTGAGATTGTACATTATTTTTCAGTTTCCCAGGTGGAAATTTGCCAAATACCTTCCTACAATACTAAACAATCGACCTCCTCAAACGAATTCAATCAAATCCATTGCATGTGACTTCCTCCTGAAAAAGTCATGATGATTATCCCTGGTCAAACCTTGCAACTCTGATTGGAGTTCAATTTTCCTTCCCTATTTTCTCCAGTATTTTCCTAAACAGTGATCTAATACTCGCTCGTCTATAGTTCCCTGGTCAATCTCTCCAACCCTTACTGTGAAGTGGAATCGTATTAGCAGTTCTCCAGTTCTCTGACACCTCCCCTATGGTCAGATTCTAATTAAAATATTCAGTCAGGGTCTTTCCTCCCTTGACCCCAACAACCGCCTGTGATACAACTCATTCAGACACGGAGATTGGACCAAATGTGTACAGAACAAACCTCAAATCCCTGCTCGTATTTTACATCAATCTGTTCAAGAGCTTCCTAGTCCATCTTCTTGAATTCTGTAGCTGAATCCTCCTTCTCCCAAGTAAAATAGATGTGAAGGTCTCATGTAACAATCCATCAATGTTCTCCAGCTTGACACACAGATTAACTGTTTGCTGATTATTCTGTTCTACTTGTCCGTGTAGAATATCGTGGGATTCTTCCTGATCTCGCCTACTTGTACTTCTCCATGTCCCTCTGTTATTCAGTACGCTCTATGTTTCTAAGTTTCACTGCAATCACCTCTCATGTTTTGAAACTCGAGATCACAGGCTGAGTTTCCACATCAGACAATCTTGCCATTTTAGGGATTAATCTGGATAATACCTTTTGCAGTTCCTCTGTAGTCAATATATTCTTTCTTAGATTGGGACTCCGAACGATACAAAACACTCTAAGTGTAGTCTCATGAACACTCGATGCAGCTGGTGCACGACATCCTCTCTATTCCAATTACATTCACATGAATGTAAACCTAATTTTTACTTTCCCATTTGCATATATTCTTCTCAATACCTCTCGCTTTAACTTTTCTTATGAGCTTACTGTGTGAGTTCTTTGAAAAGAAAAGCTCATGAATATCCAGCTATATGTTATACATTGGTTGTTCATTGCCTATGTCCACAAGAATCATCTTCAAACCATTCTAAAAAAACGTTTGCCACTTCTGGTTTTCCTTTCATCGATACATTCCCACACTCCCCAGTTATGTTATTACCTTCTAATTATCTAGTAGCATGTTCTTTGTAATCTTGTCCAACAGACACCTGACTGTGGATGGCAAGATAACTGGTCTGTAGTTCTCCACTCTCCAAATTCATCCTTTCTTAAACTGTTGGATAATATTTTATAACCTTATCCAGGTTGGCTAAATGCCGTTCTCTTTTTGATTTTCTTCTCAGTTTCTTAGCCATCCTTTGCTGGGTCCTACATTTCTCTGAATCCACTGGCTTACTGCAACACTTGGCATTTTTCTAAGCTGCCTCCTTTCATCTAATAGGTAAATGAAGGTGGGGTTGAAAGTGATAATCGGAGAGTAGGGTAGACCAGATTTATAGGAAGGAAGGTGGACACATAGTAACATTCAAAAGGGCGGTGCTGACTTGGAAGGTTGGAGCGAGATAAGGTGGGATTAGGGGAAATGGAGAAATGGTGAAATCCACTATGATCCCCTGTGGTTGGAGGGTCCCAAGACAGAAGAGGAGGCTTTCTTCCTCATGGCTTCTGGTGGCTCAGGTTTGGTGATGGATCAGGCCTAGGCCCCTCATGTCCTTGGCAGAGTGGGAAGGGGAGTTAAAGTGCTCAGCCACAAGGCAATGGAGGTGTTCAATGTGGCTGTCCCAGAGATGTTCTCTGAAATGATCCACAAGTTGATGTTCTGTCTCGCCAATATAGAGAAGAACACATTGGGTTTAATGGATGCAGTAGTTGAGGTGTTCTGTCTCCCTTCGTCACCTATCACTTTCAACCCCACCTTCATCTACCTATCGCAATCCCTGCTAACCTCCCCCCTGTCGCACCCCCTTCTCATTTATCCCCCAGTCCGCTTGGCCCATAAGCTTCATACCTGATGAAGTGCTTATGCCCGAAACATCGATTTATCTGCTCTTAGTATGCTGCCTGACTGTGTTTTTCCAGAATCACACTCTTCGACTCTGATCTCCAGCATCTGTCGTCCCCACTTTCTCATCACTCCTTCATGGCTTGCATGACTCAGATTTATAACGGTTACTTCAAATAAAACAAAAACTGCCGTGTACTCAAACAGCATAAAAGAAAACCAGTACATTGTGGTCACTGTTCCCAAAAGGTACTTTCCAGCAAAATTTTCAATTAGCTCTTCTGCTCACTCAACACCATTTCCTAAATAACCTGATCTCGAGCTCAGTGCTCGACATAATGTTCATGTAAACCATCTCGCACGTGGTCACGAAATCCATTTTTCCCAGCATTAGCATTCAATTGGGTTAACACAGTTTAGATATAATTTAAACAGTAAATTATTACTGCAGTCGCCACAAAGGTGAATATCTCATTTCCTATTTTATAACATGTCCAGCATTTGTACTGCAGCTTTCACTTTGATATATAACTCCCATTAATGTTTGCTCCTCCTTGCTGTTTTTGCGCTCCACCTTACAAGATTCTGTAGAATCTGAGCGACGTGGGCTCTGGGGAGATTAATGGTAGAGATCATCTCACCACATCATTTATGATCTTCTCAAACATTGATTTCTCCAGATCTCCCGTTATGCTGATGGAGTAGAGAAGGACAATGATCTTCCAACAATGGTCTGTATTCCTCCAGAGAGCTGAGACAGCTCTAACCTGGGTGGGAACCTTACAACAGGCTGGTAAAGTGTTGCTGCTGCTGTAAAGGGTCTTAGTGAGATCACATCTGGAGTAGTGTGTACAGATTTAATCTCTTCAATGAAGAAAGGATGTTGTTATATTGGAAGCAGCTCAGAGATGGTTCCATCAGCTGATTCTTGAAATGAAGGTGCTAGCTTATAACGAAAGGGTGATCAGGTTGACCCAGTAGCCATTGGAGTTTACAAAAATTAAAGAGTGTCCTATTTCAACATAGATGACAGAAGGAGCCAACAAGTGAAGCAAATTACGCAGATAGTGGAGGAACCATTCCGTTCTCCAGCCTGTTACACAGGAACAACAGGGGGATATTAAGGCCTTCGAGTCTGTTACACCAAAACAGGACGAGGCTAGTCAGCCCCTGGAGCCTGATATACATTTACAGAAGGAGGCCAATCAGCCCCTTGAGCCTATAACAGTAGGCCATGCTGCACCAGTATCCTGTTAAACAGTAACAGGATCAGTCCATTCAGCGTCCTCAAGTCTGTAACATAGGAACTGGAAGAGGTCACACAGTGACTCGAGCTTGTTACACTGGGATAACAGGAGGTCATTCAGACCCACCGAGTCTATTTCAAGGGTGTTGGATAAGGATAAAAACGATCTGTGACTTCTTTCATGAGAAAGGAAGAGGTAATTCAGACACATGTCTGTTGTATGGGAACAAGAGAAGACCAATCACTCCCTCGGTCCCATCTCCAGGATACATGCAGAAACCGTTCAGTATCTCCACCTGTTATGGGGAAATATGAGAAGCCCCATCAGTCCCTCAAAATGTTACCCAGCAACAGGAGGATTCCATAAGCCCCCAACCCCCTAACGCATCAATGGGAGAAGGTCATTCTGGCCTTGGAGACATCAGCGTGGGAACACCAGAAAGACGTCAGCCCATCGAGATTGTACACCAGCAGTCAGTCACACATGCCTCAAACAGCAATTGGAGCTGATAACTTAAAACCTTTTGCCCATTAAACAGGAATTCAAAGAAAACTTAAAGGTTTTCAAAAGGGAAGAAATTATAATAACTGTTACATTTGGGCGTAAAACGTAATGATAAACTATTGCAATTTAAGACAATTATTAGAATCCATTGTTGAGGACATTTGCAAAGTTAAACCAAAATCCATTGGAGTCAACATGGTTTTACAAAGGTTAAATCGAGTTTGAAGTGTTTGCTTGAGTTACTTAAAGATATGACAAGCAAGGTGGATAGTAGGATTCCTGGAGATGGAATGTATCTGGTCTTTCTGAAGGCATTGGATGTGTCACTTCTCCAAAGTGTAAGTGGTAAGATCAGACAACATGGGTTTGGGAGAAATTTATTAGCTTGTATAGAGGATTGGTTAACCAACAAAATGCAGTCAGATGGAATAAATGTGTCATTTTATTTTGGAAAATGCAATTTGTGGTGTGCCATTGATTTCAGTTCTCATTTGCAATCAATAGTATTACTGTACTCGGTTGACGGGATAGAAAATACGATACCACATTTTCAGATAACACTAACATTGGTGAGAAATTACTTCAGAATTATAATGCAAGAGATTTAAAACTACATGGATAGGTTGTGTGAATGGGCCAACATTTGGCAAGGAACATTAAAGTGAATAAATATGGGGCTATTCAAGTTGGCCAGGATAATAAAAAGACAAATTATTATCTAAATGGAGAGAAAGTTCAAAGTGTTTAGGTGCAGAGGGATCTGGGTGCCTGCTTGCATATCACAGAAAACCTGCTTGTGGGTACTTCAAGTAATGAGAAATGCAAGCATAATTTCAGTGTTTATTTATAAAAGGATAGAGTAGAAAAGTGGGGAGTGTTGCTGTAGCTATGCAAGGCATTAGTGAGGCTGCAACTGGAGTACAGTTTGGGTGTCCTACAGAATGAGGTATTTGCATTGTAGGCAATTCAGAAGAGCTTCATTAGATTGATTCCATATTTGAAGTGTTTGTCTTATGAAGAGAAATTGAGCAGTTTAGGCCTATACTGTCGAGTTTATAATAATAAAAGGAGATTTCATTGAGATCTGTAAAATGCTAAATGTAATTGAAAGTGTAGGTTTGGAGAGAATTTTCTTTCCTGTGGCACAATATACAACAAGAGACGAGGGTTTAGGATGGAGAGATAGCAGGAAAGTGGAACAGAGGCCGCGTTGACATCAGCCTCATCGAGAGTTTGGATTCCTCACAGATGCTCCTTGTTCTTATTCAGCCCTTCGACTGTGTTGGATAGGAATGGGGGAGGCCTGGGTATCATCCAGGAAGCAGGCACTCAGGATAAATCAATCTCAATCAGTTAGACAGAACGTAAGCAGTAGGGTGACACAGTGACCAGCACTGGGTTCTCAACTATTTTCAATCTATATGAATGATTAGGAGAATGGAACAGATATACAGATGCTGAGTTTGGTGATGTCGCTGTGGTAAGGAAGTGATTAAATTATCAAGAGAGGGTGGAGAGTCTGCAAATAGATTCAGAGAGGTAAAGGCAATAGATAATAGTTTGGCAGGTCGAATTTAGCATGATATCATCTATCATTTCATTTACAGGAATAATGGAAGGCAGTATGTGACTGAAATGGAGAGGGATTACAGGATTAAATGATACTGTGTACTGGGGGGTTCACTCAGACCCGTTCAGACATGGGAAGTTTTGCTCCATCCCTGATCGTCAGCTCCCAGACACTCCAAGTGACCCCATTGCTCTCCGTACACATGTAATACTTTGATGTGGTTGGTTGGAGATGGGGATGATGTTTTGAAATGTGCATCAAGGGGACGGCCTTTATCCAAGATATATTCATTTCTTTCTACGTGGAGACCCGATGACGATGGGAATGGCTGACTGCTTCTGAATGAAGAGGCCGTGATTGCTGCCAGGACAGTGGGTATTCACCAACATGAAGTACTGTGCATGGACACACTGTAACATGAATAGAGAGAGAGCTCCTTCAGTTCCTCTACCTCTCCCTATTGATATAGTTACTCCGCAGATGCCATGTACACCATCGGGAATCCCACTATACTTGATACACCCGGCAGCTCCCTGCTGTGGAAGAAACAATGTGTTGACCTCATCCACCATATACATACTCCGTCACCGTATGGTGACACTGATGTTGAGATACTGGGAAATGATGGATATGTCACCCAGTCCTGCCTGGAAAGTTCTGGATCATAGAAGCTGAATGAAACTGTGACGCTAACAGCCACTTGCAGCACCGTCCTCCGCCTGGTGTGAAGCTGCAGGCCATGTTGAAGGAGGTGACACCGCTCTGTGACCAGCTCCTTGTTCAATCAGGGTCCCCTCACACTTTGATCCTAGGTTAGGTGGAGTTGGGAAGCTGTTCCTGGAAAACCCGGGGTGGATACCGCAGATCGCTTTCCCCACACACCCTCACCGCGTGGTTTCAGAGCTTCCCCTCTCTGCAGCCTCTGCTCCGTTTGTTGATCATGTTACAGACCCAGATGTTGTAACTACAATCCCAATGCTCCATCCCGAGTTGGGTCAGCAAATCCTCAGGTCTCCCTGAATGTCTGAGGCAACTCACAGCACAACCTCCAGCAAACCATTCCCCAACTCCTCCACTAACTTTTCAATAACTGGAGTCAATCAAAAACCCCTCGGCTACAGATCCCCGCAAAATATTTTAAGAAGGCCGCTTAGACCCAAAGCTTTCCTTATTTTGAATATAGATGGGAAGTGTGCGTTCCAGATATGTTGTGACTGGTCAAACCACTCGACATTAAGCACAATATAATATAATCTATTCAAATGATTTAGTTAAAATCCAATCAAAGGAAAGAACATTTTGGGATGGCTTATATGTTGGAACACTTACACAACAATAGATACCGTACCTTCTTGGTATACACCGCTTGACACAAAGATATATTCAAATACAGATTCTTACATGCAATTTTCCGATCCCGGAGAAATCAACATCAACAAGAGATCTCAACGAGAAAAGCAGCTACGGATCATGTATTGAAACTCCCAACCCTGCTGGGATCCCCAACAGCTTCTGAATGTTGCAACTAAAAACCAAACGAGAAGACCTGGTGTGTGAGAACTGGCCACTGCCCTTCGATTGTTACCACCGTTTAATGAAACCTAAAGGCCTCCTCAGTTATTTACTTAAACAGTGTTTCGACAGCAGTTCTGCACCTCTGCCTTTATAACCTCTCTTCAAAAACAACCTAAGAGAAACTAACCTCTTTACAGTGATAGTATACTCACAACTCCTCCTTTAATAAAATGATCCATCAATATACAAAGATGGATTAATTTTAGACCTCCTAATCGTCCTCTATTTGTAGACTGAAATGCATATATAGGTAAAAACAATGACTGCAGATGCTGGAAACCAGATTCTGGATTAGTGGTGCAGGAAGAGCACAGCAGTTCAGGCAGCATCCGAGGAGCAGTAAAGTCGACGTTTCGGGCAAAAGCCCTTCATCAGGAATACAGGCAGAGAGCCTGAAGGGTGGAGAGATAAGTGAGAGGAGGGTGGGAGTGGGAAGAAAGTAGCATAGAGTACAATAGGTGAGTAGGGGAGGGGATGAAGGTGGCAGTCGGGGGGAGGGTGGAGTGGAGAGGTGGAAATGAAGATAGACAGGTAAGACAAGTCATGGGTACAGTGCTGAGCTGGAAGTTTGGAACTGGGGTGAGGTGGGGGAAGGGGAAATGTGGAAAATGTTCAAGTCCACATTGATGCCCTGTGGTTGAAGTGTTCAGAGGCGAAAGATGAGGCATTCTTCCTCCAGGCTTCTGGTGGTGAGGGAGCGGCGGTGAAGAAGGCGCAGGACCTCCAGGTCCTCGGCAGAGTGGGAGGGGGAGGTGAAATGTTAGGCCACAGGGCGGTGTGGTTGATCGGTGCTGGTGTCCCAGAGATGTTCCCTAAAGTGTTCTGCTATGAGACGTCCAGACTCCCCAATGTAGAGGAGACCGCATGTCGAAGGCTCCTTTAGGGCCTTGGATGGAGGTGAGGGAGGAGGTGTGGGCGCAACTTTTGCAATTACTGCAGGGGCAGGGGAATGTGCCAGGATGGGAGGGTGGGTTGTAGTGGAGCGTGGACCTGACCAGGTAGCCACGGAGGGAACGGTCTTTGCAGAAGGCGGAAAGGGGTGGGGAGGGAAATATATCCCTGGTGGTGGGGTTCGTTGGGAGGTGGCGGAAATGTCGGTGGATAATTTGGTTTATGCGAAGGTTGCTAGGGTGACAGGTGAGCACCAGGGGCGTTCTGTCCTTGTAACGGTTGGAAGGGTGGGGCCAGTGGGCGGAGGTGCGGGATGTGGACGTGGTGCGTTGGAGGGCACCTTTAACCACGTGGGTAGGGAAATTGCGGTCTCAAAAGAAGAAGGCCATCTGGTGCGTTCTGTGGCAGAACTGGTCCTCCTGGGAGTAGATACGGCAGAGGCGGAGGAATTGGGAATATGGGATGGCATTTTTGCAAGAGGAAGGGTGGGAAGAGGTGTAATCCAGGTAGCTGTGGGAGTCGGTGGGTTTGTAAAAACTGTCAGTGTCAAGTCGGTCGTCATTAATGGAGATGGAGAGGTCCACGAAGGGAAGGGAGGTGTCAGAGATGGTCCAGGTAAATTTAAGATCAGGGTGGAATGTGTTGGTGAAGTTGATGAATTGCTCAACCTCCTCACAGGAGCACGAGTTGGCACCAATGCAGTCATCAATGTAGCGGAGGAAGAGGTGCATATATATATTACATTGACTCTGAGCATACAAATGTTTACAACTAGATTCGATTTCAGTCATTTTACTTCTGCCACAGAATGCCTTTGTCTTTCTTCATCCAAGTCTCCACAACGTGTCAAAACTTACTTTTTCTCGCCCTGTCACCTGTATAATTTCAAATTGAATGGCAGCAATAATAAGCTCAGTTGAAGCAGGCTGGTATTCTTCTCCCTAAACTTCTCCAAAAGCTTTAAGGGGTCACGATCCGTGATAAAGATTTGTCTCAGGTATGTTATTCGCAATTTAACTGCTGAAATGTTGTAATGCCAACGCCAAGCTCAAGGCCTCCTTCCTCACTGTGGAATAAATCTGTTGATGTTTCCACTGGACACTCTGACCACACATTACGTAATGGAGCACTTCTCAGCTCTCCAATAGTCCCTCTGAATGACATATCTCCTCATGTCTCAGCGTAAAAGAGTTACATCCTTCTGTATCTCTTAATGCTATAACCTGTTTACCTGCTACTCCTGGCCTATGCCAGTAAACCTTACTCTCACAGGGATATGTTTTAAGAAGGTCTCGTACATTCTTCTCAATCCCTCACAGAAACCAAACTTTGATTTCTGAACTCAATCATCATCATCAGCCATTACAGTTTCTAATCTTGCCGTTTTAACAGTCTGCTCTTCCACACGATTTCTCACGACTGCAGGAAGTGAATTGTTGAACTTCTCCAAAATAAGAATCTCTCTGAGAATGTCACAACTTTGCTCTGTTTTTAATATCCTTACCCACCTTTCAAATTTACTTTGTTAGATTCTTTCAAACTCAATGTGCGTTTAACCACGGACGCTATTTTAGATTCCTGAAACACTGTCTGTCGGCTTCTGGCACAAGCTCATATGCACTTCAGATGGCTTTCTTCACCTCCTCCTACTCCCCAGACACCGCCTCCGATAGAGATGCAAATGCCAATCAGCTTTGTTTGAATCAACATGTTCATTGGGAACTGCATTTGTTTAGCCTCTTTCTCAAGTGAAATTAAAAAGGCTCCCCCATCATTCTCATCAAATTTAGATAATGTCTGGATGTATTTAAACATAACCCCATCAAGCCTTTGGCTACTATAGGGTTGCTCATCCTCACTATCCTCCTCATCCAGCCTACCGTCTACCTTCATCACCACCTTCTATGCCCACTTTCCTCTCTAATTACTAACCTTTGAAGTTAAATCTCTCTGCTTTTCTTCTTTCTTAATCTCTCTTTCTTCTTCATTTCCTGTTCTTTAATTTCTACTTTTCAACATAATTCAAACTGTTTCAATTCCTTCTCATGTTCACGGTGCCTCATTTGAAATTGAATTCTCGCCATTTCCAAAGACTTTGATGGCGCTTCCACCAAATGTAATTGCTGAGCTATAGCTGTAATCATCTATCATTTTCTCACAAACAAACGCAACCCCAACTCCAGCCTGTCTGCCAATTCCTACAGCTTTGCCTTCATTACCTTTTGTAAAACACCCAACTTCACTTCTTCCACACCCAGAGAACTCTCAGTGACTGAAAGAGTCTTTATACACAAAATACTGTTTAAACCAACTGAATTCAACATCGGGCACAAGAGACACTAACAGCTACCATCCGCGACCTTTGAACCCAATAGCTTCCCGGTGCGTGCTCTCCAGTGTCTGCATGAGCTTATTCTGGATTCGCTGGTTTCCTCCCACAATCCAAAGGTGTGCATGACAGGTAAATTAGCCATGCTAAATTGTTTGTAGTTTTCAGGGATGTGTGGGTTCGGAGTAAATGTGTAACAACAGGGTCGAGGAATGTGTCTTGGTAGGTTACTCCTCGGAGGGTCGGTGTGGACTTGTTGGGTCGAATGGCCTGTTGGCACACTGTAGGGATTGTAATTCTAAACCCAATTTGGTGTTACCGATTTAGAACCAAACAAGAGACCCCAGTTTGCTTTGGACCAACCAGACTGCCTCAAACTATTTTAAGCAGGTAGCTAGGATACGAACCTTTTCGTATTTTAAAGGTAGTTGTGAAGTGGGTGTTCCAGATGTGATGCTACACGTCACACCACTCACCATTAATTAAACCACAATATATTTAAACATTCTAATGATAAGCCATACAAAATGAAGAGGATTTTAGAATAACTTAACTATTGGAAACATTAACCAAATAATGGATACAGTACCTTCTACAAATGAACTGTTCCAATATACTAACATCACCTAAACACACTCCATGTTAAAGAGGAGCATTCAGACATACAGTTCTCCAATCCAGGAGTAAACCGCATCAAGTGAAGCTTCAGAGAGAATAGCAGCTCGGGATAATTTTCTAAAACTTCCAAACCTTCTGGGACACAACCACCTGGTGACTTACAGCTGTAAGGAAAAAACTAGAAAGCCTGGTCTATGCGAGCTGGCCATTGTTACTACTATTTATGAAAAACCCTAAAAGTCTCGTAAGTTATTTACTTGAGCCATTTCAGTAGGCAGTTTGGCCTTTAAGACATCTTGTTAAAAAAAGAGAAAATAACCTTTTATTTTTAAAGAAAATGACAGCATTGTCACACAATTTAGATGCCTGGTCCTTTACTCAATGGGCTTCCCCGAGTTACTGATCGCAAGGTCACCTGAGTGGGGCAAACACAGGTACAGTCCAAGTTACAAGGATGAGTCTCATAACTTCTGAAACATGCCTGTCCATGGCCATCACATGTGACATACCGGGAAGTGAACAACAGCCTGACACACACCATTTCATTGTTTCTGAGCTACACAATGCTAGCACTCGAAACATTAGGGAGAGAAAACCTAGGGAAAGATACAGAGGGGCTGAGAGATTCACATTAAAGACAGAAACAGGCAGTTAATTAACTGGGAGGAGGTTGTGGAAATATGGGGAAAAAAGACAGAGCAGTGGGACTGACTGGAGAATGTAAGATATTCGAGAGTAAAATTACAAGAATGAGAACTTTGAATAAAGGCATTGTCAGATCAGCTGAAATGGTTTGTTACATCAAATTCTCAATCTGCTTACAACAACACCACAAACAACATGAACCGGGGCAAGATGACAGCCCAGCATGGAGAGCTGTGCAGAACATGCGAGTGTGTTGCTCAGTAAACTGCACTATCTGCCCAGCATGGAGAGTACTGCAAACTTTACGATCATATGCTAACTATACTCGCATCAGATTACTGCCTACAATGGGAAGGTTTGCTCTGTGTGTGTGTGTGCGCGCGTGTGTGTGTGTTCATCAGAAACTGAGAGAGAGTGCGTGTGCGTGCGCGATTGGCGTGGTTGAATGCGAAAGGAACACACGTGAAGGAAACTATTTTACATACGGACAACTGGCAGGCTTTTGGATAATCGACAGAGAGAGAACGAGGGAAGTTTCATGGACGGATGAGGGAAAGTGTTTGAGAATGTTAAAATAAAGGCATTGCCATACACAATAGCAATATACTCGGCATGCACATGAATGACAGATTGATGGGAGTTTGGTGTGAGTTCGAATCAGATTTGCTTCGGCAGGTTTGAAGCCGGGAGCGTCAGCAGCAGATTATTATCATCATTAAGACTGTATTTTATAACTCAAGGTTCAAACAGGAGATGGAATAAGCCAGTGAGATGCATTGTGGAGTGATAAATATTTCAAGTTAGAAATGGTCAGGGCATGGTGTCAGGAATCAGCTCATGGTCAAAGGGATCACCCACACATTTATGACTCGTCTGTTTCAGCCGCAGATATTGGCCAGAGATGGGATGAAAACACTAGAAAAAAGTGGAGTTTGTAACCAGAACAGTAGACAGTGACCTCCATGCTCTTAATATTTAAATAACAAAGGCAAATATACAATACATTGCGGTTCTCCGCTGAAACTGAGGAGGTCAACATAGAGACCCATGAGTAACACTGCCAAAGCAGAGGGAGGCAGTAATTGAACACCTTCATTGATGTAGCTAGTAGTGGTCTGTAGAGTTTCAACATGAACAATAATAGTGGCCAGAAGTGTAGAATATATGAAAGAACAGTAATACAGTCATAACAGGTTTGTAGAAAAAATCTGGACAGTGACACTTACCAGGAACACCAACGATAGCCAGGAAAGGATAATAAAAATATTGAATAATGCGAAGAGCATAATAAATCTGGAATGACAAGGACAACCAATAAAATGCAGAAAGATACCAAACATAATCGGATAAACTCCTGTCTATTGTTGGAACATTCCAGTCTAATGTTCCCAGATTCTGATCCATTTTTGTAACATTCCAGTCCAATATTGTCAGAGTCTGGTCCATGTTTGGAACATTCCAGTCTAATGTTCTAAGAGTCTGATCTCTCCTCCTCCTCTCCCTGGGTCTGCTGTTCCCTGTCAGTGCTGTCGGTGATGCTCCCTCTCATGTTATGGGATAACACATTGAAAGACGCCCATTTATCGTTAAAAGATGGAAATCCTCCACTGGGATAACTAGAATCCACGAAGACTGGTATTGTTCACAGTCACTGAACAAATAGGATCAGTTAACCAGTTCCATACATCACTTTTCATATCATTATAAAAGGGAACAGTTACTGGGTTTGAATGGAATGGATAAGGGTTGCTGAGGGATGAACCATAAATCTTTCAATGTTTTAATCATTTTTTCCTTGCATACGAGAGTATTAACAGGACAGTGCAAGGCTCTATATATGTTCCACTCTGTTTATGAAAGGAAGCAGTTATAAAATAACAGATCGGCTACATAAAAAAAAAACGTCGGGTGGGCAAGTTTCTAGATACCTGAACACAAAGTATGATACTTATTATCTGGTGTGAGGCTACTCCTGCTTTTAATGCCGTGTTTCCAGAACCTTCCTTAATCTTGAGACAGAGCACTGAGACTGCTGCTCAGGAACAGGCCGAAGCAATTCTGTCCCTATGGACCTCTTACAGAGGGATAAGAGAAGGCCATTCAATCCATATTAGCCTGTTGCTACTTGAAAAGGTGGAACGCTGGAATATTAGCACATTTTGCAAACAAAATCATTCAAAATAAAAGGAATTGTCGCTGCAGCTGTATGAGGTGTTACTAAGAGGGCACCTGGAGTACATTGTGTTATTTGTGTTCCGGTAACTGAAAAGGGATGTACCTCCATCAGATATAGTTTAATGGCTGCTCATAATCCAAGGGTTGCTGTGTCATTTAATGTCTCGTGGCTGTTATAAAGGGACAGGATGAAGCTATTCAACCTCTCGAGCCTGTTACAGAGGGGCAGGAAATATTTACTTAACATTTCAAGTCTGTTACAAATAAATATTAGTTTTATAATAGTTATGGAATAGGAAAGACCTGATGTAAACATTAAAGTTCTAACTTTGAATAAGGCCAATTTTGAAAGAGTTAGGCGAGCCCTCTGAAAGGCTGATTTCGATATGCTGTTCACAGGGAAAGGGATGGTTGGAAAATGCAAGGCCATAAAAACTTGGATCCAGAGAGTTCAGAGCCAACGTGTTCCTATTAGTGAGATGGGCAAGGCTGTGGGTGCAGGGATTGCTGGATGGCTAGATATATTGATGTTCTGGTCAAGGTAAGCAATGACGCATATGTCAGATAAACAGAGCTGAAATCAAGTGAAACCCCAGAGGAGTATAAGGGCAGCAAATGTATAGTCAATGGTGAAATCGGGCCAGAAAAATGTGAACACGGGTTGGCTTTAGAAATATGGTTAACGAGGTATTGACAAATTTCTACAAATCTGTTCGTGGCAAAAGATTAACTAGGGAGAAAATAGGGCACATTAAAGATCAGTAAGGCTACCTATGTGTGGAACCACAAGAGATGGAAAAGATATAAACAAGTATTTCTCCTCAGTATTTAATGTGGTGGAGGTTACAAGAGTGAGAAAATGAAGAAGTGTATAGTGATATCTTGAAAAGTATCTATATTACAAGGAGGTGTTGGACATTGGAAAACACATAAAGGTGAACAAATCCCTGGGACCGGATCAGTTGTATCCCAGAAGATTGTGGGAAGCTAGTAAAGAGATTGCTCAGACTTTTGCTGATATATCAGTATTATTGATTTCCACAGGTGAGGCATCAAAAGACTGGAGAGCTGCTAACATAGTGTCATCATTTCAGAAAGAAACGAAAAACCAGGTAACTATAGACTGGTGAGCCTGACGTCAATAGTGACTAAATTGATGGAGGGGACTTTGGGGGAAAGGATGTATTTGCATTTGGAAAGACAAGGACTGAAGAGTGCTTTGCACATTGGACATCACGTCTCACTGACTCGGTGGAATTTTGTGAGGAAGTGATGAAGATGATTGATGAAGGCAGGATAGTGGATGTTGTCTTTATGGAATTCAGTAAGAAAAGCAAAATGTTCTACATGGTAGACTGGTTAGCAAGGTCAGACTGCCTGGAATCCAGGGAGAGCTCGCCATTTAGATCCAAAATTTTCTTGAATATTCAAGATAGGGCGTGACAGTGGACATTTGCTCATTAAACTTGGAGACCTGTGACCAGTGGTGTGCCACAAAAGTCAATAGTGAGTCCACTGCCTCTTGTCACAGATACAAATCATTTGCAATTGAGCACATGAAGTAAGGTCAGGAAGTTTGTAGATAATTCCAAATTTGGTGGTGCAGTCGACAGTGAAGAATGATATCTCAGAACAAAGTGGAAACTTGATTAGGTGAGCCGAGGGGTGACAGATGGAGTTAAATTTAGATAAATGTGAGGTGTTGCATTTTGGCAAGACAAATCAGGGCAAGACATGTAGGTAGCGCCCTGTCGAAAGTTGCCAATCAAAGAGAACTCCATTGAAATTATAGAATCCCTACAGCGAGGAATCAGGATTTTCGGCCCATCAAGGCCTCACCGTCCCTCTAAACAGTATCCAACTGGACAAACCTCTACCCTATCCCTCTGAGCCTGCATTTCCCATGGCTAATCCACCTCGCCTACACATCCCAGGGTACTTGGGGCAATTTAGCATGGCCAATCTACACTTGCCTGTATATCTTTGTACTGTGGGAGGAAAACGTAGTACCCGGAGGAAACTCATGCAGACACTGGGAGAATGTGCAAACACCACACAGGCAGTCATTCAAGGATAGAATTAAACCCAGATCGCTGCGCTCTGAAGCAGCAATGCTAGTCACTGAGCTGCTGTGTCACCTTGTGGTGCAGGTTCTCCGTTCCTTGAAAGTGCCGTCACAGGTAGACAGCGCAGTGAAGAAGGCACTTGGTGATCTTTCCTTTATTGATACTTGCTTTGAGTCTATGCGTTTGCAAGACATGTTGCATCTGCACAGGACATTGGGTCGGCCACATTTGTAATACTGCTTTTAATTCTGGTCACCCTGCTGTCGGAAAAATGTTGTCAAACGTGAAAGCGTTCAGAAGAGATTTAAAAGAATGCTGCAGGTGTTGGAGGGTTTGAGCTACAGGGAGAGTTTGAATAGGCTGAGGCTATTTTCAAGCGTTGAAGCTGAGGGGCCATCTTAAAGAGGTTTATAAAATCATGACGGGCATAGATAAGGTATGATTCGGAGGTGCTGGTGTTGGACTGGGGCGTACAAAGTTAAAAATCACACAACACCAGGTTATAGTCCAACAGGTTTAATTGGAAGCACACTCGCTTTCGGAGCGACGCTCCTTCATCAGGTGATTGTGTGATTTTTAACATAGATAAGGTAAACAGTCAACGTCTTTTCCCCAGCATAGGCAAGTCGAAAATTACAGGACAAAGGTTTAAGGTGAGAGGAGAAAGTTTTATCAAGGGAAATGAGGTACAAAGATAGACTGCTGTGTGTATGGTTTGAGCACCCAAAAGAGGTGGCGGAGCCAGACACAATTACTCCATTTAAAAGGCATTTGAATGGGTACGTGCATGGGAAGTGTTTAGAGGGATATGGGCCAGGTGCTGTCAAGGGGGACAAGATAAATTTAGGATATTTGGTCAGAATGGACGGCTGGATCAAGGGTCTTTTTCCATGCTGTACATCACTGAAACTCTGTTGACTCTTGAGTGTATAACACAGGAACAGGAAAAGGCTACTCTGGTTCTGAATTCTGTCAGTCAGCTTGTTTGCTCAATTACTGAGAGTCAAATACAAAAATACATCATTCAGATTTTGATGGTGTTGTGCAGAAACAAGAGAAAGGCTTTTAGTCAAGAGAAGCTGTAAGGAATGTGAAGAGGCCATTCAGTCCCTCAACTCCATTCTACAGAAGCAGCAGGTGAGCACAGAACGATTGGAGCTTGTTAGTCGGTAGCAAGAGGAAGACATCTACTTTCACAAACTTGGGATCAGGAGGCAGCACTCAGTTGCTCAAGACTGGGACACAGGAACAGTAGGGAGTCATTCAACTGCTCGAGACTTGGATAGAGGAACAGTAGGGAGTCACTCAACTGCTCAAGACTCTGACACAGGAACAGCAGGCAGTCACTCAACTGCTCGAGACTCGGACACAGGGACAGGACGCAGTTACTCAACTGCTCGAGACTGAGACACAGGAACAGGAGGCAGTCACTCAACTGCTCGAGTCTAGGAAACAGGAACAGGAGGGAGTCATTCAACTGCTCGAGACTGGGTCACAGGAACAGGAGGCAGTCATTCAACTGCTCGAGACTGGGTCAGAGGAACAGGAGGCAGTCATTCAACTGCTCGAGTCTAGGACACAGGAACAGGAGGCAGTCACTCAACTGCTCGAGTCTAGGACACAGGAACAGGAGGCAGTCACTCGACTGCTCGAGTCTGGGAAACAGGAACAGGAGGGAGTCATTCAACTGCTCGAGACTGGGTCACAGGAACAGGAGGCAGTCGTTCAACTGCTCGAAACTAGGGCACAGGGAAATCTGGAGGCTAGTGAGTTCCGAGGATCCTGTTACGCAGGAACAGGAGGAGGTGACTCACTCCCCACCAGTATGGGACACTGGGAGAGAAGTGGAATTTGCCTGTTACAAATAGAAATAGATGAATAAGTTACATTCGTGGTCCACACAATCCTGCCCCACCATTCACTCAGACCATGGCTGATCTGATTGTGATTTCCTCATGCCATTTTATGGAGACTGCCGTCTCTGCAGCCTCTACTCCATTTTTGGTCATGTTACAGACCCAGATGCTGTAACAACAGTCACCATCACTCATCCAGAGGGTCGGGTCTAATCGGATGAGTCAGGATTTGAAGGGTCCAATCACAAGAATGAAAATACAAAATAAAGGCTTTGCCAGAAGTTTCGTTCTCTCACATTCGTAATCCAACTCACATAACCAGCCCATCCATTACATATTCAGGATGGAGCACTGTGTAAATCCGGTCCAGAGTGGTACTCTGTGCAGCCCACACCAATGTTTGATCTACAATCCTGGGCTAAATGTCCAGCGTAGGGAGCTTTGAAGACCGCACTGGTTCATTCATATATAACCCCAGGCTTTTGCATTGTTCGGTAACACTGTGTTAGATCACTGCCCAGTGTGGGGAAACTAGCAGCCGATGCTGGCAGTGACAGGATGTGCAGCTCCTATCCATTTACAGCTCTATGTCTCCACTGTGCCTTGACAAGGGGCTCTGTGGGTGTGAAAATCATTGCAAAGGAGAGATGTAAATGGAAACAGTTTAAATACCAATGGTTCCGATTCAGGCGCATACCACTCCAGTATGTAAAGATGAAATAACTGAGATAATGTCCAGTGAGGTTTTGTGGATGGTAAAAAGAAGTAAGAGGGAGGTGGTAATGTTACAGTGGTTGCGCTATAAGCCTCCAAATAATCAATGCGAATTGGAGGAACAAATATGCAGGGAGACTGGGGAGACTTGCAGGAACAATAAGATTGTCATAATAGGTGATTTTAATTATACTAACATGGACTGGAACGTCCAGAGTGTTAAGGACTTAGATGGAATGAAATTTGTTAAGTGTGTTCAGGAAAGTTTCCATAAGCAGCATATGGAGGGTCCTACTCGGGAAGGGACAAACTCGACCTACTGTTGGGGCATAGGGCAGGATAGGCGACAGGGGTAATGTGGGGGAGCATTTTGGAGCTGTATTAATTTTAAAATAGTTATGGGAGTGACAAAATTGGTCCACAGATTCAAGTTCTATATTGGGGCGAGGCCAATTTGTTGGAATTAGACACGGACTTGCAAAGATTGATTGGAGTAGCTTGTTTCCAGGCAAAAAGATCTCTGGTAAGTGGGAGTTCTTTAAAATTCAAGGTCTATATGTGCCTGTGAGGGTGAAGGGAAAGTGAGGCAGGAAGAGAGAACCCTGTATTACAAGAGATAATTAGGCTCTGACCAGCAAAAAAGGAGGCGTGGCTCAGGTTCAGGCAGCTGGAATCAATGGAATCTCTGGAGAGACACAAGGGATACAGAAGTTTACTGAAGAAGGAAATCAGGAGGGCGAAAAGGGGGTATGATATAGCCTTGGCTGAGAAAATTACAGTGGATCCAAAGATGTGCTTTCAGTATAGTAAAGAAAAAGAACGACTAGAGAGAAAGTAGGACGCCTTAAAATCCAAAGTGGGCATTCATGTGTAAAACCACAAGAGATGGGCGAGGTCCTCAAATTCTCCTCTGTATTTACCATGAAGAAAGACATGAAGATCTGTGATCTTTTGGAGGGGTTAGTTGTCATATCATGGTACCGTTCAGATCAGAGTGGAGGTGCCGTTGGGCATAGTAGAATGCATAAAGTCAGATAAATCTCTTGGTCCTGACCAGATATATCCAAGAGCACTGCAAGAGACGAGAGAAGACAGGTCAGGGGCCAAGGTCCCGGAAGACTGGGCGGTAACAAATGTGGCCTTATTCAAGAAGGGCTGCAAAGAAAAACCTGGGAAATATAGACCAGAAAGCTTCCCATCTGTTTTCGGTAAACCACTTGAGAAGATTCTGAGAGATAAGATATGCATGCATTTGGAAAGACAGAGTTTGACTTGAACAGTCAGCATAGCTATATGCATGGCAGATCATGCCTTACAAATTTTGTTCGAATTTTTTGAGGAAGTGACCAGGAAGGTTGACGAGGGCAGGGCGGTGGACATATTCTATATGGATTTCAGTGAAGTCTTTGATAAGGTTCCACATGTAGGCTGCTCGAGCAGGTTTAGATCGCATGGACTCCAAGATAATCTGGTAAATTGGCGACACAATTGGCTTAGCGTTAGGAAGCAAATGGCTATGGTGGAGGGATGCTTGTCGGACTGGAGGCCTGTGACTAGTGGAGTGCCTCAGTGATCGGTCCTGGGCCCATTGCTGTTTGTTATCTATATCAATGATTTGGACCAGAGTGCACAACGCAAGGTTAATAAGTTTGCAGATGACACTAAAAAAGTAGGCATCCAGTGAGGAACATTATCAGAAATTGCAGCAGTACCTTGATCGGCAGGGGAAGTGGGCTGAGAAATAGCATGTGGAGATAAATATAGATAAGTGTGACGTCTTGCATTTTGGAAAGTCAAATTCAGGTAGGAGTTTAGTGATGAATGATAGTGCCTTAAGTAGTGCAGTGGAACAAAAGGACGTTGGAGATCAGGTGCACGGTTGTCTGAAATTTGAGTCACAGATACACAGGACAGTGAAGAAGGCTTTTGGCACACTGGCCCTCATCAGCGCATTGAGTATAGAAGTTGGGACATTGTGTTGCAGTTGTACAGGGTGTTGGTAAGGCTGCAGGTAAGGCTGCAGTTGGAGCATTGGTTTCAGTTTTGTTCTCCTTACTGTAGAAAGGATATTATTGAATTAGAAAGAGTGTAGTAGGAATTTCAGTGATGTTTCCTGATCTAAAGAGTTTAAGTTATAGGGAGATTATGGACAGGTCAGAACTTATTTCTTTACAGCCTAGGAAACTGAAGGGGTTCTTATAGAAGTGTAGATCTTATCAAATTGTGAGAGACGTGCATCGGGGTGAATACTTCAAGTTTTTTTCGCAAGGTTGGGGAATCGAGTACTAGAGGACATCCGTTCATGCTTCGAGAAGAATAAAATAAAAATTAACTCGTAGGGGCAACTCTTTTACACAGATAATGGTACACATATGGACTGAGCTGTTACACTAACAACATTGAAAAGGCACTTGGACAAATACACAGATAGGAAATGATTAGAGGATACTGAGCAAGCGCAGGGAAATTGGATGAGTGTGGATGTACATTTTGTTCAGCATGGAACATCTGCGCCGAAGGGCCTGTTTCCGTCTGTAGAACCGTATGACTGCAAATACGTGCGTTTTGTGATAGAGAAAGGGAGGGGGAGACCGAGGAAAAAATGTCATGGAAAGATGTGTTCACTGGTTCCAGAATGCTGAAATGAAGACATTTCGATAGTATCATGCAATACGGGTCAGTATTATGAAGAATTATGAGTGAATGGTATACTAGTGTGAGTTCAGGCGATGGAGAGTTTTGAATGAGAATTTGTCCTGCAGCTTTGCAACTGGGAGGGAGGACTACAGAGTCTTCGACACATTGAGCTGTATACAACAGTAATTTGTCTCAAATTCATTTTCATTGACTGTGACAGAGGGATTGTCTGTACGAAGCTGAGCTAGATTCCTGGTGCTATCTTATCGAACTTACCTCATTAGCTACCTACCCACCCCATGGTGTCCCTCTTATTCAATACCAGCCCGATTCTCCCACCCATCATGACTGGAGGTACACAAGTAGCCAGGGTGCCCCTGGATATTCCGTGATCCCTGGCACTGGTGCCATCTTTAAAAGGCCAAGGGGCACACAGTTGAGCTTTCTCAGGTTGGTGCTGCCTTGCACAGATTACCCCGAGCATGGCATATAAGGGGCAATTACACCACAGCTTGTTGATGGAGCATGGCGGGCATAGTGGATGGGCTAGTACAGAGGGGGACCATTCCCTTCCCAGAGGGGGCCATACCACCAGACCTACCGAGCATGGTCTGTGCTCACCACCCAGCTCAGTGCAGTATCTGCGGTCTGAAGGAATATCCAGCAATACAGGACAGGCATCAATAACCTTCCCCATTTTGCCAGGGTAAGTGTCACCGTATTCTCTCTGTTCCCTCACAGTCACTGTATATCGGTTATAGCACCGAGCCCCAAACAAGGCTCATGCTCCAACACGCTCACTGCAGCGCCTTCTCTCTCTCTCTCTCGTTTGCAATATCCACCCCCCCCCCCCCGCCCCCCCCGCCCCCCCCCCCCCCCCCCATCACAGTTGTAGAATATTCTGGGGAATACCACTTATTGAAAATTCCAGATGATGTTCCAAATAATTCCCAGTTTCAGGAAAATGGCAGTGCCCCAGTGTGTAACACATAAGAGGAAGGAGTAGAGATGTACGTTTTTCAAACCACACACAATTCAAACCACGCTGAGGTCATTCAGCCCTTCAAACTTGCTCTAGCATTTCATCAGGTCCGGCTGACTGATGGTTTTCTCAGCTCCATCTTACAAGAACTTTCAGTCATTCAACTTCCTGGGTTCCTGTCACTGACCAGACGACAGTCAAGCACTTTTACCCCAGTTTTCTTTAGGTGTCTGTTTGAGGGCATTTCCCATGGAATGCACTCTCCTAACAATATATTCCATCAGCTATATACTTTCATGCAACGGTCAGCATGCTTTACACAGACCAAACAAAAATCTACACTTTTTTCGTTATAGATGTCCAATCACACTTAGTAATTCTGGTTATTTCACTTGACTAACCTTAATAATATTAAATCAAAGACAGCTTCTAAGCGCGTCTTGTTATAAAATACAATTTCGAGCAGAGAACGTTTTTACCCTCAGCCGTTATCTTGACCGTTTTCTGAATTGTACCCTTTTCATTGTTGTGAAAGTTTCTCTTGCCCTTTGCCTGTGACTGTTTCTGTCCGTAACAGTTGCTCTGCCGTCCCTCAGTTGGCTGGACGGAAGGTTTGTGATGTAGAGGGAGGCCAACTGCGCAGGTTCAGTTCCTCAAACTGACTGAGGTTACCATGAAGGGAATGCTCTCTCAACATCACCCCATCACCCAAAATGTGGTGACCCTCACGGTAAACCAGCATGAGTGGTCTCTCTAATGAGAGTTCTTTGGGACTCTATTCTATCAATGTTAGCATTTTAATTAAATAAAAATAGTAATTTTATTGAAAAAGAGATTTTTAATATTATATTAACCCAATAACAACACAACTCAAATAACTGATCAAAATTACACTCGTGAGCATGTACATACAAAACATGTACATTTAAAAACACTAAATAGACAGAGAAAAAAAACAAAAATAAACAATAAATAATGAATAAATAGTACAGCTCAGCATAACAAAGCGATAGCTCTTGTTCTTCAAGAGCATTAACTGATACACATTTTTATGTTCATAACTCTTTCTCGCTGGATATTAGATTCATTAGGCCATATCGTCATGACTATTCACAAGCCCTTATTAATGTGACAGATCAGCCTGTATCGTGGTAATCCAAAAAGGGCTGCCATGTCTTATATAAGTCTCTGTTTTTTGATGCACCATACTGGTGAGAAAGTCCAAAGAGATATTCTCCATGAAGAACTTACGACGACCCAACAGACCCGGGGTTTTCAGATATCCAACCCAACAGAACATTTTTCCTAGCACAGAAAGTAAGGATATAATTTTTCCGCATGTGCATCTCTGTAAAGTATCCGGGGCAGGCCCAGGAAAAGAAAAACCGGGTCCATCTCCAATTCAGCCCCCAAGACCCACTCTATCACAGCTAACACAGTGCTCCAATATATTTGAAGCCTGCAGCAGGACCAAAAGCAATGAGTAAGAGTGCATGTAGTCATTCTGCATTTACGACATGCTGAAGATAATCCCACTTTGCATTTCGAGAGACAATTTGGGGTCAGATAGACCCTACGAAGAATTTTCAACTGCATGGAATGGGTCCTATTACAGATCAAAATCCTTCGAGCATTTTCACCAATATCCTCCCATGTCTCCGAAGTGTTCTGAACCCCAACTCTCTCTTGAAGACATCACAAAGCTGCACAGTCTCGTCTGAGGGGACACTCTCCAACTAATGATGCAGGGTACTGACAGAGAGTGCATTCTGAGCACTAAGCACCCGCTTCTCTCTATCCGATCTGTAAGAGTCTGGTAAAAGTGTGTGTTTTTTTTTAAATCAAATCTCTGATCTGAAAACAAAAACAAACAGAAGAGGTCTCTACTAGGTAGTCCATACTTACGAGTTATTTGATCGAATGATGTAATTCTTTCTCCCTGAAATAAAACATTGTGGCTCAGTAGATAGCATTGCGGCCTCACAGCAACAGGATCCAAAGATGTACAGGTTAGATGAATTGGCTATTGATAACTTACCCATAGTGTTCTGGGATGTGTAGGTTGGGGCATTAGTTAGGGTAAATATAGGATGGTCGGGGAATGGGTCTAGGTGGGTCAAAGTCGACTTGTTGGGCCCAAGGACCTGTTTCCACACTGTAGGGATTCTATTAATTCTAAATCACTGAAGCAAGGTACACCCCTGGCTTCCCACAGTTTAAACATGGAATCCATGATCCCCAGTTGGCAACTTGGTATACCAATTATAGGGGTAAGAAACAAGGTTTTGGCTGTATTGCCCTCGATCTGACTCATTGCCATTCATACTTTAACTTCATTAATGATTATTTGGTTATGACAATACTCCATAAATGTTGTCATTTTGTCTACGAACAACAGACTAATAAGGGTTCATTTTGTCTGAGAGAGTTCAATATCTAAACATATTGACGCCGAGTCCTCAGTGGTCCACACACTAACATATGATAATAAAGAACTTAATTGACAGCTTTTAATCTGGGAGATCTACTCCCCACAATCTGTGGGGTAGTTGCAATTTGGTTAGCTTGATAAAGAGTCGCTTATGGTGCCAAATAAAAGAGCTAAACCAGCCATAAAGTCTGGGAAACATCAAAGGAAGCATTCACACGGGGTATCGTAAATTAGGAAGGACATTCATTTTCAGAACAGCTATCTGACCTAGCCAGGATATTGGAAGTGCCTCACATCTTTGAAGGTCTTTTTTTAATTTTGTCAAAGAAATGGACATAGTTCACGTTAAATAAATGATCAAAGACAGATGCAATGAATATACTGAAATAAAGAAAGCACCCCCGTGACCATTTAAAAGTAAACCAGGATTTTCCTTCAAAATCAGGTATTTCCCTGAGACCTCCCATAGGTATGGCCACAAACTTTGTAAAATTAATCTTAAAACCCGAAAAGGCGATAAGCGAATGAATGCATTGCATCACGTGAGCTGCCGAAACTGTGGGATTTGACAAAAACATGAGACCCTCATCTGCATACAACATAATCTTATGTGACTTCTATCTTAATTCTGGGGCAGGTATGTTGGGGTAATATTCCCAATTGTGCAGTATGCCACCGTGTCTAAGATTGTTGCAGGGATGGGGAAAAGATCAACCATATTGTGACATTTGTGTGGGTTAAAGAAGAAAATAAAATCCCTACTTGTGAGGTAGTTCTGCCTCCAGGTATCCACCAGCTCTAACCCACTAATTGCTTACATTATAATGAGGGTATTGTGGTACCTTTGGACATTCTGTCCACCGTGGGGCCATAAGACAGTCGAAATCTCCTTCTACAATAATGTGCCATGATGCAAGATAACTTACTTTGGAAAATGCATCTTTCAGGATTTTAAGACAGTGCACCAGGGGGCAATAAACATTCAAAAGACTGTATTATTTCCCATAGTTCAAGACTTTGGGAATGATCATCCTTCCGTGAGTGTCTAATACAATCTAGTAATTTAAATGGAAGATTCTTCTTCACTAGTATGGCTTCTCCCGTACTCCTAGTATTAAAAGACGAGAAATAAACCCGATCAAATCCACCCTGCTATAAGGTCAAATGTTCCTTGTCATCAAGGTGCATCTCCTGCAATAGGACGACATCCACTCTCTCTGTTTTAAGACTAGAAACTTCATTTTTCCTCTTGACTGGCAGATGGCTCCCCTTAATGTTCCAGGTACAACATTTAAGCACATCATTATCCAGAACACACTGTAGCAACATTTCAACTCGAGAGTTTCACATCGAATTACACATCGCTGATCATTAATTAAGAAAATACTCATTGGGCCTAAAACCTGCCCAAACTAAAACTACTACAACTAACAAGCTCTCAAAACTTTCCAAAGCTAAACACATAAAAATTCAAAGAACGAAATAAAATCCAAAATGCCAATGACACTCGATTGGGGAATTTACCCCCCACTGCCCACTGGGGATGCTTACATATCTCAAAACTTTATCTTCTGTCCGCTACCAATATGGAATCCAAGGCAATTAACAACAAACATCGGGCTTGAACTGCCCTTCGGTCGGCACTTAGTCATCACAACTACCTTTGTAACTCCCTCCAGCTTGAGCTGCACCCCAGACACAAGCAAAGAAAGAGAAAAAGAGTAGTAATACTAATGAAGATGTCAAAAATGAGTACTCTACCCACTCCCGGCTATAATTTAACACTGGTTAATAGCAGAAAAATCCAACAAAAATTCTATCTAAAATGACTATCTAAATATCCAGCTTACTTTAAAATGTCCACAAAGTTTTCACTTTCTCTGGAGAGTCAGACGAGCGTATGGATCCATTGAAAGCAATATGGAGCACCGCTGGGTACCGTAAGGAATACTGAATCTAGAGTTCCCTTATTCTTCTCTTGATATCATCAAAAGATTTTCTTTCCTGAATCACCGCCGTTGAAAAGTCCTGAAAGAAAATAATCCTGGAGCCCTCGTGAATTAAACGCATCGGTTCTGGAAGATTCCATCAGTCTTTGTTTGGCCCCATAACTATGTAATCGCGCAAGGGCAGGATGAAGGCGTTGGTCTGAGTCTCACTTCCGCACCGTAACCCGATGAACTGTCTCACTCTTCACCCGTCCCTCCTCAGTTTTGAAGTGAAGGAATCGCTGCAGCCTGTTCTTGAAAAAACTCACCGGCTGACCATCTTCTGTCCGCTCCAGCAAACCGACGATGTGAATATTCTTCATCTTACCCCTGTTCTCGAGGTCGTCATCTTGTTCAGTTAAGGGGCAGACCTAATTTTCAAGGCTGACGATCCTCTCCCGAGAGAAATCTATCACGGTCTCTGTCGCTGCAGTTCGGCGCTTGGCATCGTCTGTTCTGTTTCCAAGGCTGTCAAGTTGCTGCTCATGTTTTTGGAGCACGGCTGAGAGCGGCTTTAGCCACTGCTGAACCCTTCTTCAATCATGGCTTCAATCATTTCACATAACTTGGTGAACTCAGTGACCAAGGCCTGGTGAGGCCCTGGGTCTATGGAACGAGCAGAGTGGGTTGCAGCTGCAGCCTCAGGCAGGCTCGATGCTTCTGATGGGTGCACCGTGTGTTGGGACTTACTCGATCCTTTCCCACGTTTTGTCATTTCCACTTGATAAAACGGGATGACTAAAGATTCGCTCTTTTAGTGTTGAATTTTAAGTAAATGGCTTGGATGGGGTGGGTTAGAGAACCACTTTGCCCGTGTGTTGATGCAGAGCCCAGCATGGATCGCTGCCATCTTGTATTCCCCCTTAACATTTTATCGATATTATCATTTCATTTTGCATTATATTCCTGGAGGTTCTGAAGCCGTGTTATTTGATACCACTGTCTACATTTCCCCCCACACTGCACATTGCTGCCCATTCCTCGATAATCCTTGACTCTGTTGTTATTTATGAACCTTCCATCTGTGCCTTAAAAATATTCAATATTTCTGCCTCCAATGGTCTGTGGGGAAGAGAGTTCCAAAGACTCACAGCACTTTGAGAAAACAATTATAAACATTATGATCTGAGTGTGAGATTAGTTTTTTTGTGTCTCCTTATGTGAGAAAGGATATAATTACACTGGAAGCAGTCCAGAGATATTTCATTTCACGTATTCCTGGGGTGAAGGGCTTATATTATGAAGGCCTTAACAGGTTACTCTTGGAATGAGAATGAAACATATAAGACCTTGATAAGAGTGGATTAGGTATGTATCCACTGAGTATTTGTATTGTCCAAATTTATTGTCATTGTCATAGAATCTCTGCAGTGTGGAGGCAGGGCATTACGTCCATTACGTCTGCACTGATTCACCAAACAGCATCCCACTTGGACGTGCCCCCCAATCTTATCCATGTAACCCTGCATTTCCCATAACTAACCCACCTAACCTACACATCCCTGGGCACTATGGGCAACCACTTTAAACTGCACATCTTTGGACTGTGGCAGGAAACTGGAGCACTGAGAGGAAACCCACACAGTCACGGGGAGAATGTTCAAATTCAACATAGAGGGTCGCCTGTGGTTGGAATTGAATCCAGCTCCTTGGTGATGTGAGGAAGCAGTGCTACCCACAGATCCACCATACTCCTCCGTTAGTTCTGTCAGTAACTTGTGGCTGACTAAAGAAATCTGCCTGACTTGTTCTTATCATTGAACCTGACCCAGTCTGAGACCTTTAACATCGGCCATATCACCAACCTGGTTACATTTAAAATTTGTTGTGAGCAGTGGATGAGTGGGACTAGAAAAGGAAAGAGTGACACCCCCCATCCTCAGTCACAACTGGAGTGAGAAAAAAATCACAAAGTGGGAATTCATTCAAGTGGGAATTCTCTTTCACAGAAGTATGGGATGGCTGAATCTTTATATTATATCGAGGCTGGCTTCGTCTGATTTTCCATAGACAGGTGAATCAGGGATAATGGTACAAGGAGAGAAAAGTGCAGCTAGAACCACAATGAGATGAGCCATGACCTTATTTACTGGTTGAGTCGTGTCAAAGGGCCAAATGGCCCATTCTGTCCCTCAGCCCTATGTTTTGATGTTCCATTCAGCCCTTCGGACCTGCTACATAGGGGCAGATCGAGCCACTCCGATGGTTAGGTGCAGTTTTTGTAATGTACTTGGAAAATCCAGGCTGGGTCAGGAAGTGACACTCACCCCCAATCTCTGTTTCCAGGCTTCCCCTCTCCGCAACGTCTGCTCCAGATGTGGGTCATGTTACAGACCCAGATTTGCTGTAAATACAGCCCCTTTTCCCCCACCCAGTGCTAACCTAAACAAATCCTCTGCTCACCTGAATGTAGCATTACACAACACAACTTCCGGAAAAATAACCAGTTACTTTGCAAAAGCATAACATGTGAAATTAATAAATAAGAACAAGAGTAGGCTATTCGGCCCCTCAAGATTGCCATGTAATTAATTACAAACATGGCTGATCTACTCCAGGTCTAACTCCACTTTCTTGCCGACTCCTTGTATCCCTCCACACCTCTCTGGGTTAGGTAATTCCAGACATTCACTACCTTCTGAGAGAAAACATCACTTTGCATCTCAGATAGAAATCGATGTTCCATATTCGGTATCTATGTCATCGAGTTCGAGGCTCTACTCAGGAATGGTAACAACTTCTCAACATCTACCTTCTCCAGTCCCTTCCGTGTCTTGTATTTTTCAGCAGGATCACTCCTCATTCATCTAAACCCCAATGAATAATCGCCTCTCCACTTTACAGATTCTCAATAACACAACCCTTTCATCGGTCGAAGCCGGCTAATGAACCAAACTAGTTACTTGCTGCAACAACATGCTAACTTTATGTTTCATACACAGGAGCACTCCAATGCCTTTGTACTGTTCTTTTTCTGGAAGTCCTCTCCATTAAATAACAGCCTGCCTTTTGATTCTCAGTGTCATCCTCAAACTCGGATGTATATTGCACTCAGCTCCCTCCTTCAGGCGATCAGTATAGAGTGTAAATAACTGATGCCATCGGTCTGATAGCTGAGGTCCTCCAGCAGATATACCTTTATCATGAAGATCCATTAATCCTGACTCTCCGATTTCTATATGTTAAGCAATCAGCATCCCATGTTAATACATTCTCCATCATCCTACGGGCTTCTGTCTTGTGTGAGAACTTTTATTTTGTAATACCTTGTGGAAAAACTCTGGAAAGCCTGGTGTCTAATAGATCCCCATTATCAAGTCCGCTTGTTACATTCTCAGGCATCTCCAGAAATACTTTGCATGATTTTACAGGGCAAAATATAACTTCCCTTTCACAAAACCACTCTGAACCTGTGCGAAGCTTTTCTAAATGTCAATGTGAGCCAGGTTTTCCAAATTAAGCTAGTCCCATCTGCTTTCATTTGACCAATATGCCTCGAAATGTTTCCCATCCATATGTTTGTCTAAATGAGTTTTAAATGTGTTAGCTGTACTGGCATCTATCACTCTTCCTCTGGCAGCTCATTCCATACCCACACCACCCTCTGTGTAAAAACATTGCCCCTGCGTCCCTTGTAAATTTTCCCTCTTTCACCTTAAACCTATGCCTTCTTCGGCTGAACTCCCCCATCCTGTGGAAAAGACCTTGGCTTTCACCCTATCCATACCCCTCATGATTTTAGAAACTTCCATAATGTCATCCCTCAACCTTCTACACTGCAACCAATACTAACTTCAAGAACAAGCATTTAAAGATAAATACTGCAAATTTGAAACTATAGTAAACATGACAGGTAAACAATACTCAGTACAAACTTCGTATGATGATTTGTGTTTCTCCATATTACAATACTAAGGCAGCATGAAACGCTTCGTCGTGCCAATAAGATGTCAAGCACCTGATATCCTTTGTCTAAAGGGGGCGATGATCTCGACAGTGAAAACGTATTTATGGCCAGATCTTTATAATGCCACATACTCAACATTCTCCCTCCTGGCCTCCCTATGACCTTGGGTGATTGTGTCTTGTTTATCTTGCACTCAATAGAGAGTACTCCTTTCTCCATTCACACCTTAATTTAAACCCATTTTATATCATCTTCTCATTCACCACTGCTAAAAGCCGGTTTATCTTTGCCACGCCCTTTTTTCCCTGTCACCTATCTCCCACCTCTGGAAAGCTATTACAAAGCCAAGGTTCCAATCCTTTTCAGTTGTGAAGAAGTGTCACACTGGGCTTGAAATGCTAACGCTGTTTCTCTGTCTCTGCAGATGCTGATAGACCTGCTGAATTTCTCCAGAAATGAATAGGCACGGAACAAATTTTCACAAAACAAATGGCATTGGATACTGGTAATAAAAATACTAAAATTGCTTGACAAACTGGGAGCTTTGTCGAGGGTCACTGTACCTGATAGATAAACACTGCATTCATTCCAGAAGATGCTGCAATTTCTTCAGCAATTTCTGTCTTTGGACAATTTCCAAAGAAGTATGTCAAAGATGCTCAAACATCCTGTCCAACATGGAGTGCCGTACACTGGGAACTGAACAATAATGCATGGTGGACAAGTTCCTTGACTCTGAAACTACATTAGTCTGGCATCACTGACACTGCAGAGCTCTTAATCATGGTCAGGGAGAAAAACAGAGGGAAACACATTCACTTCAAATACAGAAGTTGACATTGTGGAAGAGAAACGATTTCGGTCATTACTTTAAATGGATTGAGTTAAAGTAACAAATTAGAGGCGTGACACCAGGGAGAGGTCCTCAGCAGATTGAGAATATGAAAATGCAAGTGTTACCACATCAGAAACCAGGTTAGGTAGAGAATACAGGACTGATGGGTAAATGGGTCTCGGTGTGAATTGGGGGACAATCAGTAGAATTGAATTGTAGATATTGCATCTCAAACTGTGTTATCATTTGATGCTGCAGCAACAGCAGAAGCAGAACTGTATTCAACGACAATCTGTAACATTTTCCTGACGATAATTCATCAGTCTACCATTACCATTAAGCTGATCCATGGTTCAGTGATGAGTGTGGCTGAACATGCCAGGGTCGGAATCACGTGGACCTAAACCTGTTGACAACCCATTAAAGCTACCACACTTAACTGGTTAAATTCCGACCAGCAGAACTAATTTCTGATGGAGCGGGGAAATGATCCCAAGACTAACAGATCCGATCTAAGGTCTGTCCGTCCTGCCAAAGCCAAACAATAATATCGATGGACTATTAAACAATTTACTGGAGGAGAGGACTCCACACATATCCTCATCCTAAATATCGGAACAGTTCTGTACGTCAGTGAAAAATGCCAAGGATGTGGTGTCTGCACTATCCTCAGCCAGACGTGTTGAGTGGATGATCCACCTCACACTCATCATGATTCGCACAGAATCGCAGATGCCAGTCTTCAAGCAATTCGATTTGCTGTCCGGGCATGAAGAAACAGCTGAACACAGTAGATACAACAAAGGCAATGGGCCCTGACCCCATTCCTGCAATAGGACTGAAGACTTGTGCTGCACAACAAGCCGTGTCCCTGGGGAAGCTGTTTCATTCCAGCTCCAACTCTGACATCTCCCTGGCAATGTGGAAAATTACTCAACTATGTCCAGTCCCTGAATAGGAGAATAATTACAATCTGACCAATTACCACACCCTCAGTCCCATCACGACAGTCAAATTGGTGGGAATACTTTTTGATGGAGCTGTCAAGTAGCACCGAAATAATCAGGTCAGTGTGGTTTCTGATCGGGCCCCATGTGGAGATGGTGCTGTAGTGAACATATCATTGGATTACGAATCCAGATCAGGATAATGCTCTGGCAGCTGGTGGAAGTTAAATATAATTAATAAAGTATCGAGACCTAAAACCTGGTGTCAGTAATAGTGATCTTGTGTCCAATGTTGATTGTAAACATCAATCTCCTTCACCAATATTCTTTCAGGAAGTGAATCTTCCGTGCTTTCCTTGTCTGGCCGAAAAGTGACTCCAGACGCACAGACATGGTCTCTGAATCGGCCACGTGAGACACTCAATTATATCAAACTACTCTGAGGTCTTAAAGGATAAAACCTGACAGAACACCCGGCATCAACCTCGTTATCAGAAAAGGGAATGGGAAACACAGTCCTGTTGACCCTGCATAGACATCCTTCCTAACATCTGAGAGCTTGTGACAACATTTGCAGAGCTTTCCCACAGACTGCACAGAAACATCGGGAGAGGAGGAGGTCATTCAGCACATTGAGCTTTCCCCATGCTATTTCATGGCCGAACATCTCCTCAATGCAGTTTTCCCCACACAATGTTCATATCCCAAAATATGTTTAAACATTATGAACTATAGTGCCTTCGGCCCATCAATATATAGGGAGTTCTCTGATAGTGCTTGTTTATTAAGTGCCATTTGACTGCAATGCGATTCATGAACCGCTTTCTATAAAGTGAACTATCATCCCTGCTTCCAATCTGTCACACCCTGGCAGAGTTTTATATATCTCACTGAGATCTCCACTCATTTTCCTGAAGCCCATGGAATACAGGTCCAGTCACCCCAAACTCTGCTCCCACAACTAACTGTCATCCCAGAGATCAGTCTGGTCATCCTTCACTGCACTCCCTCGATGTCAGGTTTGCCCTTTATTAGGTAAGGACACCAAAATTGCACACAATACTACACATTGTTCGAGATGGAGCCCCAAAAAGGCCCTGTACAGTTGCAGTAAATGACCCTTACTCCTGTATTCTAAATCCCCTTGAAATGAAGGATAATAAACCATTTATCTTCCTACCTGCTTTCTGCTCCTTCAATATTGCTTTCAGTAACTGGTGTACAGGAAGATCCAGATTCTTTTCAATGTTACAGCTCCCTACTTGCTGGGTCTATGTACACTGTATACAGCGTGCCAATGCCATTCCCAGTATTGGCTTCCGTGTTCAGAAGTCACTGCGCTACATAGACTCGGAAGGCTGCGCAGAAATAAACAAAAATGCAGCTTAAGTTCATTTATGTATCAACATTTTTCAACCAATCCCTTTTCAAATGGCAGGCTGCCATTCAATTGATCCCATCAACGTATACAACCTCTCATCTCTGCCATTGCTCTTTTTCTGCCAGATATTTGCCCAGTCACTCCACTTGTCTCAATCAACTTGGAGCCTTTTTGACATCCTCCTCATCCACTCACAAGCTGACATTGTTTAGAGCTGTCAGCAGACTTGGGAATATTGCAATTGAGCTCCACAACCAAAGATATGATGTGTATTGGGATTAACTGGATCCCAAAACCCGATCCTTGTTATATCCTCCAAGCCTTCCATTCAAAAAAACATGGTTTTGTTCATACTCACTATTTCCTGCCAGCTCTCCCATTCTAAAACCATGACCATATATTAGCCCCAGTCCCATAGGATTCGAATTTGCACAATAGGCTTGGGGCTTTATCAAAAATCTTTCTGAAAATCCAATCGTATTGCGTTGATACCTTCTCCATAAGTTTGCTAAAAGCCATTTTCTCAAACATGATTCCTATTTTATAAACCTCTGTTGACTTTGTCTATGCCCATTAATTTCAGTCCAATATTTTCTCTAAAACGTTTTAGTTACTAATGTCAATCTATTCCCTTTTTCTCACCAGACTAAAGTTCCCTAGTATTGCGAGGACATTTTATTTTTGTGTTTTTTTTTGTTCTTCTGTGAAGGCATAACCGAAGTATTTGCTCCATTGATCTGCTATTTCCCTGTCCTCAATTATTTTGTATTAGACTGTAAGAAAGCTGCACCTTTTTCTCTTAATTTTGCCATTAACTTATTTTCAGAGGATATTACAAGTTCACTCATATGCACTGTGATAAGATATTCTTCAGAAACCCATCAATTCCTATCATAAGCGACTGAATGATTGACCTTCCACAGCCATACAATCACACAAGCACAGACTCTGTACTATCAGAAATACAGCGCGGCCTACATTAGCCGAACTTTCCAACACAAAACCTGTCGCTGCGAATCTTATGGCATTTCAAGTGCACAACCATGTATTTTCTAATGGTTTTGAGGTTACCATGACAATTCCCCTCTCACAAAGTGCATCCCAGACCCCAACACACTTTGGTTGAAAAACATTCCTCAAATTCTCACTAAGCCTCAAACCCTTCACTTTAAAGGTGTGTCCCTTTGATTAAAAGGACCAGCGGCTGTCTATCCACCCCATCCATATCCCTCGTAATCTTATCCTCCTGATTCACGTCCCCCTTAGCCTTCTCTGCTCCAAAGTAAACAACCCGAGCTTATCCAGGCTCTCTCCATAGCTGATATGCTCCATCCCAGGCAACATCCCAGGGAACATCTCCTCTGCACCCCCTCTAGTACAATCACATCCTTCCTGTAATGTAGCTCCCAGAATTACACACAGTATTCCATCTTGGCTAACGAAAGTTCCGCATAGTTCTTATAATCTATGCTTCGATGTGTGAAGGCTATGTTTACGCTCCCGTACGCTTTCTCAAATTGTGTGTTACCCTGTCCAGCCACATTCAGGGATGTGTGGATTAGCACTCTCTCAGCTTCCTAGTGTATTGCCATTCATTGAGTCCTCCCCTGCCTGATTCCTTCTTCCAAAGTGCATGACCTCATATTTATCAGGGTTACATTCCATCTGCCATTGCTCTGCCCATCTGACCATTCCATCTGTATCTTCCTGTAACATAAGGCCTTCCTCCTCACTGCCATCTACCCGGCCAATCTTTGTATCAAACACAAACTTACCTATGACACTCCTCACGCCTCGTCCATATTCACAGCTGCATCCTTAATGATAAGGTTTAAAATCAGGAAACATCAGCTTATAGTCAACAGGTTTATTCGGAGGCACGAGATTTCGAAGCGCTGCTTTTTCATCAGGTGATTGTGAGCTTTGATGAAGCACTTCGAAAGCTCGTGCCACCGAATACACCTTTTGGCCTATAACCTGGTTTATGCAATTTTTAGCTTTGTCCACCCCAGTCCAACACCAACACTTCCGAATCCCAAATATTAAGAGACACAGCACTGATCCCTGTGGTACACCATTGGACACTAGCCTCCAATCCCACAAACGGCCTTCTACCACCACCCTCTGTCTCCTACCACTAAAGTTGATTTGGTTGCACCTTGGCAAGTCACTGATGAGTCCTACCTGTTACCTGGTTATTCTGTTCTGCTGGACACCCTTGGAGAATATCTGGAGATTCTCATTAACCTTGCCTGCCAGTAGGTTTCCATGCCCCTGTATTAGTCAGTCCCCTGCAAGTGATGAATTTCCTCCTTATTGTAGCCTTAACTGGCCTGTCCCCGATCCTGCCATTATAATGCCTTGACTGTGGAATATGCAGCGAGGGAAGCGTCCTGTTAATTTCCAACTTGTCAGATGTTTTGTGTATTTTCTAAATTTCACTGTGACCCACCTCTCATTCTTTGAAACTCTCGAGAACACAGGCCGAGTTTCCTCATCAGGCAATTTCACCATCTGAGGGATTAATCTGGAGAATGCACTTCCTCTCAGGTCATTATATTCTTTCTGAGATTCGGTCACCAAAACTGTACAGAATACTCCAGGTACAGTCCCATCAACACGCAGTGAAACTGCTTCAACAAGTCTTCACATCAATGTTCTGACTCCCCTAAATGAAGGCGAACCAAACTTTAACTTTCCACTTACATATGTTCCTCCAAATACCCTTCACATTCATTGCATTTACGAACTCACTGAAATCTTATAGAAACCCTTCCGAAAATACAATATATGCCACTTCTACTGTTTCCCCGTTATCTATGCTTTAAGAAACATCTTCAAACAATTCCAGAGTTTATCAAGTATGATGTCTCTTTCAGAAATGCATGCTGATTCTCTCCATTATTGCTGTTAATTCTAAATAGCAAAAAGGTCATCCTGTGTAATAGATTCCAACAGTTTCCCTACAAATGTCAAGTTAACTGGTCTGCAGTTCTCCACACTACGTCTTTTTCCCTTTGTAGCTGTTTGGATCCCTTCCATTCATCTATACTTTATCCACAATAGTTTCCAGTCTCTGCAGAATGTACAGGAAAATAAAACAAAATCATCGACAATGCAACTAATACTACTATTGGTGGTTTATTTCCGACATTTTGATGTGAAGAACATCTGTTTCGTCAGACTTAGCAATGCTCAATCCAGCTCCATGTTCAAGTACTACCTTGTTACTGATATGAATTGACTTTATGTCTTTAGCTCCAGGAGTCCGATATGATCACTTGGTATTACTGGGTGACTTTCTGGATCTTCCTCCATGAAGACAGATGCAATGTAACTGGTTGTTTTCTTGGCCATTTCCTCTCCCGATTACAAATTTCCACAGCTGAAAATGTGTTGCTGGAACAGCGCAGCAGGTCAGGCAGCATCCAGGGATCAGAAGAATCGACGTTTCGGGCATAAGCCCTTCTTCAGGATTCCTGAAGAAGGGCTTATGCCCGAAACGTCGATTCTCCTGATCCTTGGATGCTGCCTGACCTGCTGCGCTGTTCCAGCAACACATTTTCAGCTCTGATCTCCAGCATCTGCAGACCTCACTTTCTCCTACAAATTTCCACATTTGGCCATGCTTTTATTTTGTTTCCTTTGAAATATAGATCGCAGATTGATGCAGTCTTTGTGTTCCTGTGTGTTAGCAGGTATGTTCTCTTTTTGATTTCCTTATCAGTTTCATGGCCTTCCTTTCCTGGATCGTTAATTTCTGAGAATTTTCAGGTTTCCACAATAGCTGGAATTCTTCTGAAATCACTTCCTACGATGAACATATTTTCTAATTTGTTATGTTAACCATCACTGAGTCACTTTCTCACTCTTTGGTGTTTGTACCTGAAATAAATAGATGCATGTTTCAGACTTTTCAGTATTTCTAAAAACTCCTGGTCCCGACCAGTTATATTCAGGAACATAGCAGGAGGATAAGAGGATAGAGAACAAATTGCGGGAGCACTGCTTGGCTCTTTTCTATCATCGCTGGCCAACGAGTGCCGTCCTGGACGATTGGAGTAAAGCGAATGCTGAGCCCTTATTCAAGAAATGCTACAAAGATAAACCTGGGAACTAAAGACCAGTAATCCTAAAATCTAGTGGGTAGGTTACTTTAGAAGATTTGGAGAGATTGGATATACATGCATTTGGAAAGACAGGGTGTGGTTCGGAGTAAGATTAGAATGGTGCTGAAAAAGGTCAGGCAGCATCCGAGGAGCAGGAAAATCGATGTTTCGGGCAAAAGCCCTTTATCAACTTCAGCACGGGAGTTTGTGCAAGGGAGATCATGACTCACAAATTTGTTGGAGTTCTTTGATAAAGTGACCAGCAACGTTGAGGAGGTCTGGGTGGTATACGTAGTCCAGATTGATTCCAGTCAGGCCTTCAATAAGTTTCCATGTGGTACGTTGCTCTGGAAGGAGAGATCGCATGGAATTGAGGGGGAGCTGGCAAATTAGGTACAAAATTGCATTGATGGTTGGAAGCAGAGATTAATACTGGAAACATGCTGGTCAGACTGGAGGCCTGTGAATAGTGGAATGCCTCAGGGATTGATGCTATTACCACTACATATTACATATATCTATGATTTACATGAGAATGTACAGGCATGATTTGTAAGTTTGAAGATGGCACTAAATCAGGCGGCATCAAGGAAAGTGAGGAAGGTTATCACAAATTTCAGAAATTACAGCAGTATCTTGATCAGCTGTAGAAGTGGGCTGAGAAATGGCAAATGGATTTTAGTATAGATTAATGTAAGTTCTTGCATTTTAGAAAGTCAAATCAAGTTTGGAGTTTCATGGTGAATGGTTGGGTCCTAAGGAGTGCAGTGGAACAGAGGGACCTTGGAATTCAGGTGCATGGTTCTCTGAAAGTTGATTCAGAGGTAGACAGTGAAGAAAGCTTTTGGCACACTGGCCTTAAGCGGTTTGTATCACTGAGTATCGAAATTAAGGAGTTATAATGCAGTTATACAGGATGCTGGTGAGGTCATATTGGTAGCGTTATGTTCAGTTTTGTTCACTTTGCTATAGGAAGGATGTTATTAAACTGGAAAGAGTGCAGAAAACATTTACAAGGATGTTGCCAAGGTCTCAATGGTCTGAGTTACAGAAAGAGGTTGGACAAGCTAGGTCTTTTTACTGTTGTGTGCATGAAGCTGAGGGAGGATCATATTGAAGTTTATAAGATTATGACAGGCATGGATAGAGTGAATGCACACAGTCTTTTTTCCAAATGTTGGACAATCACAGATTAGAGGGCATCAGTTTAAGGTCAGAGGGGACAGAATAAAAGGGAACCTGAGGAACAACTTTTTAACACAGGGGCTGTAACGCATATGGAATGAGAAGTGGTTGAGGCGGATACATTAACAATATTTAAAAGGCATTTGGGCAAATACATGAATAGTAAAAGATTAGAAAGATACGGGACGATGGCAGGGACATGGGGTTAGCGTGGATGGGCATTTTGGTTGCATTGGACCAGTTTCTGCTGACGGGCATGTCTCCGTGCTGTCTGCCTCTATGTCTCTAACAACCATTGCTTGTTTCCCACTGAATGTTATATTGTACATTCCCAATTTACTGAAGATATCTTGACACTCTAGCCTCCGGTCTTCCATAATGTTTGACTAGAATATTCAAGCATTCTATATTGTATGCAGACACCTTGTAAACTGCACCTTATAAATGCTATTATTCCTTAAAAGCTGCTTCAGACCAAGGTTAATAAGTCGTCCTTCTGACCACACAACATCAAATTCTAACTAACCTGCTCTCTAGTTTGCTTCACAAAATACTCTTCAACCCACCTCATATACACTTACGGAACTTATTTTTCACAGCTTCAGCAGTCACTTAGTTAACGCTGTTAACCATCCAATAAGACTGCGGTATCCACAATACTTGCCTATCTAATTTCCAGGGCATATGATGCTCCGATTTCCTGCTACCGTTTTGGTTTCGATATATATCACACAAATATTTGCTTCTCCTTGCTATCTGTAAACTCTACCTAAACTGATTCTGTGGAAGCTGAGGGACAGGTCTGTGTTGTTATTAGTGACAGATTTGGACAAGTCATTCGGGGAGCCTCACCTCGACACTGAGATAATCTGAAGAAATGTCCTGCAATACAGGATAAGCATCCATATCCTCCCCGCTCTGTCAGGATAAGAGGTACCATATACTCTCTGCTCGCTCACACTCACTGAATATCTGTTATAGCACCTAACCCCGAACAAGGTTCACGCTCTGTCTCCAAACAAGGCTCAGGCATTACCACTCTCACTATTGAAATCAGCAACTAATAATACTATATGGATTCAAAACTGTCGACTGACTCATTCCAGACACCTCACAACTCCCCCCAACTACAACAGCACAAACAGCAGGGTCATCCATTCACACTCTCCTTCCATCCCTTTCTCCCATTCCAGGAGAAACTGCCTGGAATAGGATATAAACTCCAAGCCGGGTAGTGGAGTGCCCGATATCTGTTCCCTCACTCCCCTCCCCCCGTCATATGGGGAGGACACTTAAAGAGCTGGAGAGGACCAGGAAGCCGCATGTGGAGAACCTGAAACATCCACGTCCTACTGACCAGTTAAGGAGCAATGTTCAGTGAAAGACAATTCTCACTTTAAACCCACTGGCAGCTCCCACAACAGTCAAAACAGTCCTTTCACTTCCAAACAAAAACCACAGATACCTCACTGCACAGAGACGCAGACACAGAAATACACAGACGAACACATACAATACTTACAAGGAGATAGGCATACACACACACATATAAACACACAGAGACATATACAGTCACATACAAATAGACATAAATACAGATAGCAACACAGGCTGAAACACAGACAGACAGATGTAGACGCACAAACACACAGATAACAAGCACACGGACACACACATACGCAGGTACGCACACAAACACAAAAGGGCACAGACACACACACACACACATACAGATACACGCACAAACACTTACTCACATACAGACACACAGAGGCACAGACAATAGTGTTATTAAGACCCAAGTCGATATGTTTTTGATTTGTAAGGGGATCCATGATTCCAAGGAGAAGGTAGAAGAATGAGGCCGAGGTACTAATAAGAAATTATTGAACAGAATTTCAGACTCAATAGGCTGAATGGCCTCAATCTGCTCATTTCCCTCATGCTTCTGCGGTATTATGCGATCAGGCATTCTCTTCCTGAGACAGCAGCAGAGGCTAGGTGTGATAGATATTTGATTGGAAAGGGTCAGTGGGAATGTGGGACAGGTTTACTTTTATTCCTAATTATTCTGTCCTTGTGTCTGAAAAGAGGTATTGACTTGATGTTCAGTTAACACAGTTTTAAAATAACAGTTGTCCCACAATGAAATAAGGACGTCCCTTTCACTTTAGTGTTGTGCTACCTGTGATGTCCTCATCCTCAGGGAGCAGTGAAGACTCGATTATAGAAGGTATTCCAGGCAGAGCTCGACTGATCTTTACTGGACAGAAGGGTCAGTGTTTATTGGGAACAGACAGGAAATGGATGGTCAGGCACACTCGGATCAGCCATGAGCATTCTGAATGGTACAGCCGAATGGGCAACGTCTGCCCCTACCCCATGTGTTCCCTCAATCCACCCCTCGAGGCTGTTACAGGGTTGGTGACCACTCCATTAAGTCAGACAGGATCGTTACAATGAGACAGGAGGAAACCATTCTGCCCCTCTAAGGAATTACACAGAATATAGAATGAAGTAATTCAGCTCGTTCAGTACACTACAAATTCGAGGAGGAGGCCTTTCAACCCACCTGAGCTGCTACACAGGAACAGGGGCGCTGTCGCTAACAGGAAATAGAGAGGAGAGACAAATGTTTATTTTCAGGCTGCAAAGCTGTAACTGATGGAGTGCCTCAGAGATCACTGTGGGGTTATCAATGATCAATAATCTGTATCAAAGATCTGGAGGAAGGGGAGGGAATAGCTTGGAGCTCAATTAGCTCATACACCAAGATGGCCATTCAATGTGTCGTCAAATGGAGGTAGTGAGTCTGCAAAGTGATATAGGCAGGGAAGGTTAGTGAGCAGACCTTCAGCAGAAATAACTTAACGTAAGTTGTCAATTTTGGCATGAAGGTAAATTATATTTTGGCATAAAACAATGGTAAATAATTTAAATGGAGAGGGATTTCCGAACTCTGTGATACAGGAGGTTTCCATATTCCTGCGACATGAATCACATGAAGTCAGATGCAGCAAGTGATTTGGAAGGTAAGTGGAATAATGCTGTTTTTGGCAAAAGGTATCAGGTTTAATTGCAGGAATGTTTAACTGCATCCGTACAAGGCATTGCTGAGACCACACTTGATGTACTGTGTGCAGGATTGATTCCCTAAACTAAAATAAAAAAGATATAATTCTTTTCGAAGATTTTCACAGAGGTTTCCCTTTACTCATTCCTGGAATGCCGGCCTTCTTTTATGGGGGATTATCCGTTTTGATCTTATCTGAGAAATAGTATTTAACCATCCATGACTTTCTGAAAAGTGTATCAGCTGGATGCATCTTATCTCCTGTCAGGGAGACTAAAGCTGGAGAATAAACTTTAAGAAAAACATGCATTGATATTAACACAAATACTATGAAGACACCTACCAATATTATAAATTACACAGACACATGTAAGCATGTCTTCAAATTATAAAGTGGGGATTTTTTTTGCGATTGGAAGAATTGTGTACAACAAGAGCAATGACGCATCTGCATATAATCGATAATCAGGTTTTCCAGTGAATGTTCCAGGAGATCGCACATGGTCCAGTTTGGTGTTCAGTTGACAAAATTGTACGTTCCAACACAGAGAGGGAGAAAAATGTTCCCTGTCTGAGAAGGAGCAGCCGATTGATCCCTCTCTCTTACTTTGTTCCGCCAGATAGAAAAGTGTGAGATCATAAAATCCTTGCGTCATCTTTACCACTTGTGAGGGGATCCCTGGTGATGACTCATTGGAATCTCTCCACTGCCTGAAACGAAGGGAATTCAGCCAAATCCCACTGTTCCAGAAAGAAATCCCACTACCAGTAGCTTGTGTGAGCAGAACAACTTAAAAGGCAGAATAACATGTTGGGGCACTCTATTATTTTAACATTTGTTATGGGTGCAACTTTCTGTGTCTCACATTTTTCTAAAAAATGGCGGGGTCTGAGACCTAAATCATTGACCACCTCACTAAACTGGCTGCCTTTACGCTGGGTGTAACCAGTGGAGACGTGGGACTGGAAAAGGACATAGTGACTCTCCAACATTTGTTGGAACACAAATGAGAAATTCCCAGAAGGCTGTTCAAGTGGGAATTCCCTTCCGCAGAGGATTGTGGTGCCTGGATGTTTGCATTTATTCAAATTTGTTATCGGTATGTAGTAAAATGGTATACAGACAGAAACCTGCTGCTAAGACCAAAAGCACATGGAGCGGTGATAAAATATCTAATGGCTCACTCCTGCTGCTCAGTCCTGTGTTGCTATGTTCTATTAAACCCCCCACAGCTCCTGCAAGGAGCAGATGGAGGCCACTTGCTACAAATACCTGGTCAACAGTAACACAGGATCTCATCAGTCCCTCAAGATTGTCACACATGGTTTGGTGTCGGTTGGAAAATGTTATTTGTTTCGACAGACGCTTCTTGTCTCTTTACGAGTGTTTCCTCTATGCAACTTGTGGTTCATTTGTTGATGATATCATCGACCCAGATTCACCGTGAATACAGTCCCCTTACCTCAACCAAAGATGACTCACAAAATACTTTACTCTCTCTGATTGCAACGTTCAATAAAAGAACATTCAGGAAAATTACAGCCATTAACTTTGCAATTGCTGAATATGAGGACAAAAGGAACAGGATCAGGTAATTCGGATGATCAAGCCATTGCATAACATCATGGCTGAACTACCGTTGACAGTAACTCCTCTTTTTTAAGCCCAATTCTTCACCCCTTAGCTATCTGACAGGTCAAAAATCCATCCAACTCCTCCTTAAATACTTTCAGCGATAAAGCTCCCCTAGCTCTCCCGCCCAGATAATTCCTGACAGTGATTACCTTCTGTGAGAGGAAAGCATTCCCTACACATGCACTGTCACCTATTGATATGAACAAGAGGTGAACACAGGGGCTCAGGAAAGAGCGAATGGCTTTGATACCAAGGCAGTATTTGGTTGAGGATGGCATCGGGACCACCTACTTATTTGAGCTGAATGTGGACGGGCTCTTTCAGAATACAAATAAAGAAGTTTGGGGTCAGTTGCCAACAATCCTTTCAGTCCCGGGACATCTCTGCAGGACATCCTCAGGTTAGCCTCCTCAGCACAAACATCTTCAGCTGGTCCATCAATGTCTTTCCCCATTATAAGATCTGAAGTAGGCATGATGACTGAAGATCACAGAATGTTCAGAACAAATTGACCCACATCAGCTCCGGAACCATTCTGTGTCCATGTGCAGCAAGACCCGGAGAGCATTCCGGTTTGTGCTGTTAACGTGTCGGTAAAATTTATGTACCAGCACGGTCAGACACTGCACATTTCAACAGTTAAAAGAGGAGCTCATTCAGCATCTCAAACTGGTTGCACACGGGTATGAGTTAGCATTCAGGAACAGGAAGAGTGACAGCACATTAAATATTCCTGCCTGTTACACAGGAAGAAGAGTGGTCTGTTCAGTGCATCGAGCTGTTAAACAGGAACAGGCAGAGCCCAATCAGACCCTTAAACCTGTTCTATGAGATCAGGAGGATGCTATTCATCCCCACGTGACAGTTATACAGGAACAAGAGGGGGTCACTGATATTCCAACATGACAAACCAATGAAACCGAGACTGCACTGATAGAAGACTCCATGATGTTAATCATGGTTCCATTGTTTGTAGAACGTGTGCTGCTTTAACATAGTTTGCTGGCAATGAGGAGGGAAGCTAAATGATTTGTGTCAACTCTCAAGGAGGCATTTTTCCATCACCGAGAAGACACACCCTTGTTCTCCATGGAGGTCAGAATCTGGTGGGAATAGTTAACTGTTTTAGCATGAAGGTATTGTGGCTGCTGTAGGGATTGTGGATAACGAGACTTTCAATGCAGGACCATACACCAAATTCACTGTATTAATGTGGGGAGAGATTATTCAAACACTGGCCCTCTGTCTCTCTCATGCGACATGGGAATTGGGTGTGGATTGAGGGGAATATTTTCAGAGGCTCTCAAACTATCGACAATCATGCAACCCGAGTAAAAAAGAAGCCATGGAATCTTTCACCGTATCAGTGTCTATTTAGAACATCGTGAGTGACTGTCCCTCCCCCTCAAGTTTCAATGCAATCGCCTCTCATTCTCTCACAACGCCAGGGATTAATCTTCACTGTCTCCTCGTGGTACATAGTCCCTGGAATTAGTCTGGTGAAACTCCATTGAATCCTCTTTGTGGCAAGGCGATCATTCTTTATAAAGAAGAGAATGTCTGTCCACAATATCCCAAATGCTGCCTCAACAACACTCTCAGCGACGATCATAAAATCTCTTTTTCCTCTTAGGCATCTCCGTTTCTTTCCTGTGGCGCAAAAAGACTTTCCTTCTCTCTATAATGCTGGCAAGTGTTAACACTTTTATAATGAAGGTATTGTTGCTGCTGTCGTGAGTATGGACACCATGACGTTCATGGCAGGATGACGCATCAATTGAACTCTATTAATGTTGGGAGAGTTTATTCAAAAGCCTGAACCTCTGTCTCTCTCTCTCTCCCTCCCTCTCTCCCCGCTCTTTCTCTCTCTCTCTCTGTCTCTCTCTCTGTCTCTCTCTCTGTCTCCTTTCTTTATCCTCTCTCTCCCCTCTCTTTCTCTCTCTGTCTCAGTTTAAATAGTGGGTGGGGTGGTTGGGTGGAACGTTCTCAGAGGCTCTAAAACTATCGTGAATCATGTGATCTGAGTGGGAAAAAAAGCCATGGAACTTATCACCATATCAGTGTCTGCTTAGAACATCATGAGTGATTGTCCATCCCCCTTAAGGTTCAATGCAATCACCTCTTATTCTCTCACTGAGCTTCACTCATTACTCATGGTGCCATCATCCCAGGGTTTAGTCTGGTGAAACTTGAGAGAACGTCTATCCACAGTACCCCAAATACTGCCTCAACAACACTCTCAGGGATTGTCAAAAAACATATTTTCCCTCATTTAGACATCGCCATTTGTTTCATGTGCCACAAAAAGCCATTCCTTCTCTATGCACTACGACTGACATGGAATTTATAAGTCCCTGACATCTGTACGTCAGCATCAATAAAGCCAGCACCAGAGATACCTATGGAGCCGTGCACCATTCTCGGGGAGAATTTCAATAAGATTGAATACACCTAAAATAGGGGATGATCACGTACCTGAATGGAAATGAGATGCAGCAATACAGAAACCAGGCAGAGAAAGGGAGCTTTCTTTACCTTTATTCTTCTCTCACAGGATGTATGTTGTGCAGATCTTGAACTGAGTGGCTGGTTCAGCTGTTCCACAGTACCATAAAGAGTAAAACGCATAGCTTTGGGTTTGTAGTGTCACAACACAGGAGAAATCTTCCTGCTTAATTAAAACCAGCAACAGAGAAAAGATTTATCCCATGCAGTAATCTGTGATAATTCTAGAGTCCAAATCTATTTAAAGTAAAAAATAACAACTTTATTTCTTAAAGTATAACAGAGAATAATAAACGAACAACTATTTACAACTTCTTCCTCTAACCTGTCTTTTACCTTCCAGCTCCACAGTACTAGTCCGATTAGACTCCTAATTAAGATTTACAAAACAAAACTTCTTTTCTCAAAACCAGGAAGCTTTCGGTTCTTCTCCATATTCCTGTCTTCTTTTCGCCTTGGGGACTCTGCTTCACCAAATACGAATCAATAAAGGTACCTATAGGAGAGCTATATTTCAGACAGTCTTTGCACGCTGGTAGCTCGACAGTTCTTCTCCCATTTTTTCAATTTTCCATGGTCTTGTACCGCCAAACTATTGGATTGTATCATTTGCTGTTAAGATTGTCAATATAATAAATTGAAACTTGTTTGGAGGTGGGTATTTTGGGGTATAATTTAAAATGGTTTGCTGAATTTGTTTCAAGACAATGAGCTAATCGGGTTGTTCGACCAAATGTTACATTATATCTATTGTTCAGAACTCTTGGTGCTGTCAGGTTGTTATTGTTGGCTTTTAATTCTCTAAAAGGTACAGTACACCCACGTGTTCATCACAGAAGTCACACGGAAACCCGAGGAGGGAATTATGCCACATTGACTTCCCTAAAGATCATGAGGCAAGCAGATTGGTTTTTATAACAAATGATAATGGTTGCTATTAAACTCTCCAATTTCAACAGACCATTATTCTGTGGCTCTAGATTATGAGTCAATGGCTTGACCACCATAAACTGACTTCCCTTATGTGCAGAGAACAAGTTAAACATTCTCAATAGCAATTATTTAGTCACGGACATGGTTACTAAGAACGTGAAACTGTTGCATCCTGATTTAACAAAGGCACGAATGGTTTATTCAGATATTGCACTGAGACAGAGGACGAGACTGGGATATCATGATGGTGGTATTGGACAGGATTGGTGAGTGAGGAGGACATGGAGATGTAAATCTGTGAAGGACAAAATGGATTATGGAGTTTGAGAAGAGTCTGGTTCCTTCTTGCATATCAATGAGTAATTTATAAATCGTAGTTTGATAGTTATAATATATAAGGAAATGAATTTTTGTTTGGAACTGAAGATATTGACTTGCACTTTACAAAATGTACATATCATGAGCCGAAATTCAGTTCAACCCAGTTTAATAGACAAATATAATGACTTACCAGGAACACCAACTATCGCGAGGATGGGATAGTAACCACCTTGAATAATCCAAAGGATATCCTGTATTCGATATGCTAATGATATCCAAGGCTGAGAAAGCCAGTAAAGACCCCCGGATAAACTCCTGTCCATTGTTGGAACATTCCAGTCTAATGTTCTCAGATTCGGATCCATTGTTGGAACATTCTAATCCATGGTCCTCAGATTATGAACCATTATTGTAACGTTCCTGTCTAATGTTCTCAGATTCTGATTTCTCCTCCCCCTCTCTCTCGAGTTGCTGTAAGTGATGCTCCTACTTACACTATGGGATTGCACATTGAACAGAGCCCATTTATCTTTCAACGATGGAAACTCTCCACTGGGATAATTAGGATCCACGGAGATTTTCTTTAATCACAGTCACTGAACAAATAGCTCAATTTAACCTCTTTGAGTTCAATATTGATTTTATTCAAATTCAAAAGAACGTTCAAAATTTACTCATTTAGGTTAGGATATGTGGGGGTGGCCGAGGGAGGGAATATTGGAGATGGTAGATTGATTGCGTGTAATCATTCAATCTGCCTTGGATATGGGAATAATGTCAAAGGATTGTCAGAACATAAACAAGATTCGCCGTTTATAAATAGAAACATCCAGTCTGTAACCACTGATCAGTGATTATACTGTCAGTAAAAAATGGAGAGAACTTTTCTAGTCCTTAATCTGACAGGCACACGTGCCTTCGACAACAGGAGCTATAACAGACAAATGGCATGGATATGTTAACAGAGAATATGATATGACACACAATTCAGATGGTTAGTCGAGGATCAGAGAGGGCATGTGAGTGTCATGCTGTTAATGTTGTCGATGTCAATCAACTGTGATTAAGTGGGATGCACTGGTTTTCAATTTGAGTGTGTTTATGTTTTTGGGGACATGGCTGCAGAGACTGGAGGGAGGGAACATGATATTTACCAGTCATCAGTACTGGGATGTTACTCTTTATAAATCATAAGAAAATCAAATTCCAGGAGACATCTCCAATGGGGAGTGAGGAGAGCCAATATTAACCATACGACCAGAAGACATTGGAGCAGAAATTTGGCCATTCAGCCCATTGAGCCTGCTCCGCCATTCAATGATGGCTGTTAAGCTTCTCAACACCATTCTTCCACTTTCTATCTGTAACCCTTCATCGCCTTTACAATAAAGAACCTATCTGTCTTACTCTTAAATACACTCAATTACCTGGCCTCGACAGCCTTCAGTAGCAGTGAATTCCCTAGATGCACCACTCTCTGGCTGAAGAGGTTCATCTTTATCTGTGTTTGAAAACGTCTTCTCTTTACTCTGTCCCCTCGGTCCTAATCTCCCCTCCATTGGAAATATCTTCCCAAAATCCACCCTGTTCAAGTCATTCAATAGTCTGTAAGTTTCAATTAGACCTCCTAATATTCTTGTGAACTCTATCAAATATAGACTCAGAGCCCTCAGATGTACTTCATATGTTAAGCTTTTCATTCCTGGGACCACTTTCGTGAATCTTATAGGAAAATGCTCCAGGGCTAGTACATCCTTCCTGAGATATGGGACCGAAAACTGTGCACAATAATCCAACTGTAGCCTGGCCAAAATCTTATAGAGCCTCAGAAGTACATCCCTGCATTTATATTCAAGCCTTCTTGAAATAAATGGAATCATTTCATTTGCCTTCCGAACTGCTGACAACCTGCAGGTTTACCTTTCAAGATCCCTGGACTAGCACCGCTCCCCCTCCCCCCCACCGAGTCTTCTGAACTTGCTCGCTATTTAGAAAATAGTCCATGCCTTTATTTTTCTGGCAAACTGCATAACCTCACACTTGCCCACGTTATACTCCATCTGCCACTTCTTTGCTCACTCCCCTAACCTGTGCAAATCCTTCAGCAGGAGAAAGCGAGGACCGCAGATGCTGGAGATCAGAGTCAAAAAGTGTGGTGCGAGAAAAGCACAGCCAGTCAGGCGGACTCTGAGGCGCACAATATTCGACGTTTCAGACATAAATCCTTTATCGGGAATGAAGCTGGTGGGCGGAAAGTGGTTGAGAGATGAAAGGGAGGGGTTGGGAGGAAGGTAGCTTGGAAGACAATGGCTAAATCGAGGTGAGTGGTGAGAGCGGAAGGTGGAGTGGATAGATGGGAAGGAAGATAGACAGGTCAGACAGTTCAACAGGGGGTGTTCAGTTAGAAGGTTAGATCTGGGATAAGGTGGCGGTAGAGGAGATGAGAAAACTGGTGACATTGCGCTGGATTATATGTGGTTGAAAGGTTCCAAGGTGGAAGACGACGCGCTCTTCATCCAGACGTCTGGTGGCTAGAATGCAGTGGATGAAGCCAAGAACTTGCATGTCCTTGGAGGAGTGGTGGGAGAGGCGAAGTATTCAGCCACAGGGAAGTGGGGTTGTTGGGTGTGTGACGGAGAGTGTTCCTGAACCGTTCTGCAAGTTGACGTCCTGTCTCCCCAGTGTAGAGGAGACTAGGAGCAATGGACAGAGTAGCTGAGGTGTTTGGATGCACAGGATCTTCTCTGCCTGATGTGGAAGGATCCTTTTGGGCCTTGGATTGAGGTGAGGAGGAAGTTGTTGGCACCAGTTTCATACCTCTTGTAATGGCAAGGGAAGGTGCCGGGAGTGGAAGGTGGCTTGTTGGGGTGTAGGAGGGGGGACGCGTGAACTAACAAGGGTGTCGTGAAGGGATTGGTCTCTGCAGAATGCTGATAGGGGTGGGGAGGTAAGTATATCTCTGGTGGTGTGGTCTTACTGTTGGTGGTAGAATTGGCGGAGGGTGATATCCTGAGGTTGGTGGTCTGGAAGCCGAGTATCAGAAGGGTTGCTAGAGGGTGCTACTGCACCCTCCTGCAGCTGAACCACCTCTTCGATGTTACCTATCCCTCTATTCCATCTTTGCACTGTTGGAAAACTTAGTCAGAATTCCCTCAGTTCCTTCATGTAGACCATTAATGCACAAAGCGAATTGTTGTGGTCCCAACACTGAGTCTTGAGGAATACCACTTATCACTGGATGCCATCCTGAGAAGGACACTTTTATCCCCATTCTCTGCTTTCTGTCAGACAACCATGCATCTATCCAAGCTAGCACCTTGTCTGTAACACCAGGGGCCCTAATCTTTCTCAATAGCCTCCTGCGTGGCACCTTATCAATGGAATTTAGATAAGCAGGTGGATAACATCTACTGGTTCTCCTTGGTCAAATCTGCTCGTTACTCCCTCAAAGTATTCCAGCTGGGCATGACCTCCCATTGATGGAACAATGCTGACTTTGCACTATTTTGCAAAATCCAAGTATTCAGAAATCCCATCCTTCACGATGGATTCCAGGATGTTACCCACAAACAAGGTTAGGCGAATCAATCTGTAATTTTCCATCTTCTGCCTAAACCCCTTATTAAATGGACTGTCACGTTAGCAATTTTCCAGCCATTCCTGATTTTAGTCATTCCTGAAAGATTACCACTTTCACTTTCACTACCTCTTCAGCTATGTCCCTTACAATTCTGGGGTGTATTCCATATGGTTCCGGTGATTTATCCAAATTCAGGCCATTCAGTTTTCTAGCATGTTCTCCTTGGTGGTGACCACCATACTCAGCTCTGCCCTCTCACTCTCTTCAATTTTTGAGAAAGTACTCGTGTCTTCCACCATGAACATTGATGCAAAGTTCCTCATTAATTTCTTTGTTTTCCACTACTGTCTCTCCAGCATCATTTTCCAGTGGTCCATATTCACTTTTCGCCTCTCTTTTGCTCGTTATATATCTAAAGATCCTCTTCCAGTCTCCTTTGTATTACTGGTTAGCTTACTTCCATATCTAATCTTCTCTGTCCTTTTTTTCCCCTCAGTTAGTCTTTGTAAGTGTCCCAATTCTCTAGTTTCCCACTGCCCTTCACCATATTATACATTTGCTCTTTTGCTTGTATGCAATCCTTGACTTCCGTCGTCAGCCCCGGCTGCCTCATCCTCCCTGTACCATGCCTCTATTCCTCGGCAAGAATCCCTGCTGCGTCTCCTGAATTAATCTCGGAATCTGCTGCCATTGCTGTTCCCCTGTCTTTCATGCTTGACCCCTCTCCCAGTGAATTCTACCCAGCTTCTCCCTTATGCCTCTGTAGTTGCCTTTATTCAGCTGAAATACTGTTACCTCTGATTCTATCTTCTCTCTCTATCAAATTGCAGAATAAATTCAATCATGTTCTGATCATTGCTTCCGAAGTTTACCTTCACCCTAATCTCCCTTACGAATCCTGCGTCATTAAATCCAGTATCATTTGTTCCCGAGTGCGCACCACCAGATATTCCTCCAAAAAGCCATCTCATAAACATTCCTAAAATTCCTTTTCTTGCGAACCACTGCCAATCTTATGTTACCAGTGCCCCTGCATGCTGATATCACCCGTGATTACTGTACTTTCCCTTTTCTACACATCTTTTCTATCTCCTGGTGTATCTTGTGCCCCAGCTCTTAACTACCCTTTGGAGCCCTGTACAAGGCTTCAACTGTGGTTGTCTTACCTTTGTGGTTCCTCAATTCTATCCAGGCTGATTCTACACCATCTGACCTTACTTCCTTTCTTACTATTCATTTAATCTCAATTCTTGCTTATAATGCAAATCCACTCCCTCTGCCCACCTGCCTATCTTTTTGATAGGATAAATATCCTTAAATATTCAGATTGCCTTGCAGCCACATCTCTCTGATGCCCATCGCTTCATACCGGCTGATTTAATTAGATTAGATTAGATTAGATTACATTACAGTGTGGAAACAGGCCCTTCGGCCCAACAAGTCCACACCGACCCGCCGAAGCGAACCCACCCATACCCCTACATTTACCCCTTACCTAACACTACGGGCAATTCACCTGGCCCTGCACATCTTTGGACTGTGGGAGGAAACCGGAGCACCCAGAGGAAACCCACGCAGACACGGGGAGAACGTGCAAACTCCACACAGTCAGTCGCCTGAGGCGGGAAGTGAACCCGGGTCTCTGGCGCTGTGAGGCAACAGTGCTAACCACTGTGCCACCGTGCCGCCCACAAGCGCCACAAGCTCTGCGCCACAAGCTCATTTACCTTATTCCTTATACAGCATGCATTCAGTTATAACCCCTTCAGTCCTGCATTAACCGTCCCTCTTCTCATTGTCATTCATTTGTGCAGTGTGCTTGAAGTTTGATATGTTAAACATTTCCAGATGCTCTATCATATTTGTGTGTGTGCTGGAGACTTTAATAACCTCTCCTGAGTTCTGTCCTCTTACCTCCTCTTTTAATTCGTCTTTTCTAATTAAACCCTATAACTGCACCCCCAACCCGCACACACACAAACACACACACAGACACACAATCACACACACACACACACACACTCACACACACACACATATACACACACACACACACACACACATACACACACACACACACGGATACACACACACAGACAGACACACAGACAGACACACACACACACACAGACACACACACACAGACACACACACACAGACATACACACACTGAGGCACACACACACACACACACATACACAGACACACACAGACACACACACACGCACACACACACACATACAACACACAGACACACACACACAGACACACACACACACTGACAGACACACACACACACACACATATACAGACACACAGACACACACACAGACACACATACATACACACACAGAGACACACAGACACACACACACAGACACACACACACTCACACACACACATATACACACACACACATACACACACAGACACACACACACATACGCACACACAGACACACACACAGACACACATACACATACACACACAGACACGCACACACAGACACACACACATACACACACAGACACAGACACACACACAGACACACACAGACACACACACACAGACACACACTCACACACAAACACACACACATACACACAGACACACACACACAGCCACACACACACACACAGATACACACACATACACACACAGACACACACACACAGACACACACACACAGACACACAGACACACACACACAGACACACACATAGACATACACACACAGATACACACAGACACACACACACATATATATACACACACAGACACACACAGACACACACACAGACACACACACACATACACACACACAGACATACACACACATACACACACACACAGACACACACACACACGCTCCTAATCAGTTTAAAGCTCTGTCTCCAGCCCTGGTTAGGATTCACTCGGACTCTGGTCCCAGCGCGGTTCAGATGACGACTGTCCCATTGGAGCAGGTCCTTTCTTCCTCAGTAATAAAATGTGTTTATTCAACACAAAATACAAGGATAAAAAAGCTTTTCTGTACATACCAAAATATGAAAACTACAAAAAGACAATATTATTAAAATATACTTACTATGTGGAGCTATATAAATTGTAATGTGAATTACAAAACCATGGAAGTGGTGTGTAGACTTTATCAATCATTATTTGAGCCAGAGCTGAGGTCCTGATTTCCCCTCTGCCAGTGATTCCCTTCACTGAGACTCCCCCCTGCCTCTCACGCAGTGTCGAGAGGGGCTACAAGTTCCTATTGGCCCAGCATATTTAAATTAATCCACCTTCTCCCTGGAAGCAATCTATTGGTCTATTGGATTGTGTTTAACTGTTAGCAACTCAGCTCTGGGATGTTATTGGCGATAAATGATCTGGGATGACAGCCAGTATCAGCATGGTGTTCATTGGGTATGGCACCAGACAAAGGGCTTACAGTCTGTGAGAGTTTCTAAGAAAAGTTTCTGTGTATTTCTCTTCATGCTGTCTCCTGATCTAACTTCACGTTCGTCTGACACCCCTTGCTCTCACTCACTCTGTCGCTCCTTTTATTTTACTTTGTTTATCTCACTTCACTGTCTTTCTCTCTGTTTATTCCTCTCCCTCTCAGTCTAGCTCCGATCATTCCCTCTATTTTCAAGTTGTCATTCTGGTGAGCTCATGAACGCATGGTGAGCTGAATGGCCTCCTTCTGTGTTGTATTAATTCTGAAGTTCTCTGACCACAGTAACAAGTTTTGGTGCCTGTAGAGACAAGCTGGTCCAGTGAAGGACACATTGGACAATTAACCATTATCTCTTCCTATTTTCTGACATGCAGCGACATCGAAATATCTGTTCAAACAAACAGATTCCTCAAATTAAAATCAGCACACTTCAGATTGCCAGGCCACTGTGTTCAGTACCCTCTGCCTGTTTTTTTGTTTTGTTGGTCTTAGCTGTACTGGGATTAGTTTCTAACTCAGTCTCTGTACCTGTGGCCTACTGCTGTGATTCCACACACCCCTCCCCCACCGCCGCCACACACTAGTTTAAACCCTCGTAAAGGACAATAGCAAACCTGCCTGCCAGGAGATTGCTGCCAGTTCAAGTCCATCCCGTCCATCTTGTCTATATCCTATCAACCCAGGAATCCCAATGATCCACTTATCAGAGAGTGTTATCAGTTCATGTGCATCCCGTCCTTCTTGTATGTATCCTACTGACCCGTGTATCCCAATAATCTACATATCGTAAATTGCTGCCAGTTCAGGTTCATACGGTCCATTTTGTGTATATCCTACCGACATGGGAATCCCAATGATCCACATATCGGAAGTGCTGCCTGCTCGACCAGCACTTTGATCGTGTATTTAACTGTGCTACCTTACGATTCCTAACCTCACTCACACATGACATATTCTAATGTCTCCAAAATTCAAATAACCTTTCAGCACAACTCCAGCAAGGCATTTTCTTTAATCTGGGTAGACTTGATAATAAAAACTTAAGTGTGACGTCAGGAAAGTGAGACCACTAAATCAGTCCAGTGACCACCGGATCTGATATCTATCCCCGCCACCAAACCTGTTTGACAAGGCATACATATGGACCATCTATTTGCAGATGGACGAGAATAAGCAGAAGATTAGAACATGGCAGAGCAGATGGATGTAATGCAGCCTTTTTACTCTGCTTTGATATTCTGTTGAATTCTAGTTATTCTGTTCCTTTCAATGGGTCTTTACCCAGCATCCCCAGCGGATCAGAAAGTTCCCAGTGTCATTGTGTGCACAGTCCTGCGAAGGGAGTATCCAGTGCCAGGCAATGGGGTGTGAGGTGGCCCAGGGGTGGCACAAGGAAAGGCTGCATGTAGTGCCGATGGACTGAGTGAACTGAGAGAGATGGAATGGGCATTCAGGGACACTGCACTCAGACAAGTGGCCGGGCAAGATTCCTAACCATCCAGGGAACTCGTGAACCACGATTGCTTTAACAAAAACCTGTCACATTTGCTGCATTTCATCATCGAACAAAAGCAAAAATATTGTAGATGGTAGAAATCTGAAGCAAACACAGAGACGTATTGTAGAGAAAGAAAAGAGTTAATGCTCCCAATGCAGACACGGGAAGAATGTACAAAGTCCACACAGACAGGGTCCAGAGATTGGAAATGAACCCAAGTCCCTAGCACTGTGAGGCAGCATTGTTGTGTCACCAGGCTGGCCAATGCTGGATAATTGGGGATAGTATAGTTAAAAGCATAGATACTGTTCTCCGTGATCGGGATTAAGAGTTCGGAAGGTTGTGTTGCCTACATGGTGCTCGGGTTTGGGATATATCATCTGGGTTGCAGAACTTGAAGCGGGAGGGGAATGATCCAGTGGTCAGGGTCCGTGTAGGTACCGACAGCTGGACAAACAAATGACAATGAGAAGAGCGACGGGTAATACAGGACTGATCTATTATATAGGAATGTATGCTGTCTAAGAAATAAGGTAAATGAACTTGTGACTCATCCATAAATTGGCAGGTACGACATAGTGGACATTACAGTGACATTGCTGCAACAGCATCAGGATTCAGAGCTGAATATTCAAGGATATTCATCCTGTCGAAAAGATAGGCAGTTGGGCAGAGAGATAGAGTTGTCTCAGTATTAAGAATGGAATTGAATCAATAATCAATAAGAAGAAATGAAATAAGGTCAGATGGTGTAGAATCTGTGTCGGTAGAATTGAGGAATCAAAAAGGTGAAGAAATGCAGTTGGAGTTATATACAGGGAGCTGGGGTATAAGATACACCAGGAGCTAGAAAGATCTGCAGCGAAGGCAAAGTTACAGTGGGATTTTATTATACAGTTGGATGGGAATTCAGACTGATGGTGATTGGCAGGAAAAGGAATTTGTGGAATGGCTTTTGGAGCAGCTTATGCAGGCAGACTAGATGAGGGGAGCTGAAAATGACAGTGATGATAATATGATTGAATTTACTCTGCAATTTCAGGTGGAGAAGTTAGAATCAGAAGTAACAGTATTACAGCTGAATAAAGGCCATTGCACAGACATGAGTGAGGAGCTGGGTAGAATTGACTGGGAGACGGGCCCAGCAGGAAAGACAGTACAACAGCAATGGCAATAGATTTTTGGAGTAATTCAGGATACAACAGAGATTTATCCTGAGGAAAAAGAGGCTTATATAGGGAGGATGGGACAACCATAGCTGACTAGGGAAGTCAGGTATAACATAAAAGCAAAAGAGAATTGATATAAAGTGGCAAAGTGCAGTGGGAAACCTGAGGATTGGAAAGCTTACAAAGACAAAACAGAGGGCAAACAAAATAAAATTAGGAGAGAGATTATTAAATATGGGGGTAAGCTAGCCAGTAAGATAAAAGAATAGTGTAACAGTTTCTTTCGATATATAAAGTGTAAAAGAGCGGCAAAGTGAGCATTGGACTGCTGGAAAATGGTACTGGAGAGATAGCAGTGGGGAACGAGAAAATGGCCAAGGAACTGAATAATTACTTTGCATCAGCTTTCATGGTGGAAGGCACAAGTAATACCTTAAACATTCAAGAGATTGAGGGGCCAGAACTGAGTATGATGCCCCCCACCATGGAGAACATGCTAGAAAAAAATGTAATAGTCCGAAGGTGGTTAAATAACCTTGACCAGATGACTACATCCCAGTATTATAAGGGAGATAGATGAAGAGGGAGTGGAGACACTCGTGGTTATCTTTCAGGAATCACGAGAGTAAGGAACGATCCCACAGCACTGGAAACCCACGAACGTGGCACCCCTTTTTAATAAGGGAGTAAGGAAAAAAACAAAACAAACACCATTTTAACCTCTGTCATGGGTAAGATCCTGGAATCCATTGTGTAGGATGAGATTTCTGAATAGTTGAAAGCGTTTGGTAAAATAGGGCAAAGTCCGAGGATACAGCCTTAAATGAAAGGGAACACTTTTTAGAACAGAAATAAGGAGAAAGTTATTTAACCATAGAATGGTGACGCTATGAAATTTATTCCCCCAGAAGGCTGTGTGGTCAGGTCATTGATAATATTTGACACGGAGATAGATAGTTTTTGATTATCCAGGGGATGAAGTGTTACGGGGAGAAGGTCGGAGAATGGGTTTGAGAAACCTATCAGCGATGATTGAATGAGGGAGCAGACCCGATGGGCTTACTGTCCTAATTTATGCTCCAATGTCTTATAGTCTTCTGGTTCTAAACCTTAAGGAAGTACCTTGCATCTCTGAGAAGATAGATTCATGTTCTTCATGAAGGTCAGAAGCTGTTGGGAATACTTAACTGTTTTAAAATGAAGGTATTGTGGCTGCTGTCAGGGTGGTGGATAATATGACATTCCGTGCAGGATCACACACCAACTGCACTATATTAATGTGGGGAGAGTTTCTTCAAAACTTGGACCTCTCCGTCTCTCTCAATTGGGAGTAGGCGTTGGGGTGGGTGGGTGGAACGTCCGCCCAGGCACTTAAACTATCCCGAATCATGCATCCTGAGTGAAATAGCAGTCATGGAAATTATCACCTTCCCATTGTCTGTTTATAATATATGGAGTGATTTTCCATCCCACTCAGGGTTCAATACAACCACCTTATTCCCTCACAGCGCTACAGATCAACCTTCACTCACTCCTCATGGTGCCATCATTTCAGGGATTAATGTGGTGGAACTCTTCTTCACCCACTCTGTGGTAAGGAGATCACTCCATATTAAGGAAAGAAAATCTGTCCACAATACCCCAAATACTGCCTCAACAACACTCAGGTTTGATCACAATAATTCATTTCCTTCACTTAGCTGGCTCCATTTCTTTCGTGTGACACAGGAAACAATTCATTTACAATGCACTGCCACTGATGTAGAATTTAAAAACATCCTCTCATCTGTAGGTCAGCATCAATACAGCCAGCACCAGAAGTGCCCAAGGAGATGGTCATGACTCTTGGAAGAGACTCGCTCACAAAGAATACATCTAAAACAGTGAATGGCTAACTACCTGAATGGAAACGAGCCGTTGGAATATGGGATGCAGGCAGAGGAAGAGAGCTACCTTTCCTTTTGTTCTGCCCTCACGGGATGTGTGCAGCCATGGTCAGGCCAGCATGTTATGCAGATCTTGAACTGAGTGGCTGATTCAGGACAATAAATAGTAAAACAAATTGCCGTGGGTTTGCAGTTAAACAGAGACGTGACCAGAGAAGGATGACCCACCGCCTTCTCTAATGGGTATAAGGCAAGCCGATATCAACAGATTACCATTCTGTGGTTCCAGAATACGAGCCAATGACGTGACCTACAATACACTGTCTGCCCATCTTTCAGATTTTGTGCAGAGAACAAGTTAAACATCTGAAGTGCAATTATTTTGTCATGGACACGTGGTTAGAAGGGACTTGAAGCAGATATATGTGGAAATAACAAAGGCACAAACGATGGTGTATTCAGGAATTGAGCTGAGGATGAGGAGGAGACTGGGATGTCTTAATGGTGGAACTAGACATGATTGGTGCATGGGGAGGATATGGAGATGTACACTTTGCAGGAGAAAACGAATCAGAGGTTGAGAACAGTGTGATTCTAGAATACGAGCCAATGACGTGACCCACCATACACTGTCTGCCCATCTTTCAGATTTTGTGCCGAGAACAAGTTAAACATCTCAATTGCAATTATTTTGCAGTAGGCACGTGGTAAGAAGGGAGTTGAAACGATGTATCTGGAATTAACAAAGTCACAAACGATGTTTTATTCAGGAATTGAACTGAGGCTGAGGAGGAGACTGGGACGTCTTAATGGTGATACTGGACAGGATTGGTATGTGGGGAGAATATGGAAATGTACACTTTGCAGGAGAAAACGAATCAAAGAGGTTGAGAACAGTGTGTTTTACTCTCGCGTATTGGTGAGTAACATGTAAATAATAGTTTGCTGGGTATAATTCTTAAGGAATGGAATTTTTGATTGGAGCTGAAAACGTTGGCTTGCACCTTCACAAAATCTACATATCATGAGCATCGAATCAGTTCAGACCGTTTCACTAAACAGACAAAGTGACTTACCAGGAGCACCAACTATAGCAAGGATAGGATAGTAACCAGCTTGAATAACCAGCAGTCCATATTCAATCCGCGATGCTAATGATATCCAAGGCTGGGAAAGCTTGTAAAGACTGTAGGCTAAACTCCTATCCATTGTTGGAACATTCCAGTCTAATGTTCCCAGATTTCCATCTCTCCTGCCCTTCCCTCTGAAGCTGCTAATCCCTTTTCTTGCTGTTGGACATGCTCCCGCTCACACTATGAGATAAAACACTGAAAGCATTCCCTTATTGATAGAAGAGACAAACTGTCAAGGGATGCATACGATCCATGGAGACTGACATAATTACAATCGCTGAACAAATAGCTCCAGTTAACCCTTTGAATTCAAAGCTACATTATTGAAATCCAAAATAACGTTGAACATTTATGATTTCTGGGTGTGATATGCAAGTGTGACTGAATGAAGGAATGTTGAAGATGGCAGATTGATTGTGTGCACTCATTCAGTCAGCCTTGGATATGGAAGTAATGCCAGAAGCTTAACGGAACATAGACATGCTTCTCTGTTCATAAATACAGAAATAAATCCCGTAACTACTGATCAGTCATTGCAATGTCTGTAAAACATTGAGAAAACAACTATCATCCATGATGAGATAGCAAAATCTGCCAATAAAGAAAACCCTGGGTTACAACAAACAAACGGCATGGATACGTTAACAGAGAATTGCACGTGACAAACACAGTTCAGATTGTTATTCCAGGATCAGAGAGGGCAGCTGTGGGTCATGCTGTTGATGTTATCGATGTTAAGGAACTGTCATGAAGTGTCATTTAATGGGCTTCGATTACATTGTGATTATGATGTTGGGGAAAAGACAGAAGACGGAGAGGACTGGGGGACACGGCTGATTAGACTGGGTGGAGGGACAGTGATGTTCCCCAGTTACCAGAATTGGAATGTTACTCTTTGTAATTCATACGAAGAACTGATTCAAGAATACATCTACAATGAGGAATTAGCAGAGACAATATTAATGAAATGTGTTTATGCAATATAAAATACAGGAAGAAAATGATTTCCTGCACCCACCAATATATGCAAAGTACAAAGGGATAAGGTTGTTAAAATACACTCCTGATATTGAGCTATATAAATTGAAATGTGAATTACATAACTAGGAAAGTGGTATGCAAACTTTCTCAATCATTATTTGACCCACAGCTAAGATCGTGATTTCACCTCTGTCAGTGAATCCCCTCACTGAGATTCTCTGGCCTAGTCTCTCAGACAGTATCGGTGTGGGGGAGGGCGTCGTGGAGGTGGGGTAGTGGTTATCATTTCTTGCTGCTCTTAGCACAGTCTATTTAAAACCTCTGCTTTCTCCATGGAACCAATCTATTGGCCTAATGGGTTCTGTTTAGCTGTCAGTAACCCAGCTCTGTGATATTGTGGGAAATAAATAATTTGGGATGACAGCCAGTATCAGCACAGTGCTCACAGTGTATGGAGCCCAGACAAAGGGCTTGCCGTACAGAGGAATTTCTAAATAAAGCTTCTAAATATTTATCTACCGTAATGCAGTCTTCTGATCTATCTGACTTCACCCTCATCTCACACCTCTTCCTCTCGCACTCAGTCAGTCGCTCCCCTTTCTATCCTCTCTCAGTTTATCTCCCTACACTTGCTTTCTCTCTGTTTATTTCTCTCTCACACAACCTCTCTTCACAAACTCTCTCTGTCTCCAATTGTGCAGTTGGAGAGCTTGGACTCCACAGTGGGCTGAATGGCCTCCATCCATGCCATAATAATTGAGGTTCTCTGACCCACAATAAATACTTCCTGGACAGACCTGCTGGTCCTGTGACAGGTACAGTGCACAATCACCCATTATCTTTTCCTGCTCTTCTCTGGTGTACAGCTGCCTTGAAATGTCTGTTCAAACAAAACAGACTGAATGAAATCCGAGCAGTCGAGAAGACGTTCATGAGTATGTATTTCAATCAAGATTTAATGAAGGATGAGATTCCAGAATAACATAAGCAATGAATGAAAAACAGGGTAACACAGGACATGGCAGCTGAGTACAACATGTGTTTACAAGTAGGTCTCTTGGTATTACCAATAGATTATCGATCCAGAAATATCAGCTCCTGTTCTGTGGATCCAGGTGGAATCCCGCCACTGCAGATGGTGGAAATTCAATTCAATAATGTAAAGATATCCCTGGAATTAAGAATCTACTGATGAGAATAAAATCATTGCCGATTGTCAGAAAAATCCATCTGGTTCACCAATATCCTGCAATGAAGGAATCTTCCATCCTCACCTGGTCTGGCTGACATGCAACTCCAGACCCAAAGCAATGTCATTGACTCTCAATCGCCCCCTGCAATGGTCTAATGAGTCATTCAGTTGTACCAATCGCTACATTGTTTGAAACAAATGAAACCGGATGGAACACTTGGCATCGAAATGGGAACCAGACAAGTCAACATTCGAAACATCAATGTAGAACCTGCAAAGTCTTCCTTACTAATATCTGAGGTCTAGTGCCAACATTGGAACAACTGCCTTACAGACACGTTAAGCAACAGCCTGATATAGACATACCCACGGAATCATACTGTAAGAAATGGGAAAATGTGTTGTTTTTCAAGGGAGTATATGATGGATCTAGGAAAGTATTAGGGAAATGTATATTTACTTTTAATGCGGATTAAAAGTACTAAATTTAATGTAGAATTATTAAAGAAATATTTAAAACAGTAGTTTCAGCAAAAAACCTAAGATTGCTGAAACATATAAGCGAGGCACTAAAAGGTACATTGTTAAGATGTATGTTCAAGAATGGAATGTACCTATGAACAATGAAAGATATTACAAAATGGAAGAAGGGAACATCAAGATACAAGTTTAGCCTTATGTCAGCACATACAAGGGGGAAAATTGCCAACTTGAAAAGAAGGGGGCAATGGGCGTGGAGTATAGATGAGCAAAGATGAAATGGTAAGAAAGATTGGGTAATGTAGGGATCGGAAGAGGTGGCCTCACGTAGCTCAAAAAGTATAACTGTGTAGTACTTTGAAATCTCTTGCCTTCAATTGCTTTCTGAAATTGGGGTCCTTTCTTGCAAGATCGTAAAATAAATTGTCTTGTTTCCAGCTTTGGTGGTCTCATATAATTTTATTGAGTTTGTTTCTTACAGATTTGAGGGCTCGTCCGGGATGCCAAGCTCCTGTCGCTCGGCAATTTCGGAAAAATCGGAGAAGGTGAACCCACCGATTTCGGCAGTCTCAACTTTCCCCCATTGCCGCGGCGGCTCGGGCGAGCGAGATCGGACTGAGAGACCCTGGAAACAAGACGTGTAGACGCGACGCGACGGGTTCAGTTGGGTAACTCTTGTGCAAAAAAACGGGTAAGATAAAGGTCTTAAAAGAGTATTATCCCGGCGACCGGGGTAGGCAGCGGGTTTTGTTTTGTTGTCAGTCTTTGCCACGAGCGAGGCGCACTAAGACGCGGTGGGTTGGTCGTGTAACTGTTATGGACTTAAGACCCACATTCACGGGCGGCCGGGATTTGCAGCAGCATTTGTTCTTTCGCCGTGGTTCTAGGTCCGCTGAGACGTAGTGTTTTGACGGGTAACTCTTATGTACACAAGACCGATCTAGATTTGTAGCGACATTTGTTGTTGTGGTCTTTGCCACGGATGAGGCGCACTGAGACGCAGCGGATTGGTCGGGTAACTCTTATGGACTTAAGGCCCGCATTCGAGCGGCCATGATTTGCAGCATTACTTGCTGTTTCGCCGCGAAGGGCACTAAGACGTGTTGGTTCGGTCGGGTTACTCTTGTTTACATAAGACACGGGTAAAGATAAATTTCGGGCGACCAAGATTGACAACGGTTTTTGCTGTCTGGTATTGCCGCGGGATGGGGCGCGCATTCGACCAGGTAACTCTTGGGCACAGACCAAGGTATGAAAATTGACCTTTAAGTATTACCTTGGTGGTCGGTACCGTAGAGAAGTACATGGGGAATGGCAACTTACAAACATAGAGAATAAAGGTCTTTAATTGGCTAGATCAATCTAACCAGTAAGGTGTCTAACTGATTCGATAACCCAGCCATAGACCGGTTTTCAAGAGAGGAAATCCCCTTGTCATTTCTTGTCATTTTTATTTAAGTTCTGTCATCAGCAGTGGTAGGACTTGAAACAAATCACTTGAAACAATATCTTTCGTTTAATTAGCTTTGCTTCTGAAATGCATCCAGTGACATTCTTACATTCATACAGTGTCCTAATCATGAAGTAAGATCCGAGACAAGAATAATTTTGTGCTTGAAATATTTGTATTTGGAGAAATGGTCAGCAGAGAGCTTGAAACATGAAGTCTGAATTTTACCAACGTGCAGCCATTGGTTTGTTCAGCAACAGCACTGACACAGAGATGGAGTTTGGGGAGCGGGTGGTGGACAGGTTTCGTGACAGAGAGAACACGAGACATAAAGCAGTCCAGGGCAAAAAGAGATCTCGAGGTTGTGAACAGTTTTGTTCGCAGATGTTTCTGAGGTAGTGGTCTGCAATTCATGGATAATGAATGGAGACTTCAATTGAATCTGAAGACAAGAGTTTCTTTCTCTGACAATATAGATAACAGAATTTGCAACGAAGTTCAAATTTGCTTTTGCGATTAATGAATGGACAGAGGTAGAGAACGCCAACAAAAGCGAGAATAGGTTATTAGCACACCCTCAACCCCGCCCAGAATAATCATAAGCACTGCTGATGTTCGATATGGTAGAAATTCCGAATAGGGCGAAATCTTGAAATGACTCAAGGAAAATCTCCTCTCCATTGTTGTAATGTTCCAGTCTGCTATTCTCAGATTCAGATCTGCCCTCTCTCTGTCTACACAGCTGCTGATATCTGTTAGTTTGGAGCTGATGCATCTGCTACTACAGTGGGATAGCGGACTGAATGAAGCCCCTCACCAATCGGAGAGGGAAACCCTCCACTGACACAGTTACATTGCATGGAGACTGACATTAATCACAGTCACTGAGCAAACAGTCCCAGCTTTCAATACGGCACATTCATTTCACAATATAACTGGACTGGGCTACATGTTGGCATTGCTGGCGATTGGTCAAATCTCCTATCACCAATTGCTCTAGTGAAGCCAGTTGTGAGGGAGAATGATGGGTGTTATCTTTTCATAGGCGAGATGATTTTGCTCTGTTGTCCGTTTACTATGCTGTAACCATCTCTCCCCAAATCCATCCACCCCCTCCCCCCCAAAAGAATCAAAATTAGGATGTTGTTACTGTGCTAATCTCTTCTCCACGGGAACAAACGCTAGCGAACAGACTGTCAATGGGCACAGTTGTCCTGAACATAGACAGGAAGTGTGGACTTCTCTGAATATTCCTCTCCCTGCTCTAATAAGGCGACTTTGGAACTTCCATAGGGAATATGCTTCAGTAATTAATTTTTTACGAATTGAGAAAATTCTAAATGCAGTTTTATTTGCTGTAAAGCAGTATTTTTTAACACATTTTGGCCTCAGTCCAAAACCAAAAGCGATAATTACAATGAACTTATTCATTAAGACTTATGAATTAATAAGCCAGGTTCGAATGAATATGACATTGGCTGTGAGCTAAGGCGGATTGGGGGCAGTGGCTGCGGAGAATGCATGGGGAGACATTGATCTTCCCCAGTCATCATCACTCTTTCTGACAGACAGAATTAAATCTAATCCACAACAGGGAAACAGCCAACATTTGGGAGATGTAATGCTGAATGAAAATGTGATCTGAAAAGGATAATTTTAAATGTGATGAAATGAACAAGATTTTATATACACACCATTTAATCTTTGGGTATACAGCCTGAGTAGGGTCACAGGACCTGAAACATTAACTTTGACTTCTCTTCACAGATATTGCCAGACATGCTGAGCTTGCCCTCTAAGTTCTGTTTTTTTTTTGTTTGAGATTGATCGTATTGTTCATATCTGGCAGGATACTTACAATTAAAGGCAGACACTAATAACAAAATTTGAAGAGCTATGGGGACAATAGAGGAGATTAACAGTAGAGATATAGTCATTCCAAGCTGGAAGAGACAATGGGCTGAGTTTCCCCCACTTTTGCTATAATTAATTCTGTGATATGTAATCAAAGCCTTTGGAGAGGGTGTAGACACGCTAGTTTAATGAAGGATAGAGTGTTCCATCATCAATACTCTATTCCTTATATCTCATGAATTTTCAGCTGGCTCTGAAATGCCTTTTCAATCAAAGTGGAGTTCCTGAGATTTACAGGATATTCAGAAAAACATTTTTTTTTTACTTTGAATCTTAAAGAGGAAACAGATTTCGGCTGCAACACAGGTGTCCCAGACACATCAACCATAACAGGAACCGAAAAGGACGACATTGTCCATAAAGAACGAAATTCAACATGTACCCCTGTCAACAAAACATGAAACATAGTGATATGGAAACATGAAATACAAACTGAAAATGGTGGAGAAACGCAACAGATGAGGAAGTATCTGCAGAGAGAAACAGAGTTAATATATCTAATATGATGTGACACTGTTCTGAAAAAGTCATATTGGAATCAAAGGTTAATTCTGTGTATCTCTGCTCAGAGGGTGCCAGGCCTGCTGAGTTTCCCTCATTCGATTTCTTTTTCTTTCTGAACTGTGACAAATTGACTGATCTGAACAATATAAGCAAAGCTTCTATCTCAGTTGAATCTCGAATAATTTGTTATGGACATTAAATGAGAAATTACAAAGTTCCTATGTTTCACAGGGCTCTAAATATCGATGACGTATTGCATTGTGAGACAAACCAATTGCGAGACACTGACTTTTGCATAGGTACATCTTGTATATTCTGTGAAGAGGTCACCCAGTCTACCTTTAGTTTCCCCAAAGTAGGGCAGTCCACAATGTGAGCAGCGAATGCAGTAGATCGGATTGTGGGAAATGTCTGTAAACGCAGCTTCACCTGGGAGGTATGTTTGGCCTCTTGGATAGTGAGGAGGTTGGAGGTAAATAGGAAATGTAACACCTCTGGCAGGAGAAAGTGATGTGGACCTGTGGTGGGGGTGCAGGAGGTGGGGGCGGGGGGGGTGTTGGGAGTGAATAACGAGCGGACCAGGGTGTCCTGGAGGAAGTGGTCCTTCAGAAGGCGGAAAAGGGAGAGGAGGCAAATATGTGTCTAGTGGTGGCATCTCGCTAGAGGTGGGGTAAATGCGGACTGATGATCTTTTGCATGTGAATGCTAGTGGGATGGTAGGTAAGGACAAGGGGAACTCTAACGCTGTTGCAGGCGGGAAAAAAGAGGCTGAGGGTAAAAGTGCAGGAGATGGGTCGGAACTGGTTGAGGGTCCTGTTGATAACAGTGCTGGGGAGTTCTTGGGTGAGGAAGAAGGTGGACATATCAGAGGCCACATTTATGTAGTTAACATCATCAGAAGCAATGCGATGGAGACGGAAGAACTGAGAGAATTAATTGAAGTCTTTGCAGGAAACAGGGTGTAAGGATGTATACTCCAGGTAGCTCTGGGAGTTGGTGGGTTAATGCTGGATATCAGTGACCGGTCTATCCCCAGAAATAGAACGGAGATGTCGAGGAAAGGAAGGGAGGAGTCAGAGATAGACCAGGTGAAAATGAGAGAGGGGTGCAAATTGGAAACGATTAACTTTTCCAATTTTGGAGAAGAGAGAGGAGAAGCAGCGACGAAATCATCTACCTATCGGAGAAAGAGTTGTGGATGGGGGCTGAAATAGAACTGGAACAAGGAAAGGTCGACGTACCCCATGAAGGAACAGATATAACTTGGGCCCATGTCTGTATCCATGCACCCCGTCTGTATGGCAGGAGCATGCTGAAGCAATGGGTCTGCCCAGACAGTTCTGTTCGTGGGTTTTCAGGAGCAGATAAAAGCGAACTCTGCTATCAGAGGACCATCATTTTCTGGACAGTTAGGTGGGGGTAAGTATGTGTGTGTGTTTGGGTGCGGGGGTTGAGTGCGTGAGAATCTCCAGATGAAATGTGGTCAGATTTAGTTAATAAAATAACCTGATGTGCCATGGTAGGGATATGGACAAGAGGGTGATATGTGGAGGTATCTGAGAGCTGGCACTCAGCCTCTGAAGTGTAGAACTGAGTCCACCAGACTACCGCAGCACCACTCTTATTGGCACAGGCTGAAAAACATAGTCAGGGTTGGATCGAAGCATACAGCATGCAGTCTGTTCAGAGGGTGATAGGTTGGATCGGGTGAGGGGGATACAGAGAATTTAAGACAACCAAACTCCCATGGAGCGTTCTCAATGAACAGATTGAGTTCAAGTAAACGCCAGAGGAATGGGTCCAGGGGGAGGGAGAGTGTTGGGGCTGGGCGAACGGCCTATGGGATGGGGAGTGTACTCTTGCACGAAGAAATGGACACCGAGGAGAAGACGGTGGAAGAGAAGTTCAACATTATGTCGTGCCTGAAATTCATTAAATTGGGGGCACAAAGGGTTAAAGCTGAGATCTTTGCTGAGTACAGAACATTCAGCATTAGAGCGTGGAAGCTTAGGAGGGATGGTGAATACTCGACAGGAGGTGGGCTTGGGGAAGGGGATGGACTCAGATTACAGGGCATGGGTGGCAGGTGCCAGAGGCTCAGAGGCATCTCTAAGTTATTCCATTTGGTGGGCCTCGTATATCTGGCGAGCATGGCGAATGAGCTGGAGAATGAAATAGAATTGGGGAACAGTGCAGCCTTGAACCAATGTGATGTGATGCTGTTGAACAGAGAAAGTGTTGATCTCAGTGGTAATGACACTGTACGACCGGTCCTCAGAAAGAAAATGATTGAAAATAATCGGAATCATTGTCTTATTGTAATGCTCTGATTTCATTGGGGTGACACTCAATAGCAAGGTCTTACTTTTCTGAGACTTTAGACCAAACTGTGAAAACAGATGTATCTTGATGTTATTAATAAGACAAATGTATCCATGGTTTTGGATGCACTAGCAAGGGCAGAGTTTATTTGTCATCCTCAATAGCTCTCGGGAAGGTGTCATTGTTCATTGAGGAAATTGCCAGCACAGAATTTCCTCTGATTCCCGTTGACCGCAGTTTCCTGAGGGTGAATGATGCTACATGAGTCAAATACAACTTTGATGGCAAGGGAAGTTGCTATGATCTCACCTCAACTGACATTAGAAAATAAGTTAAAATACTAAAGAGAAAAAGGGTAGAACACGGCATATTTGAACAATGTGATCACTGTCTTCGCAACGTTTAAGAACAAACAAATGTATGGACTTCTGATTCTGAGGAGAGGTGTTTCTATTTGGGATGAATAGTTCCACTCTCTATGGGGAAAAAAACACTCTATTCACGGTGCATTGGTCAATGACAGACATAAACTATTGTCTGTTCCTATTGGGCATTGATCATCTCAATCTCATCATTCACTGCTGACCAATAGCAGCACAGAAGCCAGCAGCTCCCATCTCCCCAGTGGATAGCAAAAAGGGTAAGGGATGGCCAGTGAAAGTGGGATTAACTAGGGAATTGGTGTATTTTACAGTGGGAGTGGCAGAAGAAGGGTGTGAAGAGATATCATCAGTGGAAGAGTATGTGGCAGCAGAAGGGGTAGTGCAAGGGAAGTAGGAGTGTAAAGAAAGTGTAGGAAGGGGGAGGAAGAATGGCTAATGATGTTTTAGTGACTGGGAAAAGCTTGTTTTTGGAAAGGTGAGGTTGGGTGAAAACCACCACTGTTAATAAAAATTGGGAACTGATTCAATTGAAAATTGAGATTTGATGTAGTTCTTTTTCTATCACTTGATTCTTTATCAGATTGTACATTCACTCTATAGTTTAGTATCTCCATCAAATGCAGGTAACGTGTTTTCTTCTCCCCTGATGTTGTATATCAACATTTTTGAATTTTTTAACAGTATGTATTTGCTTCCAATTCAAGGTAGACATGAGAATATGATTTCATCTCCTGCAGTTTGTCCATAACGTAGAATTTAATTGAATATTTATCCTCATCACATTAGCTGATTCAAGCAATGAGTCTGTGTCCATCCTGCAGATGAAAAATTTCTCAGTTCTGACTATTGTTTCAAAGCACAGTGCCACACAAAAGGGTAATGTTCCAGTGCAAGGTGCCAAAACCGTAGTTCACCCTAAATTAGTTACAAGCTTTATCAATAAGACATGCCGAGGGACAGAGTGAAAAAGGTGAATTTAACTTTGTGTCAAAAATGGCATTTGCAGCACTCTCATAATCGGTGTTAACTACATCACTCTGTGAATTCCCAAAAATAAGAACAACAAGAGACTGGAATTCTTAATTATTCCTTTGTGAATAACACCTGGAGAACAGGAAGGAAATCAAGGTTTGTTTCTGATATTCATAAATGATGATGGTGAGAATGTGGAAAATGGATGGCAGTGGAATGGTAACTAATGTTGGGGATGACACAAAGATTAGATGGATGCTTCACAGTGAGGAGGAAAGGGTTATGCTACAGGACGATATAAACAGATGATTTCTATATCCAGATGAATGGCCGATGAAGTTTAACACTGATAAATGTGAGATAATGCACATCTGAATTAACAAGACAAGTGAGTATTAAAACTTTGAAGGGCGAGGGCTAATCGTGCTCCTTTTGTCTTTACAGCAGGAAAGGTTGAGGAGGGAACATATTACAGGTATACAAGAGCATAAGGGATACGGAGAAAATGAACAGTCAACAGCTGTTTTCTTTACTTGAAGGGTTAAAAACAAAGGGAAACATTCTTGAAGTGAAAGGCAGGGGATGGAGAGAGAATTTGTGGAGTCTGTATTGAACTGAGAGGGCGGTACAGACATAGAATATAAAGCTCATATGTGTGGAAACAGGCCCTTCGGCCCAACAAATCCATACTGACCCTCCAAAGAGTAACCCATCCAAACACGTTCCTCCTATATTTACCCCTGACTAATGTACCTAACCTACACAACCATGAACACTTTGGGCAATTTAGCATGGCCAATTCACTTAACCTGCACATCTTTGGATTGTGGGAGGAAACCGGTGTACCGAGAGGAAACCCACGCGGACACGGGGAGAATGTGCAAAATCCATACAGGCAGTCACCCGAGGCTGGAATCAAACCTGGGTCCCCAGCGCTCGAAGGCAGGAGTGCTAACCAATGTGCCGCCGTTCAGATCCTGGGGATATGTGCATGGAATACATTGCCGAGGCGGGTGATTGAGCAGGTAATCTCATAAACTTTTTAAAAAGCCTTTGGATATGCACGTGGTGGTGCAGGCTCGCATTTTCATTCAATTATTCTATGTGGTGGCAGCCACGAACACTCAGATATATTCTGAAGCAATAGCTAATGGCTGTTCCTGGTTTGTTCCATTAACTGTACTCAGTAAGTTAGCCTCCAGAGAAGTGCTGGTGTTATCTCCCACTTTCTATTTAAATGTTTCAGTTTCCTTGAGTTGGTAATGTAATTTCCTGTGTCGATGATGTCATTTCAGGCCCTTTTTCTCAGAGGATGGTAGATGGAGTCAAAATTGATGTGTTTGTTGATGGAGTTCCGGTTGGAATGCCATGTTTCTAGGAATTCTTGTGCTTGTCTCCGTTTGGCCTGTCCGAAGATGTATACGGAGACCTAGTCAAAGTGGCGTACTTCCTCATCAGTACACAAGAAATTAGTGTTGGGATCATGTCTTTTGTAGCTAGTTGATGTTCATATATCCTGGTGACTTGTTTTAGGCTTGTTTTCCGTTGTGGTGTTTGTTACAGTTCATGCAAGGCTTATTGTTCCTAGAGCAGAACAGACAAAGATGTGAATTTATTGCGGTGCTCAAAAGTATGGAAAAAGTTGCAGAGAGGAAAAAGAATACTCTATTAGTTGGCATGACAGCATCAGGGATTCTAATTTCAAGGTAGTCAGCAAAAGAGCTAGGAGTAAAATAAGGAAAAACGTCTTTATTTAGAGAGTTATTACGAATTGGAATTGACCGGCTGGGAAAGTTGGGGATGAAGATTCAAAAGAGAACTAGATATATATTTGGAAATTATGAATTTAACGGGCAACAGAGAGAGGGCTGGCAAATGGGGGGTGTTTGGGAGACATTTTGGAGCTGATTTATACATAATGGCCAATAGCCTCCTCCTGTACTTTAAAGTTTTGTACTCTATCATGTGCCAGCTGTGAATTAAAGTCAGTATCCAATTATTTTACAGTGTAAATGCTCGCAAATATCTGATTGTTTGGTGCAGAATAAGCATTTAAAATGCAAGTATTGCAAGGTCAGCTTCATTGTGAAGTCTAATTATTACTCAGAACATGAATATTTTACATGTTGAATTTCAATTACTAAAACAAAATATATATCATTGCTTTGTCACAAAACTCTTTGGAAATCTCTGACTTTTAACTTACACGATATCATGTTCATTGTTTATTTTTCACTCTTCACGTTTCATATTAAACAACATTCATTCTAAAAATTGGAAGTTTTCAAATTATTATTCACGAAAATTTGGTAACACAAATAGTTGTGGTTCTGTTCGCCGAGCTGGGAATTTGTGTTGCATGCAGGAACCGGAGTTGTTCGTATGTGGCGCTTAGGCGGTTGGCACATGATTCCCATTGGAATTTGTGTTGCAGATGTTTCGTCCCCTGTCTAAGTGACATCCTCGGTGCTTGGGAGCCTCCTGTGAAGCGCTTCTGTGATCTTTCCTCCAGCATTCCTCCCAACTCGGCGAACAGAACCACAACAATGAGCACCCGAGCTACAAATCTACTCACAAACTTTGGTAACATAAATAATTTATTTAGTTTAATATTCACAGTCCATGTTGCATTATTGCCGTTTTTGAATTGCTGGCAAATAGCTGAAGATCGTACATTTCAGTGAGAAATTAAACTGATTGTTTATATATGTGTATAAGAACGCTAATTCTATTTGTATGTTCAATCGTTTGCTCACTCTGAACATGCAATCATTCAGAAGCCATCCACTTTAAAAATATTGGAGTGGCAAAACATTGCTTTGAACCCTGACATTGAATATCTAATTCTGATTACAAGAGTTAAGTTCTTTCTTCGATAAAATAAAATGTACATACTTTAGTTCTGTGTTAGAAAATCGTGACAGGAGTTTATATTTTAGTTCCATAAATATAGAATCAACATAATTGATTTAAGAGATTATAGTTCACTTGAAGGATTATCATTCACGTCTTAGTTTTGCCCAATTCGTGAAATATAGCAAACATCCGATTATTGTTCGGGGTCAGTAAACTCAAATCCTTGCAAGGAGCTACGCTGAAAATTGTTTCAAATAGATCTGAAACCATTTACAGTGTTATTGGACCTCACAGCTGCCTGTGAAACAGAGACTCAGTGGCCTGTTCAACAATCTGTGCATGGAGCATCTAACGTGGTTCTGGGCAGTCAGCCAAACATTACTTCAAAATAAATAGTTTGGAATACACCTTGGGCAGGAGGAGAACCCGCCAACAGACTATCACTGGTCTCAGTGTAGGTAAAAATGTTGTCCACGTTAAATACTAATGGCTGACCAGAAACCAAGTTTTAAAATTCATCTTCAGTCAGAGACTGGCCCAGAGAGCATACGTGTTGACATGGAGAGCCATAATCACACCATACAAGTTACCTATGGTGATGAAATCTGACCTGCCTCCCAGACTCCATACATCTGCACCCCGGATCAGACATGGGTGAAGACGTTAACAAGTTGACAATCTATTGCAGTGCCTTGTGTCTCACAAAGAAATCACTAAAGCCATATCCAATAAATGCCACCTTCACATTCTCCAGTATCAAAATAAAATTGTACATCTCTGTGAATGGTCAGAGATTACTACATGGGTCACACAGTAGAATGTATGTGAAATAACCAGCAGCAAACGGCAATCCAAAAATCGCATTAATAACTGAACTTGGTGGATTCTGTCTGGTCTAAGTAACCACATAGATTATACTGGCTTTCAGGTGACTGTAACAATGCACACCATAACTGGAGGTTTTGGCCTTATACCCTCCAAAGCTTCCTGAACTCACACACATCGCTCCCTCACACATTCAACAATTGATGAGAATCCACTAGCTGGGTGAAACTGGAAACATAGAACAGTGCAGCACAGTGCAGTCCCTTCGGCCCTTGACGTTCTGTCGACCTTTTATCCTACTCTAAGATCAGACTAACCTACATACCTTTCATTATATTATCATTTTCATGTGCTATCCAATTAAATATCCCTAATATAGTTGATTTTACTACAACTGCTGGCTGTTCATTGCACACACCCACCACTCTCTGTGTAAAGAACCTACCTCTGACATCTCCCCTAAACCTTTCTCCAATTACCTTAAAATCATATACCCTGGAGAGCCGTTTCCACCCTGGGAGAAAGTCTCTGGCTATCCAATCTATCTATGCCTCTCATCATCTTGAACACCCCTGTCAAGTCACTTTACATGCTTCTTCGTTCCAATGAGGAAAACACCCGAGCTCCCTCAAATTTTCTTTGTAAGATATGCCCTCTAGTCCAGGCAGCATCTTGAAAAATCTCCTCAGCACCTCACCAAAGCTTCCACATCTTTCCTATAACGACGCAACCAGAACTGATCACAATATTCTAAGTGTGGTCTCACCAGGGCTCCATAGTGTTGCAGCATCACCTTGCAGCTCTTAAACTCAATCCCTCAGCTAATGAACACATCAAACACCTCCTTAACAACGTTATAAACCTGGGTGGCAACTTTGCAGGAGCTATGCCATGGACCATATGATCCCCCTGTTCCTCCATAATGTAAGAATCTTGCCTTTAACCCTGTATTCTGCATTCAAATTCGACCTTCCAAAATGAATCGTATCCCGCTTTTCCATATTGAACACCATCTGCCACTTAGCAGCTGAGTCCTGCATCCTGTCAATGTCCTGTTGCAACTACAACAGCCCTCCATATTATCCACAATTCCACGAAGCTGTGTTACATCATCAAACTTACGAACTTACCCTTCCAGTTCGTCATCCAAGTCATTTATCAAAATCACAAACAGCAGAGGTCCCAGAATCGATCCTTACGGAACACCACTGCTCACCTAGTTCCACACTGAATACTTCCCATTTACCATCACCCTCTGTATTCTATGGGCTAGCCAACTCTGTATCCAGACAGATAGGTCTCCCTGTATGTCATGCCTCCTTACTTTCTGAATGAAACTACCACGGGGAAGCTTATCAAACACCTTGTTAAAAGCAATGCACTCCGCATTCACTGCTCTACCTTCTTCAGTGTGCTTAATCCCATCCTCAAAGAATCCAATAAGAGTTGTGAGGTATGACCTGCCCCTCACAAAGCCATGCTGACTATTTATAATCAAACTATAATTTTTCAGAATCCTCTCCAACACTCTGCCCAATACTGATGCAAGACTGACTGGACTGTCATTCTCAGGAAAATACCTGTTTCCTTGCCTGAACAAGGAACTGACATTTGCCACCCTCCAATCAACCGACGCTACTCCAATGGAGACTGAAGACGCAACGACCATCGCCAAAGGCACAGAAATCTCTACCCTCTCTTCCTGTAGTAACCTAGTGTGTTTCCCTTCTGGCCGAGGGATTTATCTATCTTTATGTTTGTACTTCAATCAATCTGTATTTCAGCGCAACTTGTTTACTCCCTGTCCAACCAACTGATTGACTGCTTTCAATTTCAGGGCTCTGTAGAGTGCTGCCTTCCTGACCAAGTATGGTTACCAATATCCTGTATATTATGGAATGGAATACATGGGAAGATTTGACTCTGCTGCTCCTCAGATGCAGCCTGACTGGCCGTGCTTTTCCAGCGACACAATTTTCGACTCTGATCACCAGGATCTGCAGTCCTCATTTTCTCCATTACTGAGGGCTGTCCCCTCTGCACACTGAGCAGGGAACTAATCAGCAGAAACTCATTGTATCTGGAGCTGACTGTTCAGTTCTGGAAAGTTGCATTTGATGAACACATTTACTAAAACCGAAATTCAAATTCAACAAATATTCATTCAGTCCTAGAGTAACAGTCTTGTTTCATGAATTGGACAGGTTGATAACGAACAATGAATGACTGAAGAATTCCGAGGTGCAGAGCATTCCAGGTGATATATTCCAGGTTGGATGTGCTTTACCTTAACGCTGCTAATATTATCAGACAGACAGATATGATAAGGAAACGAGGTGGCATGTGGAAGTGTGACATTTTTGCCATTAGAGAGATGTGTTTTTGCGAGGTCGGGGCTGACAACTCAATATTCTGTGGTACCAGAACTATAGTCAGGACAGCAGAGAGGGTAAAAGAGGAACTGGTGTTGCCTTTTTAATTATGGAGTCAGTTACTGGCGTAAGAAGGGACGATATCCTGAAAGGATCTTCTAATGAGGCTTGGTGTTTAGAGCTCAGGATCAAAACCATGACAGAAACACTGCTAGGGATATATTATAGACCCCCAGATAAAGGAAAGTACGGGAGCAGGTACATAACCAAGTTATTGAGATGTGTAAACACAATAATAGGATCATTATGTTCAGGCATTTCAATCCCAAACATTCATTAGGTCAATGATAACTTTTTAAGAGGGGGCAGGTGTTTTGAAATTTATTCCAGAGAGCTTCTTATATCAACGTAGAGCAGGTACAAAAAAGGGCAGTGCAGTGCTTGGCCTCACTGTGGGGAACGAAGCCAGTCAGCTGTTCCAGCTAGAAGTGGGAGAGCATTTTCGGAGCAGTGACTGTGATATCACACATTTTGACTTTGCTAAGGAAAAGACCCCAACAATGTTAGAAAAATAAGAGCTATTTGCATTGGAGAGACAGATTTTATGGAAACAAATGACAGGATCTGGCCAAAGTGCAGTTGCGTCTGGGTGAAAGTGTAGCAGAACAAGATGGGGCGGGGGTTGGGGGATCATTTGATTAAAATTGAGTTGATGACAGTGTCGGCCCAGCATGTTACACCGAAGATAAAAGTTAAGTAAACAAACCCAGAGAACCTCAGATGTCGACACAAATTCCGAACAGGATGAAAAAGGAATGAAAAGCTTAAATCTGGCACCAAGTGAGCAGGTCAATGAAGGACCAAACGAATATAGAAAGCGTAGTACTAAACTTAAAAAATCAGTGGAAGAGCAGAAGGAAGGTTGATAAAACATTAGCGGGTAAGATTAGCAAGAATCCAAAGTAATTTTTGTTTGGTTTACTAATGGGAAGAGGATAACGCGGGAAAGAATGGGAGTATGAGGGACTAAGGAGGCAGCCTGTTTACAGAGCCAGAGAATAGGTTAAAAACATGCTATGAATCTGTCTTCAGTTTGGAGAAGCAGTTCTTGGATTCAGGGAGAGTGACCGTTTGACCCTTGAGCAAATTGATACAGAACCTGAGGAAGAATTGGAATTTTATGTAAGATAGAGTGGACAAATCACCAGATTAAAGACCAAGTCTCACATCAGTGAAAAGTAAACAATTCTAGAAAATTCGGAGGGCTGTTGAGACTGGATCATTAAACATCAAGGCTGAGACAGACAGGTTTTTATACAAGTGTTACGGGGAAATCACAGGAAAGTGGAATGGGGGATTAACAAAATAAATATAGCCTAATCGAAGGAAAAGCAGACTCAGTGAGAGGATAAACATATTGTTGCCCCTATGTCTAATGGTGTTCTTTTCCAATAGCCCTGTATTCACAAGAACATCATCTCTCTCACTATGGAGTGAGACACAGTTTGGAATGCAATCGAGGGATTCAAGGAATTTATAAACGCGATACTAATATACAGAAAGTACAAGAGGACTGCGATAACACGGATTGCCTGTCGGGGTGAGGATTTGCATCGACACAGTCACCAATACCAGAAGGAAGACTTCAGCAAGACACCCTCCAAGGCCAAGCAGCGACCTGCACTGGGGAACAGGTAGTCAGGGGCCAGGTGTCAAAGAGTGCTGAAGGCGTAAACACTACATAACTGTCGTGTCTCCTTCCTTCCCTGACCAAAATTAAATATGGAGAGGTAGAGAGACATGCTGTTGGTAGCAGAGTAAGCGGTAAGTCTTTGGCACGAGAGGCTTCGGACAGCTCCATCTCAGCAAAATGTACAGGTAAACACAAATATAGTCCTTTTAACTTTATTGTTACAGCAGTCGAGATGGCATTTAGGGCAGTCGCATGCTCCTCCAATGGTATGTGGTTGCTCAGGGGGAGATTTCCACCGTCACTGATGGCTACACGTGTGGGCACTGTACTTAGCTTTAGATCCTGGGAGACCGTGTTAGGGAGCGACGTTGGGCGGCACGGTGGCTCTTGGCTTAGCACTGCTGCCTCAGAGAACCAGCGATCAGGGTTCAAATCCTGCCTCGGGCAACTGTCTATGTGGAGTTTGCACATTCTCTCCGTGTCTGCATGGGTTTCCTCTGGGTGCTGCGGTTTCCTCCCACAGTCCAAAGATGTGCAGGTTAGGTGAATTGGTCATGCTAAATGACCAGTAGTGTTGCGCATAGGGGAGTGGGTCTGGGTGGGCTGCTCTTCGGTAGGTTGGTGCGGACGTGGTGGACTACTGTAGGTAATCTTATCTAGGATGCACTCAGGGTCATCCGAGATACTGACAAATTCATAGACACGACCCTAGTTATGTTTCTTCAATGACTGTAATATTCCAGTCCAACATTCATCGTCCTGAGTTCATTAGCTTTACGTGTCAGTCCTGTTGTATTTAAATAAACACAATTTAATCCCAACAGGCGTTCCTTGCTTCCTATCATGTTCCAGGCAGAGAGTAGATGGGCTACCACCAGGAATGGCAAAGGGAGTAGGCAGGGTGTACACGAATCCCCTGTGGCCATTCCTCTCGAAAACAAGTAGAGCATTTTGGATTGTTGGGGGCGATGACCGTTCAGGGGAAAGCAGCAGTAGCCAAGTTGGTGGTACTACCACTGGCTCTGGGGCACCACGGGAAAGGGTTAAAGTAAACAGGATGGTAAAGATAGGAGGGTCGATTGTTAGAGGGACAGTTCGGAGATTCTGTGGTCGCAAACGGGAATCCAGGATGGTGGGCTACCTGCCAGGTGCAAGGGACCAGGATGTCTCCAAGTGGCTGCAGAATATTCTCAAGGGGGACGGAGAGCAGCCAGAAATCATAATGCACGTTGGCACAAATGATACCCGTAGAAATAGGGACGAGGTCCTGCAGCGTGATTACAGAGAGCTAGGAGAAACATTTTAAAAAAAACCTTGACAGTGATAATCTCCTGAGAGGGAGATTACCGTCCGAGACATGCACTGGAGGGGATACCAATATCTTGGCGGCCAGTTTTGCTAGGGTTACAAAGAAGGGTTTAAACTAGATTGGCAGGTGGTCGTATCCTCAAGAGCAGGGAGGCAAGTGGAAGGAGACAGAGTAAATAGAAATAGTAAGGTTAGGCTGGAAAACGACAGAGAGGAAGTAATGCATTTTGGATTAAATTGCATCTGTTTCAATGCAAGAGGGCTGACAGGTAAGGCCGATGAACTCAGGGCGTGGATACGTAGGTGGGACTGAGAAATTATAGCCATTACAGAAATATGGCTGTGATGGATAGAACTGAGACCCTAATGTGCTAGGGACCAGGTGCTTTAGGTGAAACAGAAATGGTGGAAGGAGGGGAGGGGGAGTTGCATTTCTGATTAAGGGGTGTCCCACAGCAGTAATCAGAGATAGAATAACTGATGGATCACCAATTGAGGCTTTGTTGTTGGAGTTAAGGAATACGAATGGAATAGTGAGGTGATTGGGATTGTAATATAGACCCCCAAAGAGTCAACAGGAATGAGAGTAACAAATATGCAGGTAGAGAGGGGAGACCTGCAGGAGCAATAGGGTTATCATAATACGGGATTTTCATTTTTCTAATACAGACTGTAACGGCCAGAGCATTAAGGGATTTGATGAGATAGAATCTGTTAAATGCATCAGGAAAGTTTCCTCAAGCAGTATATAGAGTGTCCTACTCGGGAAGGGGCAAAACTCGAAATTTTCTTAGGAAACAGGACAGGACAGGTGACTGAGTTAATAGTGGGGGAGCACTTTGGGACCACTAACCACAGTTCTATTAGTTTTCAAATAGTTATGGAGAGGGACAAAACTAGTCCACAGGTTCATGTTCGAACTTGGGACGTGGCTCAGGTACAGGCAGCTGGGATCAAGGGAATCCTTGGAGATATATAAGAGATACAGGAGTTTACTGAGGAAATAAATCAGTAGGGTGCAAAGGGGCAAGAAAGAGCCTTGGCTGAGAAGATTAGGATGAATCCAAAAAGGTACTTTAAGTATATTAAAAGAAAAAAGCAATGACTGGAGAGAAAATAGGACCCCTCGAAGATCAAAGTGGACAAGTATGTGTGGAACTATAAGAAATGGGTGAAGTCCTCAACGAATATTTCTACTCTGAGGGGCAGGAGAATGTATGTTTCGGACATAAGCCCTTCATGAGGAACGTCCAAAACATGGATTCTCCTGTTCCTCTGATGCTGCCTGACCTGTTGTGTTTTTCCAATGCCACACTTTTCGACACTGATCTCCAGCATCTGCAGAACTCACTTTCTCCAAGGGCAGTCGATTTAGTCAATATGGATTTCAGTTACACCAAAACAGAATGAGGCTTTTTAGCCCCTGGAGCCTGATACACAATTACAGGAGGAGTCCAATAAGCCCCTAAGGCCTATAAAAGTGTAACCAGATCATGCAGCACCAGTATCCAGTTACACAGCAACAGGATCAGTCTATTCAGTTACTTGAAGTTAATAACACAGGAAATGGAAGAGGCCACAAAGTGACTGGACCATGGGGTATACTGGAATAAAACCAGGCTACATAGCCCCTCAGACCTCCCCTTCCATTCAGTAAGTCAGGGCTGATCTGCATTCGGCCGCAATTTCTCTTTTATGCCCAATTCTTTGTAGCCTTCGACTCTCTGACGGGTCAAAGTCCACTGACACCCACTCGCACCCCCCAAACATTTCAGTGATTTGGCCTCCCCAACTGTCTGGTCCCAATCATCACTACCGCCTGAGAGAAGGAAACACTCCCCACACATATACCTTGGACTGTTGACATGGATAGAAGATATGAAAACAGCGTAAAGTGATTGGCCCTGATATCATGACAGTACTTGATTGAGCGAGATGTCAAGGAGACTGAACAAAATTTAACTTAATGGGAATCAGTTGTAAACTCCCCACTGGTTGAATCATTCAGAACACAATTGGGCTGGTTGACATCAATCCTCCCAGTCCCTGGATATCCCTGTGAGCAATCCTCAGGATGGCATTTTTTGGCACAAACATCTTCAGCTGCTTCATCAATGTCTTTCCCTCTGTCATACGATCAGGGGTGGGGATGTTCTGTGAAGATTATACAATGTTCAGAATAATGAGTCACCTCCTAAAGTACTAAAGTATCAAATCTGGACAACATTCAAGCTTGTGCTGTTTATATAAAGGTAACATGAATCAAAAGCACTGCTGGACACTAAACATTTCCACGATTAAAAGAAAGAGGAACTCCTTTAGCAACTTTAGCTGGTTTCACAGTAATATAAGAAAGCCATTCAGCCCATCTGATCTGTTGGATAACAAGAGGCGCAATGCGTTCACTCACTCCTACCTATTACACAAGGAGACAATTTAAAAAAAAAGGTATTGGAATCCAAAATACACACGCAGGAAGCTGGAAGAACAAAATAAGCAAGGCAGCATCAAGACTTTGAGAAGTGAACGCCTTGGATATAACCCTTCGTCAGGACTGTGGATGGGAGTAAGGGGGTCTATAGATAAAGGGGCGGGTGAGGGAGGAGGAGCCAGAGTGGCGAGGTGGGGGATAAGTGAACACAGATGAAGGGTATCAGCGAGTTGTTGATGGGAGGGCTGAATCCAGTTGGTAGCTGGACAAAAGCTTGCTCAGAGGAATGGAAGGGAGGGGAGAGCCTGGGAAGGGAGTCGGGGCATTTGAAGAGAGGTTATTTGAAATTGGAGAATTCAATGTTGAGTTCCCGGGTGTCGGCTGCACAGGTGGCAGATGAGATCTTGTTCCTCCAAATTATGGTTTGGTTCATTGTGGCAATGGCGGAGGCCAAGGATGGCTATGTTTGAAAGGGATTGGGAAAGAGAATTGAAATAGGAAGTGACTGGGAGGTCTTCCATTCCACCTAACCACCCTACTTTTCAGCTGCCAACGGGATTCATCCCTCCAATCGCCCAATCAGGTTGCACACACCACTTGTGTCCACATATCCATAACTCACCATCCCCCGATCTCCCCACCCCAACCACCCCCTTCAGTCTTTAACTGCAGCTCCCCCTATCCACCAATCCAATTCTGAAGGACATTTATACCTGAAATGTTGACTTTCCCAGCTCATGATGCTGCCTGTCTTGCAGTGTTTTTTCAGCCTTCCGTTTGTCTCCTATGACTCAGGAAGATCGAGTCTCGTCAGCACAACGTGTTGGTAGGCAGGAACCACGGGCTTCCCACTGAAGTCCTTGAATGCCTTCCCTCTGGCCAGGAGGAAGACATTCAGTCCCTCGAGACACTGACACATGAACTGAAGAGGCCATACATCCCCTCCAAACTGTTACACTGAAAGAGGAGGATGTCATTGTTGCTGCAACACGACAAATCAATAAGGCATAGACTGCACAGACAGACTGCTCCATGTTGTTCCTCCTGGCCCCATTGCTAATGGTACACACGTGTTATGCTGACCATGAGGAGGGAAAGTGATTGGTTTGTACCAAGTCCCAAGGAGGCACTTTCCATCTCCGAGATATTACGGACTAGGCGAGACCACTCAAAACACTTTTAAGCAGCAGCCCAGAGCATACCTTTGCAATTTGTTTCGGTAAGTGTACAATGAAAATTACCCAGAGTAATTTAGCTAGGTTCACTGCTAGATTTTAAAACAGACAAAAACTTTATTCATAAAATTAAACAATAAAACTCAAAGAACAGAATAAAGAATCACAACTGAATTCAACCAATTCAGCTAGACTTAATTATGCTATTCTGAATGTATACAATAATCCCAATGCGCAAACTCCCAATAAAAACCAGTATAAATGGAACACATACTTCCAGGTTGAAGTTGAATATCAGAAAAGAGAGAGAGTTTCCACACAGCTCCCAGTCGAACTTCCCAGTTCAAAACTCAACTGAAAACTGCTCAGCTCAGCTAGTTCAGCAAAAATAGCTCACCACTCTCCGTTCATTATACTGGTCACTTATAAAGCATGACCACTTTGGCCTGAAGTCTCATTTATTTCCATAAAAACAAAAGGCCTCTGAAAATCCTTTTCATTTCTGTACCAAACTAGACTGATCTGAGCTTTGCCCCGTTTTATTGTCCCTCTGAAAAAAATCAAGGACAGAGTCTCCTTGAGCCAAGGAACAGCTTTTAGACAAAAAAGGAACTTGCTTTGTGATATGTCTCCTCCCCCTAAAAAAAAGAACCATCGATGCTAAAAGCTGGCTGCATTTTAACCCTTCGAACCCAGTTAGTAGTCTCAACACAAACAGATACACTATACTAACTGTAAACATTCAAACACAAACCTATGCAAATTCAGGCCGCGGTACACCCACCATCGAACACCTTCGTATCTCATTCGAGTCTCAATAACTCATGAGCTTTCACGTTTTCGCGACTTGCCATATGCACAGTTGTCAGATTGAATGGCTGCAGCCACAAGTTCCATCTAAGCAATCTGATATTTTTGTCCTTAATTATGACATCTTGGAGTGTGCGCTCTATCTACTTCTGAACATGTGCCTATAAGGATGTTACTTAATCAGAACAGAATCCCCTGTGTCTACATCATCTACAATTATGTTCGTACTTCCCAGTTTATTGCCGCATATCTCTCCACGATATCGTAATAACTCTTTCAGGTCACTTTGCTTTTCTTGTGTAAGGTAACTCAATAGTTTATCCCAATTTTTGACAACTTTCTCATTGTTCAATTTGATTTGAGGAATGTCCAATTCAGAATCCTCTGAACTTGGTTCTTCACTCTGTGCTGTAATCTGATCCACTTCCTGTTTCATTGTATGCTGCGATACTTTTAAATGCTGTCTAGCCTCCCTCCAGCTCTATTTAAGCGTTCCCTAAAATTTGACACATCGTTCAAATGGGTGGTCTCTGAATTATGATTTATTAATTTCTCGTTAACCAATGGTAATGGTCCTTTTACTTCATGCCCACAAATTAATTCAAATAGTCTGAATTTGGTCAATTCATTCCATGCGTGTCTGATCACAAAGAGTTCAAAAGGAATTTCCTTATCACATTCATCTGGATAATCCTGACCAAAAGCCCTCAATATGGTCTTCACTGTTTGATACCATCTCGCTCATGCTCACTGTGATTCCGAATACTACGTAGTATATTTGAATTGCTTGATTCCCAAGTTATCAATCACCTACTTGAATAGTTCGGATGTGAGGTTTGATCTGTCTGGATCTCTATTAGTAGGCCGTACCTAATTAAAAAAGGAGATTTTTTTTCTACAACTCTTTTAGCTGAAATGCTGCATAATGGGTCTGCCTCTGGAAATCTAATCGACACATCCATTATTGTTAATAAATACTTATTCCCACTCTTGTTTGAGGGTAGGGGACCTACACAATCTATCAAGATTCTTGTGAAAGTTTCCTCAAATGCTGGAATCGGTATTAAAGTTGCAGGTTTTATTACTGCCTGTGTGACATGTTTGAGACACTTGGCAATATTCAACTACATCTTTGTGTAGTCCAGACCAGTGAAAACAGCTTTGTATTTCAGCCTGTAATGCCCTCACCCCGAAATGATATCCAAGTGGTAGCTCTTGTGCCACTCGCAGCACCTCCTTTCTATACCCGAACAGGTAAAATAATTTGAAGAATTTCTGTCCACGTCTGATCTGCTTCAATGTACGCTGATCTCCATATCCGCATTACGACATCATTTGTTAAGTAATAACACACTGGAATGCATTCATTTTCTTTCTTGTTAAATATCTTTTGATATAAATTTTTTAACTCCTCATCTTTCTGCTGTAATTCAATCAGCTTACCAGAGCTACAAAAATGTTCATGTTTTCCTACTTGTTCCTTCTCTGTTCCACTTATCCGATCAAAAAGAAACTTTCGGATAACTCTACGTCAGCTTCCTTATCTGTGCCTTTATCCTGCTAAAACCTGTGCATCTGTGATGTTCTGATCACGCAATCAGGGGAAATTCATGGTTAAACATTTTCCAGGTTTTCAGTTGCCTGCATCTCCACTGGCTTTTCAACTAGAGTAGGCAGCACGCCTACCAGTGAATCAGCTATATTATTTGCAAGGACAAATTTTATTCGGGAGCTGAGAGTTAGGGGTCCAGTACTCCGACCACACATTCTCCACACTTCTCTGGACTCTCCAGCCACACTTTACATAACTGAGCACTTTTTGCCTCACTATGAAGTCCTGTTACCAGCATATTTTCTGGTAATAGTCTCTCAAGCGTGCATAAAGTCTCACCCCTCAGCATTACAGACTGAAAAAATGCTGTGTCAATTAATATTGGAACCTCCTTACCAATTACTCCTGGCCTATGTGAATAAACTTTACCCTTTCATGTATGTTTTTTATGCAGAATTGGCATGTCCACTGATCAACTTGTACACTCTGAGGCAGTTGCCTACCTTCCCTTATGCTTTTTGTTACGAGTCTAACAAAACTTCCAGGCTTGTCTGTTATCCTACATCTGGTTTTCTCCCAGCCCATCAACACTGTGATTTTGTGTGGCCCAGTTTATTACAATTCAAACACCATAGCATTTTAACTTCTTTGTCCCCCTCAAGGTTTTCTTTATTACTGTGGTAAATTATCCTTACGTTCTACACTGGGATCTACCTTTCCCTTAGCACGTGAGGATATCTCTTTGGTCCAACTTCTGTCCCTCAGAGACCAGAACTGGTTCTGGAAGCCAAACCAAGTTTATGGACCAGTTCATAATCATCAGCCATTTCAGCAACTAACCTTGCTGTTTACACTCTGCTATTCCACCTGAGTTTGCACTACTTCAGGCAGTGAATTTTTGAATTCCTCCAAGTACTAACCTCTCTAAGGGCATTATAGCTTTGCTCGAATTTTAAAGCTCATAGGATGAAGGGCTAATGCCCGAAACGTCGATTCTCATGTTCCCTAGATGTTGCCTGACCTGCTGCACTTTTCTAGCAACACATTTCCATTTTTAAAGCTCATATCCAACTATCGAAATTAGTCTGTTTGTTCCTTACAAACTCAGTGTAGGTTTGACCAGGATTCCTCATTAGATTCCTGGAAGGTTGCCAATGCAGATAAAATGTTTTTTTTTTAACCTCCTCGTATTCCCCAGATACCTCCTCTATAGGGATGTGAGTACCTCACCAGTCCTACCTACAAGTTTCATTTGGATCAACAAAACCTGCAATGCCTCTGGCCACTGCATTTGTTTAGCCAACGTTTCAAATGAGATGCAAAAGGCATCACATTCTTCTCATCAAATTGAGGCAATGCTTGAACACACACAAACAAATTCTCACTAGGCTTCTGACTACCAGGGGCTTGCTCATCCTCACTCTCGTCCTTACTAAGCGCACCCTCAGACGTTATCTCCAGCCTGTTACACTGACTATCCTTTTTAAGTGTCAGTTTTTGCTATTCAAAAGCTCTCTCTTTCTCTCTCCCCTGTTGCTCTCTTTTTTGCCAATTTTTGCACTCTCTGTTCTCCTGCTCTCTTCCACCCCCCCCCCCCCCCCCCTTTCTGCATTTTATCGAAAGTCAAATGTTTCATTTTGGCTGCCCTTTCCTTACCTCTCGATGTTAACTCAAGATGTTTCATTTGCAACTGAATTCTTGCCATCTCTATAGATTCTGATGGTTTCTCCAGCAAGTTTAATTGACGAGCTACTGCTGTAATTATCTCTCCTTTCCTCACAGATGTAGTCAGTTTCAATTCCAGCTTCTCTGCTAATTCTTGCGACTTGGTCTTATTCACTTTTCGTAAAATTTCCAAAGTTACTGCATGCACACCCAGGAAACGTTTGGCGACTGAAATAGCCATTACTATTCGAAGCTCTGTCAACCCAATCAAACTAATACCCGAATTAAAGACACTAGCACCTCTCACTCGCTGTTAAAACTCCAGCAATGAGCCCCCAGTCTGTTATGGACGAGGCTAGACTATTCAAAACATTCTTAAGCAAGCAGACCAGTGCATAACTTTGCAGTTTGTTTTAGTCATTATCCAATGAAAATTACCCGGAGTAATTTAGCTCGGCTGACTACCAGATTTTAACTCAGAGAAAAAAACGTTATTCACAAAGTTACACAATGAAACACAAAGAACAGAAAAAAGAACCCGAACAGAATTCAAACTAGCCAGCTAGATTTAATTATGCTATTCCAAATACACACAATATTCCCAATAATCAAACTTCCTTGAAAAAACTTTATAATGGAATGCATGCTTCCAGGTTGAAGCTGAAGGGCAGAAAAGAGAGAGAGTTTCCACACAGCTCCCAGTTGAACTTCCCAGTTCAAGACTCAACTGAAAACTGCTCAACTCAGCTCAACTCAGCTAGCTCAGCTAAAAGAGCTGACCACTCCCCGTTCATTATACAGGTCACTTCTGAAGCATGACGATTTTGGTCTGTAGTTTCATCTGTTTACATTTAAATAAAAGGCCTCTGAAAATCTCTTTCGTGTCTGTACCAAACCAGACTGATCGTTGCCTGGTCCCGTTTTATTGACCCTCTGAAAAACATCAAGGACAGCTTCTACTTCAGCCAATGAACAGCTTTTAGCAAAAAATAAGTCAGAGAAGACAGGCTAGTGTTCTGTAATGAGGTCAGAAGCTGGTGGGAATGGCTAATACTATCAGAGTGTGGCTGATGACAGATTTGTGAACAAAATGACGTTCAATACAGGGTCACATACCAACTGTACATCCAGACGGTGAGATTTCTTTCAGAACCTGGAGCTCTCTCTCAACCAACACGGGGGCTACATAGAGCTCTGTAAACGATCATCGAGTCATAGAATCCCACAACACAGAGACAGGCCCATTATCACAAACTGGTTCATGCTGATCGAAATGTCCATCCATGCAAACCCCATTTCCCTGCGCTTGGTCCATATCCTTCTAAACCTTTCCTATCTATACATTTGTCCAAATGTGAAGACACGTATCATGGAAAACATGTTATATCTAATGCTATCCGTATTTTGTTTTGGAAATAATGAGTGTTGATTCATAACACTCCAATGTTAATGCAATCACGTTTCATTCTTTTTGTAGCGTTACAGATTAAACACTCATTTCTTTCACACTCTCCTCATGGTATCATAACTGCAGGGATTAGTCTGGTGAAACTCCATCAAACCGTCTCTCTGTAGCTAGGAGATCATTGATTATAAATGAAAGACAATACTGTCTCAAGTACACTCCACAACTGCAGGACGGCGTCTTCACACTTACACTTGAATCATTTTGTAATGAACGATGCTACTCATTTATTGTTCTGATTATTTGCTGAGTCATAGAGATGCACAGCATGGAAACAGATCCTTCGGTCCGACCCATCCATGCCGACCAGATATCCCAACTCAATCTAGTCCCAACTGCCAGTACCCGACTGCTCTGTATGGATTCTGTTAGTGCCCCATGATCAAGGACATCCAGCTTCTTTTCACCAAGAGCACTTCCCATCATCTCGCCTTCTCATAAATACAAAATGCGAAGGATGGCATTTTTTGCCAATCATTTATTTGCCTTATGAAGCAAAATCACACCAACCACAACATCACTGTTGCCATTGGAGTTGATGGGAGATACTGAGGAGGCGATGATCCAGCTGTATTATCTCCGAATATTAATCCAGGGAATCAGGTAATGACCCAGACATTGAATCCGAATCCCACAATGGCAAATGTTGGAAATTGAATTCAATAAAATATCAGTAATTAAGAATCAAATGAAACAATGAAACCATTGTTGATTGTCCTACCTGGCACCCTCATGCCCTTCAGGAAAGGAAATCTACAATCTTCAGCTGGTCGGGCTTACATGTAACTGCAGACCCACAGCAATGTGGTTAACTCTCAGTTGCAATTAAAAAAGCCAAGCCAGCTACTCATTTACATCAGTCACTTCAAAACCAAAAGAAATGAAACCGGATGGACCCCAGCACTGACTACTTACAGCCCACGGACTGCAGTGGATCAGGAAGGCAGCTCACCAAAAGCTTTTCAAGGACAATGAGGAAAGGGAATTAAATATTGGCCCAGCATCCCATTAATGAATCAAGGAAGATGATCCCACTCAGGGAAGAGAGAAAAACAGACATAAATAACTTTAAACAGGAACTTTGCCATATACCTTACATGGTCATAATTATCAATAATATGGGAACAGGAGAAACATAAGTAAGGTTTAATTTCATTTTTTATTTCCATCCCAGCTGATCATCAACAATCCCTTTGTTTGCTTCTTTCTCTCTATCTCTCTCTTTCTCCATCTATTCAACTCAGTCCTTCTCCCCTTCATAACAGATTTCGGTGTCACCAACATCAATCACACTATTTCCCAACTGTGTTCAGTTCTGATGTATGGTCATTAGAATCGAATTGCCAATTCTATTTTTCTCTCGACCCAATGTGGCAGATAGGCTGCCACATCTGCTCATTTTGTCTGGTACTTTCTCGTTCGTTATTGTTTCTGATTTGTTGCATCATTCTTTGCTTTATTTAACCTTTAATTTTGTTATTATTTGGAATGTCTGCATCGCTGACAGGGGCAGCATTTGTTGACCTAACCAAATGTCATTCTTTCAGTCAGTACAGAACCAAGCACATTGCTGTGGGTCTCACATCAATCTTAAGCCAGACCAGATAATAACACAAGATCTATTTACCAAAGGACCTCAGTGAAATAGATAAACGTATGGACAAAATGCTGGAAGTGTTATGGTTGTTATTTCCAATTCCTGTCTTTTGTATTTACTTTCTGACATCGTCCGTCGTAGGATGTGGAACAGTGTCTTTCTGTATAATAACCTGTGCATCTGAATTACATTTCTTCTGACATTACTGCTCTGAGAGAGTGTTCCTGTCATTAAGTTATTTTAGAGACAAGAACAAAGTTCTGATCGAAATATTTGCAGCTGAAAGAGTGCTTACTGGAGAGGTGGAACCATAACGACTGAATTTTACCAAAGCATAGATAATGGTTTATTAAGCGTCAGTTTGAAGCCAAGATGGTGACTGGGTATATAATCGAGCTGGTAGTGGATAGGTTTTGTGATAGACAGAATACCGAGACACAAATGAATTTTATTTATGTAAATTCGGTATTGTGAACAGTCTCGTTCTCAGACGTTTGTGAGGGCGGGGGTGTGGACAGTTCTGAAATTAGTGGCTAATCAATGGAATTTCCATTTGAAACTGAAGACAATAGTTTCCGTTTTTGTCAAATATAGATAACAGAAATAACAACGAAGTTAGCCATGGTTGAAGAGATTAATAAATGGATAGAGATGAAGAAATTTACCAGGAACACCAACAATAGTGAGGATAGGATAGTAACCCGCCTGGATAATCATCAGTGCACCCCATATCCGATATGGTAATGGTAACCAAGACAAGGAAAAATAGAAAAGACCATCGGATAAACCCCTGTCCATTGTTGCAGCATTCCAGTCTAATGTTCTCAGATTCTGATCCATTAATGGATCATTCCAGACTATTCTCAGATGCTTAAATCTACTTTTTCTGTCTCTGCAGCTGCTGATCCCTTTGAGCGTTGGAGTTGATGCTACAATGGCATAAACAATTGCAAGAGGTCCCTTATTAATAGGAGACGGAAAACATCCAGTGACACAACTAGGATCCATGGAGACTAGCATCACTCACAGTCACTGAACAAACAGCTCAATTTAACCCCCTTCAGTATGGTTCCTTCAGTTCACAAAAACTACTGGACTGGACTGAACGTTGGCACCGTTGGCTATTGATCACTTTTCCCATCACCCATTGCTCTAGTGAAGTTAGTAGTGAGGGAGAATGATGCATGTTTTCTTATCGCAGGCTAGATGATTCTGCTGCGTTGCCCGTTTTCAATACTGTAACTGGCTGAACCTCCCACCACCACCACCACCCTCAAAAACCACAATCTACATGCTGTTAGCGTACAGATCTCTCCTCGACTAGAACAGGCACCATCCAAAATATTTACAGTGCATATATTTGCACTCCAATACATCGGAAACGTGAATTTGCCTGGGCATTCCTTTAATTGGTACAATAAGGCAATTTTGTATCTTCAACATTCAATGTGCTTCAGCACTTTTTAAAATATAAACTCACAAACACCATAACACACTTTATTAAGAACAAGTTTCTTCACATCCTCCTCATGGTAATATCATACCAGGGTTTAGTCTGGTGAAACCCCTTTGCTGAGTAAACCTGTACACAATACATCTAACAGTCTCTCAACAAAACACTATCATTGGGAAAGATACATTTACTCTGGTACTTTAACCATTTTGCATGACTAGCCACATAGCATTTACTTCCTGCTGCGTAAAAAAACTTTTTGTGACTTATGACCAAGCACATCAGGTCTGTTTCAACAAAAGCACTTCCCAATCTCTCACTATTTAATGAACATAAATGTGGATGATGATATTTGTTGTTCATATCTGAAATATTTTAAATCTTGCGAAGAGCTATTGCCCAAACACTGATCCTTCTGATACCCCAAAGCCTTCACTCCAGATAATTATACAACTCTCTCCATTCTCTCGATTATCCAACTTTTAATACATTCGGTGTATTCCACCCCTACCTACCCATGGATTCTAACATTCTCTACTCACCTGTGTTCAGTCATGTCAAATATCTGCTGAAAATTCAAATACTTCATTCCCACTGGTTCTCATTTGTCGATGTCACAACGGACAACCTTCAAAAAAATCCAGCAGGTTTATCAAAGATCAAGATCATTTCCCCAACCTGAATCTAGATTGACTCTACCGAATCATGACATTATTTTCCAAGTGTCTAGTTGTCACATTCCTCACGAAAGATTCCAATGTTTTTTCTCACAGCTTACATCAAGCTATCCACTGTTTAGTTTGCTGTTTGCTCTCTCCGTCCTGTTTTAAATATTTAGGTTTACAATCGCTGCTTTCCAGTCTGGAGGATCCTTTCCAGAATCTAACCAGCTTTGAAGAATAATCAGCAATTTTTTCACTAACTCTACTGCCACCTCCATAATAATCTGGGATGTAGTTCATCAGATGCAGCAATATAGCAACCTTAAATTCAATGAGGTTTTGAAAGACGTACTTTTAGTAATTCTAATTTCCTGCTGTTCCTCATTTTCACCAGTCACTCTGTTCCCCTGTATTTCTGGAAGTTTCTTTCTGTATCTTCCTCAGGGAGATGGACACAATATATTGCTCTCAGTGGACAGAGGGGTTCTGTCAGCCAGTGAATATATCGGAGGACTGCACTCCGGTGACGATGGATATGTTAATCACGCCTGCCTGGAAAGTTCCAGAATTAATGCAATTTAATTCATGGTGAGTATCAGCACAGTCCTGTCACAGTATACTAAAGGAGGGGACACAGCTCAGTGACCACCTCAATTTTGAAACAAACTGGTTTCATACCTGACACCTGGTCCAGCTTAGACAAATGTCCCGGGAAATCCCAGGAGAGATAATGCACTGTCCTGCACCTCCCTATTTATAGAGCTTCCTTTCTGTGGAGCCTCACCTACAATTGTTTATCATGTCCCAGACACTCTGTAAATGCAGGGTATAGAGTGGGGTCACCAGACTCAGCAGCTGACAATACAAACCCGAGATAAGCCTCCCCAGAAAATCCACTGATTTTCCAATGATAGGAACAAGTCAATTCCCCACACGGAATGTGCACGCGCTCAGTGTTGAAATTTATTTCTACTCCTGAGTTTCTCTTCCTGGCTGAGAAAGCCGTTGCATCTCTACAGAGTCCCACAGTAACAGTTTCTCTCTCCAAAGAAGCAGTTGACTATGTAACATTACCTTTCTCTATGTCTCAGCAACTAGAAGGGCAGCACCAATATTGCTAATGGATTTGATCATCACACTCAGAGAAGAGAGATACAGGGAACCTAACTCACTTTAAACAGGGACAAATCTAAATGGACGCGATATTCAGGAATATGGGAAAATGGGGAAATGTGAGAATAACTTGCCATTTTGTTTTCCTTTCAGTTCATCATCAGCAATCCCTTTGCTCACTTTTCATTTATTTTCCTCTCTTTTTCTGGCCATTTCTCCATCCATTCAATTTAAACCTGGCCCCCACCTCTCTCTCCAACCCAACCATCCAGGATACCAGGATAAATAATATTATTTCCCAGCTTGCTTTCAGTTGTGAAACAGGGTCGCTGGACTCAAACCGTTATCTGCATTTCCCCTGACAGAAGCTGCCATACCTGCGAGATTCTCCAACACTTTCAGACGCTGGAGAATTTTATTCTCGAGCTCTAGCACCCACCATTCCTTGGTTTATTTCACCTTTAATGTTGTTATTTTCCGGGATGCCAGCATCACGGCCAAGGGCAGCATTTGTTGTCCATCACTAATTATACTTGACCACACGGCCATTTGTCAAGACAAAATGGAGCCAACAATTTTGTTGTGGGTCTGGAGTCACACTGAGATCAGACTGGGCAATAACGTTAAGATTCTTTACCAAAGACTATCAGTGAAATAATAAAAATAAATCCTGACGGTTTCTGGTTTCCAAGAGTGAAATTAGGTTTCATTCCAATTTTGGTCATTCGAATTTAAGCTCTGACATCGGCTGTGGTAGGATTTTAAACACTGCTTGGGAAGCACAGCCCTTTCATCTGAATTCACCGTCTGGGTACATTATCACCCTGATACAGAGTCCTTGTTGCCTATTCCGTAATCCCTAGTCCCTGTCAGAGAGAGATGGCGGGGAAATCAGTTTAGCAACCAACAATCAAAAGGATTTGGGGGAAAAAAAAGAAAGGGAGTTTGAGAGACAATTTCATGTAAGGTCATAGATTTCAGAATGCTGAAATGAAGACATTTCGACAGCATTCTGCAACATGAGCCAGTATTCCCAGGAATGATAGCTGAAGGGGATATTGGTGTCAGTAAAGATGATGGAGAGTTTTGGATGAGCATTTGTTCTGCAACATTGTAACTGGGTGTGGGGTCAGCAGAGTCTTCGATTCATTGGGCTGCATCTAACAATAATTTGTTTCAGTGACAATTTTATTAATTGTGACTGAGGGATTGTCTGTACGAGGCTGAGCTAGAATCTTGGTGCTATCTTATCGAACTCACCTCATTAACTACCCACTCAATCTCATAATATTCCTCTCATTCAATGCCAGCCCGTTTCTTCAAGTTAAAAAAAAATGACTGCAGATGCTGGAAACCAGATTCTGGATCAGTGGTGCTGGAAGAGCACAGCAGTTCAGGCAGCAACCAACGAGCAGCGAAATCGATGTTTGGGCAAAAGCCCTTCATCAGGAATAAAGGCAGTGAGCCTGAAGCGTGGAGAGTTAAGCTAGGGGAGAGTGGGGGTGGGGAGAGAGTAGCATAGAGTACAATGTGTGAGTGGGGGAGGAGATGAAGGTGATAGGTCAGGGAGGAGAGGGTGGAGTGGATAGGTGGCAAAGGAGCTCGGCAGGTCGGACAAGTCCGGACAAGTCATGGGGAGAGTGCTGAGCTGGAAGTTTGAAACTAGGATGAGGTGGGGGAAGGGGAAATGAGGATGCTGTTGAAGTACACATTGATGCCCTGGGGTTGAAGTGTTCCGAGGCGGAAGATGAGGCGTTCTTCCTCCAGGCGTCTGGTGGTGAGGGAGCGGCAGTGAAGGAGGCCCAGGACCTCCATGTTCTCGGCAGAGTGGGAGGGAGAGTTGAAATGTTGGGCCACGGGGCGGTGTTGTTGATTGGTGCGCATATCTCGGAGATCTTCCCTAAAGCGCTCTGCTAGGAGGCACCCAGTCTCCCCAATGTAGAGGAGACCGCATCGGGAGCAACGGATACAATAAATGATATTAGTGGATGAGCAGGTAAAACTTTGAGGGATGTGGAAGGCTCCTTTAGGGCCTTGGATAGAGGTGAGGGAGGAGGTGTGGGCACAGGTTTTACAGTTCCTGCGGTGGCAGGGGAAAGTGCCAGGATGGGAGGGTGGGTCATAGGGGGGCGTGGACCTGATTAGGTAGTCACGGAGGGAACGGTCTTTGCGGAAGGCGGAAAGGGGTGGGGGCGGAAATATATCCCTGGTGGTGGAGTCTTTTTGGAGGTGGCGGAAATGTCGGCGGATGATTTGGTTTATGCGAAGGTTTGTAGGGTGCAAGGTGAGCCCCGGGGCGTTCTCTCCTTGTTTTGGTTGGAGGGGTGGGGTTTGAGTGCGGAGGGGCGGGATGTGGATGAAATGCGTTCGAAGGCATCTTTAACCACGTGGGAAGGGAAACTGCTGTCTCTAAAGAAGGAGGCCATCTGGTGTGTTCTATGGTGGAACTGGTCCTCCTGGGAGCAGATACGGCGGAGGCAGAGGAATTGGGAATACGGGATGGCATTTTTGCAAGAGATAGGGTGGGAAGAGGTGCAATCCAGGTAGCTGTGGGAGTTGGGGGGTTTGTAAAAACTGTCAGTGTCAAGTCGGTCGTCACGAATGGAGATGGAGAGGTCCAGAAAGGGGAGGGAGGTGTCAGAGATGGTCCAGGTAAATTTAAGGTCAGGGTGGAATGTGTTGGTGAAGTTGAATTGCTCAACCTCCTCGCGGGAGCACGAGGTGGCGCCAATGCAGTCATCAATGTAGCGGAGGAAGAGGTGGGTAGTGGTGGCGGTGTAATTACGGAAGATCACTGTTCGACGTAGTCAACAAAGAGACAGGCATAGCTGGGGCCCATACGTGTGCCCATGGCTACCCCTTTGGTCTGGAGGAAGTTGGAGGATTCAAAGGAGAAATTGTTAAGGGTGAGGACCAGTTCGGCCAAACGAATGAGAGTGTCGGTGGAAGGATACTGTTGGGGACGTCGGGAGAGGAAAGAACGGACGGCTTGGAGGCCCTAGTAATGGCGGATGGAGGTGTAGAGGGATTGGATATCCAAGGTGAAGATGAGGCGTTGGGGACGGGGAAACGGAAGTCTTGGAGGAGGTGGAGGGCGTGGGTGGTGTCTCGAACATATGTGGGGAGTTTCTGGACTAGGAGAGATAGGACAGTGTCGAGGTAGGTAGAGATGAGTTTCCTGGTGTGTTGTTTTCCTGGTGCCAGGATCAAGGATGTCTCAGAGAGGGTACAGAATGTTCTCACGGGGGAGAGGGGCCACCAAGAGATCATTGTCCACATTGGAACCAACGATATAGGAAGGGAAAATTTTGAGATTCTGAAGGGAGATTACAGAGAGTTAGGTAGAAATTTAAAAAGGAATTCCTCAAGGGTAGTAATATCTGGATTACTCCCAGGGATACGAGCTAGTGAGGGCAGGAATAGGAGGATAGTGCAGATGAATGCATGGCTGAGGAGCTCGTCTATGGGAGAAGGATTAATATTTTTGGATCATTGGAATCTCTTTTGGGGTAGAAGTTACCTGTAAAAGAAGGACGGATTGCACCTAAATTGGAAGGGGACAAATATACTAGCAGGGAAATTTGCTAGAACTGCTTGGGAGGATTTAAAGTAATACGGTGGCGGCGTGGGAAGGGAAGGGGTGTTTGGGACCTTGCAAGATAGTGAGGAAAGAGAGCAATCTGAGACTGGTACAGTTGAGAACAGAAGCGAGTCAGACTGTCAGGGCAGGCAGAGACAAGGTAGCACAAACAAAGTAAACTGCATTTATTTCAATGCCAGGGGCCGAACAGGAAAGGCAGATGAACTGAGGGCATGGTTAGGAACATGGGACTGGGATCTCATAGCAATTACAGAAACATGGCTCAGGGATGGGCAGGATTGGCAGCTTAATGTTCCAGGATACAAATGCTACAGGAAGGATAGAAAGGGAGGCAAGAGAGGAGGGGGAGTGGCATTTTAATAAGGGATACCATTACAGCTGTGCGGGGGAGGATATTCCTGCAAATACCTCCAGGGAAGTTATTTGGGTGGAATTGAAAAAAAAGGGATGATCACCTTATTGGGATTGTATTATAGATCCCCTAATATTCAGAGGGAAATTGAGAAACAAACTTGTAAGGAAATCTCAGCTATCTGTAAGAATAATAGGGTTGTTATGGATGGGGATTTTAACTTTCCAAACATCGACTGGGACTGCCAAAGTGTTAAAGGTTTAGATGGAGAGGAATTCCTTATGTGTGTACAAGACAATTTTCTGATTCTGTATGTGGATGCAACTATGAGAGAAGGTGTAATCCATGACCTACTCTTGGGAAATAAGGCAGGGCAGGTGACTGAGGTGTCAGTGGGGGAGCACTTTGGGGCCAGCAACCATAATTCTATTCGTTTTAAAATAGTGATGGAAAAGGATAGACCAGATCAAAAAGTTGAAGTTCTAAATTGGAGAAAGGTCAATTTCGAAAGCTGATTGGAGGCAGATGTTCGCAGGTAAAGGGACGGCTGGATAATGGGAAGATATCAGAAATGAGATAACAAGAATCCAGAGAAAGTATATTCCTGTCAGAGTGAAAGGGAAGGCTGGTAGGTATAGAGAATGCTGGATGACTAAAGAAATTGAGGGTTTGGTTAAGAAAAAGAAGGAAGCATATGTCAGGTATAGACAGGATAGATAGAGTGAATCCTCAGAAGAGTATAAAGGAAGTAGGAGTATACTTAAGAGGGAAATCAGGAGGGCAAAAATGGGACATGAGATAGCTTTGGCAAATAGAGTTAACCAGAATTCAAAGGGTGTTTACAAATATATTAAGGACCAAAGGATAACTGGGAGAGAATCGGACCCCTCAACGATCAGCAAGGCAGCCTTTGTGTGGAGCCACAGAAAATGGGGGAGATACTAAATGAATATTTTCATCAGCATTTACTGTGGAAAAGGATATGGAAGATATAGATGGTAGGGAAATAGATGGTTACATCTTGCAAAATGTCCTGATTACCGAGGAGGAAGTGCTGGATATTTTGAAATGGTTATAGGTGGATAAATCCCCAGGGCCTGATCAGATATACCTGAGAACTCTGTGGGACGCTAGAGAAATGATTGCCGGGCCTTTTACTGAGATTTTTGTATTATCGATAGTCACAGGTAAGGTGCCAGAGGACTGGAGGTTGGCAAATGTTTTGTCACTGTTTAAGAAGGGCGGTAAAGACAAACCAGGGAACTATAGACCGGTGAGCCTGACCTCAGTGGTGGGCAAGTTGTTGGAGGGAATCCTGAGGGACAGGATGTATATGTATTTGGAAAGGCAAGGACTGACTGCACCTTGCAAAATGTCTCGATTACAGAGGATGAAGTGCTCGATGTCTTTAAATGGTTAAAGGTGGATAAATCCCCAGGACCTGTTCAGGTGTACACGAGAACTCTATGGGAAGCTAGAGAAATGATTGATGGGCCTCTTGCTGAGATATTTATAAAATTGATATTCACAGGTGAGGTGCCAGAAGACTGGAGTTTGGCCTACGTGGTTCCACTGTTTAAGAAGGACGGTAAAGACAAGCCAGAGAACAATAGACCGGTGAGCCCGACCTCACTGGTGGGTAATTTGTTAGAGGGAAACCTGAGGGACAGGATGTACATGTATTTGGAAAGGCAAGGACTGATTAGGGATAGTCAACATGGCTTTGTGCATGGGAAATCATGTCTTTCAAACATGATTGAGTTTTTTGAAGAAGAAACAAAGAAGATTGATGAGGGCAGAGCAGTAGATGTGATCTATATGGACATCGGTAAGGTGATTGGCAAGATTCAAGCAAGGGCTGCAGATGCTGGAAAACAGATTCTAGATTAGAATGGTACTGGAAAAGCACATCAGTCCAGGCAGCATCCGTCGTGCACGAAAATTGACGTTTCGGGCAAACGCCCTTCACCAAGAGTAGAGGCAGAGTGCCTGTAGGGTGGAGAGATAAATGAAAGATAGGCAGGTAGGACAGGTCATGGGGACAGTGCTGAGCTGGAAGGCTGGAGGTTGGATGAGGGGGAAAGGAGAAATGAGGAAACTGGTGAAGCCCACCTTGATGCCCTGGGATTGAAGTGTTCTGAGGCAGAAGACTAGGCATTCTTCCTCCAGGCATCAGATGGTGAGTCAGCGGCGGTGAAGGAGGCCAGGACCTCTATGTTCTCGGCTGACTGGGAGGGAGAGTTGAAATGTTGGACCACAGGGTGGTGTGGTTGATTGCTGCGGGTGTCCCGGAGATGATCCCTAAAGCGCTCTGCTAGGAGGCGTCCAGTCTCCCCAATGTAGAGGAGACCGCATTGGGATCAACGGTTACAATAAATGATATTGGTGGATGTTCAGGTAAAATTTTTATGGACGTGGAAGGCTCCTAAGGGACCTTGGCTGGAGATGAGGGAGGAGGTGTTGGCTCAGGTTTTGCAATTCCTGCAGTGGCAGGAGAAGGTGCCAGGATGGCAGGGTGGGTTGTAGGGGGACGTGGACCTGACCAGGTAGTCATGGTGGTAATGGTCTTTAGGGAAGGCGGAAAGGAGTGGCGAGGGAAATATATCCCTGGTGGTGGGGTCCGTTTGGAGGTGGTGGAAACGTCGGCAGATGATTTGGTTTATGCGAAGGTTTGTAGGGTGGAAGATGAGCACCGGGGGGGTTCTGTCCTTGTTACAGTTGGAGGGGTGGGGTTTGAGTGCGGAGGGGCGGGATGTGGATGAGATGCGTTCGAAGGCATCTTTAACCATGTGGGAAGGGAAATTGCTGTCTCTGAAGAAGGAGGCCATCTGGTGTGTTCTGTGGTGGAACTGGTCCACATGGGAGCAGATACGGGGGAGGCAGAGGAATTGGGAATATGGGATTGAAGTTTTGCAGGAGGTAGGGTGGGCAGAGGTGTGATCCAGGAAGCTGTGGGTGTTGGTGGGTTTATAAACAATGTCAGTGTCAAGTCGGTCGTCATTAATGGAGATATCGAGGTCCAGGAAGGGGGGAGAGGTGTCAGAGATGCTCCAGGCAAACATAAAGGCAGGATGGAATGTGTTGGTGAAGTTGATGAATTGCTCAACCTCGTTGTGGGAGCACGAGGTGGCGCCAATGCATTCATCAATATAGTGGAGAAAGAGATGGGGAGTGATGCCGGTGTAACTACGTAAGATGGACTTTTCTACGTCGCCAACAGAGACAGGCACAGCTGTGGTCCATATGGGTGCCCATGTCTACCCCTTTTGTCTGGAGGAAGAGGGAGGATTCAAAGGACAAATTGTTGAGGGTGACGACCAGTTCAGTCAAACGAATGAGAGTGTCGGTGGAACGGTGTTGTTGGGGACGTCGGGAGAGTAATAAATGGAGGGCTTGGAGGCCATGGTCATGGTGGATGGAGATGTAGAGGGATTTGATATCCTTGGTGAAGATGAGGCGTTGGGGGCCGGGGAAAGTGAAGTCTTGGAGGAGGTGGAGGGGTGGGTTGTGTCCCGAACGTATGTGGGGAGTTCCTGGACTGGGGGGGTTAGGACAGTGTGGACGTAGGTAGAGATGTGTCCAGTGGGGCAGAAACATGCTGAGATAATGGGTCGGCCAGGGTGGTCAGGCTTGTGGATCTTGGGAAGGAGGTAGAATCGGGCAGAGCGGGGTTCCCGGACTATGAGATTCGAAGCTGTGGGTGAGAGATCTCCTGAGGTGATGAGGTTCTGTATGGTCTGGGAGATGACGGTTTGGTGATGGGGTGGGGTCATGGTCGAGGGGGTGGTGGGAAGAGGTGACTTCTTTATGGCGTCTGGCTTCAGCAGTGTAGAGGTCAGTGCGCCAGACTACCACTGCACCCCCTTTGAATGCTGTCTTAATAGTGAGGTCGGGATTGGAACAGTGGGAGTGGAGGGCTGCACGTTGTGAGGGTGAGAGGTTGGAATGGGGGAGGGGGCGTAGACAGGTTGAGGCGGTTAACATCCCAGCGGCAAATGGAAATGAAGAGGTCGAGGGCGGGTAATAGGCTGGCACGGAGTGTACAGGTAGATCGAGCGTGTTGGAGGTGGGTGAAGGGGTCCTCGGAAGGTGGACTGGAGTCCTGATTGTAAATGTGAGCACGGAGGTGGCGGAAGAAGTGTTTGACATCACGGTGTGTATTAAATTCATTGATGTGTGGGAAGAGGGTGACACAGGTGAATCCTTTGCCGTGGACTGATCTTTCGTCCACCGTGAGGGGCAGGTCTGGAGGGGTAGTGAAAACTCGGCAGGGCTAGGAGCTGGGAATCGGTGTGGGGTATTGAGATGGGAGTGGGGACGGAGGATGTAACGGAGTTGGCGTGGTGGGGGGGACTGTGGATGGAGTCATGAGCAGGGCTGGAGTTCGTCTCAGGGTTCTGGGGCGGGGATGGTGACAAGGCTCCCCATGGGAGACTGATTATCAAGGTTAGATCTCACGGAATACAGGGAGAACTCGTCATTTGGATACAGAACTGGCTCAAAGGTAGAAGACAGAGTGTGGTGGTGGAGGGTTGTTTTTCAGATTTGAGACCTGTGACCAGTGGAGTGCCACAAGGATCGGTGCTGGATCCTTTGCTTTTCGTCATTTACATAAATGATTTGGATGTGAGCATAAGAGGTACAGTTAGTAAGTTTGCAAATGACACCAAAATTGCAGGTGTAGTGGACAGTGAAGAGGGTTTTCTCAGATTATAACAGGATCTCGAATAGATGGGCCAATGGACTGAGAAGTGGCAGATGGAGTTTAATTCAGATAAATGCGAGGTGCTGCATTTTGGGAAAGCAAATCTTAGCAGGACTTATACACTTCATGGTAATGTCCTAGGGAGTGTTGCTGAACAAAGAGGCCTTGTTCATAGCTCCTTGAAAGTGGAGTCGCAGGCAGATAGGATAGTGAAGGAGGCGTTTGAGATTCTTTCCTTTATTGGTCAGAGTATTGTGTACAGGAGTTGGCAGGTCATGTTGCGGCTGTACAGGGCATTGGTTAGGCACTGTTGGAATATTGCGTGCAATTCTGGTCTCCTTCCTATCGGAAATATGTTGTGAAACTTGAAAGGGTTCAGAAAAGATTTGCAAGGATTTTGCCAGGGTTGGAGGATTTGAACTATAGGGAGAGGCTGAACAGGGTGGGGCTGTTTTCCCTGGAGCGTCAGAGGCTGAGGGGTGACCTTATAGAGGCTTACAAAATTATGAGGGGCATGGATAGGATAAATAGACAAAGTTTTTTCCCTGGGATCGTGGAGTCCAGAACTAGAGGTCATAGGTTTAGGGTGAGACAGGAAAGATATAAAAGAGACCTAATGGGCAACTTTTTCATGCAGACGTGTATGGAGTGAGTTGCCAGAGGAAGTGGTGGAAGCTGGTACAATTGCATATTTAAGAGGCATTTGGATGGGTATATGAATAGGAAAGTTTTGGAGGGATATGGGCCGGGTACTGGCAAGAGGGATTAGATTGGATATCTGGTCGGCATGCACAGGTTGGACTGAAAGTTCTGTTTCCATGCTGTACATCTCGATGATTCTATGACTCTATGTGTACCAGTCCCCATTTATCAAGGCTGCTTGTTACATTCTAATGGATCTCCAGAAAACATTTGAATTATTTTACAGACAAAATATAGTTCGGCTTTAACATGACTATGCTGACTCTCTGTGAAGCTTTTCTATATGGCCTGCAGTCCCTTCCTTAATAACAGACTCTCACAGATTCCCAGCAATCATGGTTAGGCTAGGTGGTTCCCGCTTTTAGTCTCGCTCGTTTCTTGAAGACAGGCGCCACATTGGAGGGTCTCCAGTTTCACTGGAACACTCCTTTAATCCAGAGAGTTATGGAATATTTCACACAGTGCCACCTGCCACTCTGTGTCCACTTTTCTTAAAACCAGCTATGAATTGCTGATGACCTGTTTACCCTTGGTCTCATCTGTTTGAGAAATGTCTTGATCCTTTTGTTAGTTCTGGATCTTCCCTCCTATTACCATTTTGTTTATGCCATTGAAATACTTACAGTACCTTCACCTGTGAGGAACGAAGTAAAATATTGGTGTAAATTACCTTTCTGTTCCCTGTATCCAGTTCCCCAGTCACACACTCCCAATGTCTTGAATATACTTCCTGACTTCCTTTCTCCCAAAGATCACACACACCTCTTGAACCTTTCTTACATACATGGAAAAGCTCCTGCTGCTTGTTTTTATATTTCTTGCCAATTTGCTTGCATCACATCTTTTCTTCCCTTTTCTTTGATTTCGATATTCATACAGTCTTACCGCATACAAACAGAATCTTTGGTCCAACTTCTCCATGCCGGCCAGGTTTTCCAAACTAAACTATTCCCATCTTCTTGCATTTGGCACATAGGCCTATAAACGGTTTCCATTTAATGTCTTTCAAATGTTGGAGCTGTACTTGCATCTGCCAGTTTTCCTCTGGCAGCGCATTCCATAAACACGTCACCCTCTGTGTAAAATCAATTGCCTCTTCCTCTCTTTTAAATCTTCCCTATTCCACCATAAACCTATGGTTCTCTGATTTAATTTTCCTATCCTGTGGAAAAGACCTTGGCTTTTCGCCCTATCCATGCCTCCCCTGATTTTGTAAATTTCTATAATGTCACCCCTCAATCTCCTACACTCCATCTGATACTAACTTCAAGAACAAGCATTTAAAGATCAGCACTGCAAGTTTGAAGCAATGTTAAAAGTGACAGGTAAACAACACTCAGCCCAAACTGCAGACTGTTATTTGTTTTTCTTATTTATGTTACAATACTGAGGCAGCATGAAAATCTTACTATTGCTAACAAGCCATCAAGCACATGAATTCCTTTGTCTATCGGCGGTGATGATTTCTACAGTGAAAATGTATCTCTGGCCAGATTTATATAATACCATATGTTCAACATTTTCCCTCCTGGCCTCCCTATGAACATATGTGGTTGTGTCTTCTTTATCTTGCACTCAATAGAGAGAACTCCTTTCCCCCATTCACATCTTAATTTAAACTCATTTTATACCATCTTCTCGTTCACCACCGCTAAAAGCCTGTTTGTCTGTTGTCGCACCCTCTTTTCCCTGTCATCTATCCCCCACCTCTGGCAAGGGACTAAAATGCCCAGTTTTCAATCATTTTTCTGAGGAAGTGTCAGACTGGACTTGAAACGCTAACTCTGTTTCTCTGTCTCTGTAAATGCTTCCAGACCTGCTGAGTTTCTCCAGAAATGAATAAGCACAGCACAAATTTTCAATTAAACAAATATCTATGAATACTGGAAATTAAAATGCACAAATTGCTGTAGAAAGTGGGAGCTTTGTCGAAGGGTCACTGGATCCGAAGGATGAACTCAGCTTTCACTTCACAAGATGCAGCCAGACTTGCTTAGTTTCTTCAGCAATTTCTGTTTTTGAACATTTTCGAAGACGTGTCGAATTTGCTCAAAAGCTCTGTCCAGCACAGAGCGCTTTACATTGGAAAGGGAACAAAAACGCAAAGTGCACAAGTTTATTGGCTCTAAAACGACATAAGGCTGGCATCACTGACACGACAGAGGTCTTAATCATGACCAGGGAGAAAAACAGAGGGAAAAAAAACATTCACTTGAAACACAGGAGATGGTATTACGGGAAAGGAAACGTTTCAGATTAATATTTTAAAGTATCTGTGTAATGTAACAAATTGGGGGCGTGACGTCAGTGTGAGACCCTCATCAGAATGCGATTATGAAACTGGATGTGTTCGCACATCAGAAACCAGGTTAGGTCACTGAGTACAGGGCTGATAGGTGAACGGGTCTCAGTGTGAACTGGGGGAAAGTCAGAAGAATTGATTTGCAGACATTGCAGCTCACACCGCAGAATTGCGTTCAATCACAATCCATAACTTTTCCTCCAGGATAATCCATGATACTACCATTATCATCAAGCCGAGTAATGGTTCAGTGCCGAGTTTGTCAGAACCATGTGTATCTAAACCTGATAACAACCGATTAAAGCTACCACACTTGGCTGGTTACATTATAAACAGCAGACCTACCATCTGGTGGAGAGGGGGAAATGATCCCAAGACAAGCAGATAAGATCGAAACTCTGCAGTCAAGCCACATCCTGTCATCACTGTCGATGGATTAATAAACAACTTACAGGAGGAGAGGGCTCCACAAATATTCCCAGCCCTGTCCATCAGTGTAAAAGACAAGGATGCAGTATCTGCACCATCCTCAGCCAGAAGTATTGAGTCGATAATCCAATTTACCCTCCTCGTGATGCCCACAGAATCCCAGATGCCAGTTTTCAACCAATTCGATTCGCTGCACGTGACATGAAGAAACAGCTGAACAGTAGATATTACAAAGGCAATGGACCCGGACACCATTCCTGCAATAGGCATCAAGATTGTACTGTACGACAAGCCGTGTCGCTGGGGAAGCTGATTCAATCCAGCTCAACTCTGACATCTGCCTGGCCACGTGAAAAGTTCCTCAACTATACCCAGTCCCATAACAAGGGAATGACTATAGTCTGACCACTTACCACGCCCTCGGTCCCGTCGCGATCATCACATTGGTGGGAGTTCTTTTTGACAGAGCTGTCAAGCAACACAGAAATAATGTGCTCAGTGTGGTTTCCGATAGATCCCCATGTGGAGATGGTGCTGTTGTGCAAATGTCACTGGATTACTGATCCATACCAGGATAATGCTCTGGCAGCTGGTGGAAGTTGAAAACAATTAATAAAATATCGAGACATAAAACCTGGTGCCAGTAATATTGACCTTAATCTAATGTCCATTGTAAAAATCTGTCCCTTTCCCAATGTACTTTCAGGAAGTGAATCTCCCGTACTTCCTAGTCTGGCCTACAAGTGTCTCCAGACACACAGACATGTGATAAACTCTACAATGGTCTCTGAAACAGCCAAGCAAGACACTCAATTGAATCAAATTACTGTGAGTTTTTAAAGGATAAAACCAGACAGAACACCGGCAACGAGTTTTGGAAAAGGGAACGGGAAACACAGTCCTTTCAACCAGACAGATGCTGCCTTCCTAATGTTTAAGAGCTTGTGACAACAATGATAGAGCTTTCCCGCACACTGCACAGAAACATCAGGAAGGGAGCAGGGCATTAGACACTTTTGGCTTTTACTGTTCTAGCTCATGGAGACATGTTCACTTTTATAACCCTAGTTAATGCATTCTTCAGAAACTCATCAATTCCTGTCTTATACTGCTCAATGATTGACCGTCCAACCCATGCAATCACATAAGCACTGATTCTGCACTGTCATAAATACAGCACGACCTACATTAGTCCCACTTTCCAATACGCGGCACATATCCATGTATGCCATGACACTTCAAGGGCATGACCATGTGTTTATTAACAGTTGTGAGGTTACCTCTGCCAACTGCCCTCTCAGGAAGTGCATTCCTGACCCCAACAGCCTCTGGATGAAAACCAATCCTCAAATCCTCACTAACCATCAAACCCTTCGCTTTAAAATGGCACTCCCTTGTTCTTCGCCCTTTGACTGAAAGGAACAGCTGCTGTCTATCCATCCTGTCCATGCCCCTGGTAATCTTCTCCTTCTGAAGCACGTCCCTCTCAGCCTTCTGAGAGGGCTGAGAGAAAGTAAACAACCCGAGCTGATCTACTCTATCCAAGGGAACATCCTGGTGAATCTCCACTGCACCCTCTCCAAAGCAATCACATACGTCTTGTAATGTGGCTCCCAGAACTGTACATAGTATTCCAATTGGCCTAACCAAAGTTCCACATAGCTCTTATAATTTGTGTCTCCATGAATAAAGGCTATGTTTATGGTCGCTATGCTTTGTCAACTTATGCATTAACCTGTTTAATCACATTCAGGGATATGTGGAGAAGCACCCTCTGAGCTTCCTAGTATGCTGCTATTCATTGAGTCCTCCCCTGTCTGGTTCCTTCTTCCAAAGTACATCACCTCATATTTATCAGGGTTACATTCCATCGGCTATGATCCACCCATTTGATCATTCCATCTGTATCTTCCTATCATATTAGGCCTTCCTCCTCACTGCCAACCAACCAGCCAAACTTTGTGTCAAACGCAAAATGATTTATCACTCACCCCAACACATCCATATTCACAGCTGCATCATTTATGAATACTACAAATAATAAGGTTAAAAATCACACAACACCAGGTTATAATCCAACAGTTTTATTCGGACGCACGAGCTTTCGCAGCGCTGCTTCTTCATCACGTGATTATGACTTTGAAAGTTCGTGCCTCCAAATAAACTGTTGGACTTTCATCTAGTGTTCTGCAATTTGCCAAAGCCAGTCCAACACTGGCATCTCCGAATCAGAAATAATATGGGACACAGCACTGATCCCTGTGGACCACGATTGGACACTGGTCTCCAGTCAAACAAACAGACTTCTACCAGCAGACCTTCTCTCTCCTACCACTAAGTTGATTTGGATGCAACTTGGCAAGTCACTAATGAGTCCTACCTGTTCCCTGGTTATTCTGTTACACTTGACGTACCTGTAGAATATCTGAGGATTCTCCCTAATCCTGTCCTGCCAGCAGGTTTCCATGTCGCTGTGTTCGTCAGTCTCCTTCAAATGAAGAATTGCCTTCTTATTGCAGTCTGAAATGGTCTATCATTTACCTGCCATTATTTGCCGTAAATGTAGAGGAGACAACCAGAGAAAAATCCTGTTTATTTCCACCTTGTCATTTGTTTAGTGACTTTTCTAAATTTCACTATGATCACCTCTCATTCTTCGAAACTCTAAAGAACACAGGCCGAGTTTCCACATCAGGCAATCTCGCCATCTGAGGGGTTAATCTGGAGAATGTCCATTGCACATCCTCGGAGGTCAGTATATTCTTTCTCAGATTGGGTCAATACTCTAAAAACAGTCTCATTAGCAAGCTGTGAAACTGCTTCAACATGACCTTCCAACTATGTTCTAATTCTCTTAAATGAAGGCGAACCTGACTTTAACTTTCCACTTTTATATATTCCTCCAATTACCATTCACATTACTTTATTTATGAATTCACTGCATGAGTTCTTATAAAAAGCCTTCTGAAAATCGAAATATGCCATTTCTATGTTGTAATAAACAAGTTCAAATCATTCTGAAGTTTTTCAAGTATGTCAGACTCTATCAGTGTATACTGATTCTCTACAATGTTGCTGTTAAATTAGAAATATCCAATATCTGATCCTGTATAATAGATTCCATCAGTTTCCCTATAGATGTCAAGTTAATTGGTCTGCAGTTTTCCACACTATCTCTTCTTCCCTTTGCAGATGCTTGAATCCCTTCCATTCATCTACAATGCTTGGAACTCATTTACTAACTTCCAGCCACTGCAGAATGTACGGGAAAATAAAACAGTCAGCGACAGCACAATTAATGCGTCTATTGCTGATTTATTTCTAATATTTTGATACGAAGTACAACTGGCTCATCAGACTTAGCAATGCTCAATCCAGCTACAATACTACTATGCTAGCCTTCAACTTCTACCTTGTTACTAATATGAATTGACTTTATGTCTTCAGTTCCACAGGTTCCATGTGATCACTTGGTATTTCTCAGCGATTTTCTGGATCTTCCTCCGTGTTGACAGATGCAAAGTACCTGGTTACTTTCTTGGCCATTTTCCTGTTCTCCACAATAACCTCTCCTCTCCCGATTACAAAATTCCACATTTGACCTCGCTTTTATTTTGTTTTCTTTGCAATACAGATTGTAGATTTATGCAGTCTTTATGTTCTTCTTTCACAGAATCATTAAAAGCCCACAAATGTGGAAAAGGCCCTTGGGCCCAACAAATCCACCCTGCCCCTGCGAAGAGGAACCACCCAGACCCACTCCCGTTCGATTCTACACTTTGCGACGTATGCACCTAATCTACACATCCCTGAACACTTTTGGAAAATAAGCATTTCCAATTCAGCTAACCTGTAAATCTTTGGACTGTGGGAGGAAACCGGAGCACCTGGAGGAAACTCACGCAGACACGGGGAGAATATGCAACCTCCACACAGACAAATTTCTGAGAATTCTCCGGTTTCCACAATGTCTAGAATTCTTCTGAACTCACTTCCTATGATTAATATAATCTTTAATTTATTATGTTAACCTTCATTAAGTCACTTGCCCTTTCTTCGGTGATTCTACCTTAAAGAAAGGGCCAAGCCAGATGGTGGAGTGCCCGATATCTGATCCCTCCTCCATCACACCCCCTCTCCCCCGCCATGTGGGCAGGACCCTGGTATGAGCCGGAGTGGACCGGGACGTGTCGTCTGGAGATTCCGTGACATCCATGTCCCTCCAACTGAGTAAAAAACAATGTTCAGTGAAGGGCAATTCTCACTTTTACCACTCTATCGGTTCTCACAATTTTCTCCCTCCCAAAACAACAAATATCTCATTGCAGAGAGATACAGACACAACAATATTCAGAGACATATGTAAACACGCTAATATACTGACACTAACAGTGCATACACGGAGATAGAACCGCACAAAAGCAGTGGCATACGGAGACATAGACAGTCGCCCACAAATAGTTACAAGCACAAGTAAAACGCACAGGCTAATACACAGATGAACGGATGTCAGCACATAAATGCACAAACACATAGACACATGAACAAACACACACAAGTGTACACACGGACCCATAGAGACACAGACACTAGTGCTTATAAGACAGAGATAGATAGGTTTTTGATGAGTAAGCATGTCAAGAGTAACAGAGGGTAATCAGGAGAATGATGTTGAGAAATCTCTTAGTCAGTATTAAATGGCATTCAGAGTCGATGGGCCGAATGGCCTAATTCTGCGTTTTTAATGCTCGTGTGGTGTCATGCTATCAGTTATTCTCTTCCTGGGACAGGAGCAGAGAATGAGTTTAATACATATTTGATTGAAAAGAATCAGTGGTAATATTGGACAGGTTTAGAGGGCTGAATAGTTTATGTCTATGCCTAATTATTATGTCCTTGTATTTCAAAAGAGGTCGCGATTTCATGTTAGGTTAACACAGTTTAAAATAACAGGTCCCACATTGAAATACGGTCGCCCCTTTCACTTTAGTGTTGTACTATTTGTAGGGTCCTCATCCTCAGGGAGCAGTGAAGACTCGGTTTTTGAAGATATTCAAGGCTGAGCTCCACTGATCTTTGCTGGACAGGACAGTCAATATTTATTGAGAACAGACAGGAGACGGATGGTCAAACACAATCGGATCAGTCATGAGCATTCGGACTAGTGGCGCCGAATGACCAACGGCTGCCCCTACCCCATGTGTTGCTCCCTCAATCCACCCTCGAGGCTGTTACGGAGACATGCTGCTGTCCCTACGCCATGTGTCGTTCCCTCAAGCCACCCTTCGATGCAGTTACAGAAATATACTGCTGGCCCTACCCAATGTGTTGTTCCCTCAATCCACCCTCGATGCTGTTACAGGGAATTACTGCTGCCACTACCCTGTGTATTGTGCCCTCCATCCACTCCTCGACGCTGTGACAGAGATAGGGGGCCTTCTCATTCAGCCAGTCATTATCGCTACCATGAGACTGGAGGAGACCATTCTGCCTATTTAACGAGTTACAGAGGAAAATGGAACTAATCATTTTAGCTCATGGAGTACATTTTACTGCACAGGAGGCCATTTAAACTGCGTGAGCTGCTACACAGGAGGTTGTTGCTAACAGGAAATAGAGTAGGGATAAATGCTTATTTTCACATTACAAAGTTATAACAGGTGGAGTGCCTCAGAAATCACTTTGGGATCATCAACGATCAATATCTGTATCAAAGATCTGGAGGAAGGGACTGCATATATTAGAGCCTAATTAGTTTAAACATCAAGCTGGTTATGCAGTATGTCATCAAATGGAGGTCGTGTGTCATCACTGTGATATAGGCAAAGGGCGGTTAGTGAGCAAACCTTATCCAGATATAGCAAAATGTGAGTTGTCTATTTTGGATGGAAGTATAAAACAATGGTAAACAATTTAAGTGGAGGGAGATTGCAGAACTCTGTGATACAGACGGTATTCATGATCCTGGTACACGAATCATATGTAGTTAGTCTGCACTTGCTGTAAGTGATTTGAAAGCTAAGTGGAATAATTGTATTTCTGGCAAAGGGTACCAGGTTTAATCAGGAATGTTTTACTGCATCTGTACCGGTAAAAGTGAGGAGTGCAGATGCTGGAGCTCAGAGTCGAACAGTGTGAGGCTTGAAAAGCACAGCCAATCAGGCAGCATCCGAGGAGCAGGAGAATTGGCATCACGGGTATAAGTCCTTCATCAGGAATATGCCTGAAACATTGAGTCTCCTGTTCGTTGGGTGTGGCTGACCTGTTGTGGTTTTCCAGCTTCACATTTTACGAGTTTACATCTGTAGAGGGCATTGCTAAGACCACATCTGGCACATTATGTGCACTGTTGATCCCTTAACCCAAAAAAAATGTTATAGAAGTTTCTAAACAATGTTTTGTTCACACCTTCCTGGAATGAAGGCCTTTTGTTCTGAAACATTATCAGTTTTGGAATTAGTTGAGAAATCCTTTTGAAGCACATACAATTTTGAGAAAAGTCAGCTGGATGCATATTTTCTCTTCTCAGGGAGACAAAAACTATGGAATACATTTTAAGAATAAAGTGTATTATTTCAGCACAAATATTATAAAGACATCAAACGATTTTTAAAAATTAAACGTATGCATACCAATGATCGCTGGGAACAAGTCCAGCGAAGGAAGGGATCCAGTTGGACCGGTGCAGTGATCAAGTGTATTTATTGCAGGGATCCGGTACAATGAGTGGAGAGATCTAGCTCAATTATCACTGAGATCAAGTAGTGCGAGTGAAGGGATCCAGTAGGACCAGCGCAGTGATCCAGTGGATTCAGCGCAGGGATTCAGTAGGATGACTGGAGGTATCGAGTTCAATGATCACTGGGATCAAGTCCACCTTCCTCATTTCCCCTCCCTCCAACTTATCTCACCCCACCCAATCTTTATAATCTGGCATTTCCATGACTGATGCGCCGAGCCTGCACATCCCTGGACATTATGGGTAATTTAAAGTGGCCAATCCACCTAAACTGTGCATCTTGGGACTGTGGAAGGAAATTGGAGACTGTAATTGAACACGAATCTCTGGAACTGTGAGGCAGCAGTGCTAACCACTGAGCTACCCAGTGTGGGCAACACAACTTGCCTGCATATTTCAGCGCTTGAAAAGTGACATTTGAGCAGGGAGATTCCATAAGACCCAGACCTGTCATTGAGCGACAAGAGGACGGCATTGAGATCTTGAACGGCTTGGTCAGGAACAAGAGCAGGACATGCACGCCATCGAGACTATAATATAGGAACACCAAGAGGACATTCAGCCCAGCGAGTGTATAAATCAGGAACAGAATGTGCGCAATCAGCTCCTCATGTCTCTTACACAGCAATTAGCACTGATCTTTTACAGCCTTGTGCCTGTTACACAGGAATTGTGAAAGGAAATGTAGAAGTTATAGAAAGCAATGAAATTATAATAACCAAATTCATTAGGGAATGAAAAGTTGTGAGAAATCTATTGGTATTGAAGACAAATTGTTAGAGTCCATTATGAAAGAATTAATAACAAGAAATTTTCAAATTCAAGCCAGAATCCAGCAGTCAACATAGTTTTATGAAGAATAAATCATGTTTGAATGATTTGACTAGCTTTCTTAAAAATGTGACAAACAAAGAGCAAAGAAAATTTACAACCCAGGAACAGGCCCTTCGGCCTTTAAAGCCTGTGCCGATCCAAATGTACTGTCTAAACCTATTGGTCAATTCCTAAGCTTCTGTATCCCTCTGCTCCCCACCTACTCATGCATCTGTCCAGACGCATCTTAAGTGAATCTACCGTGCCTGCCTCTACCACCTCTGCTGGCAACGCCCACCACCGGTGTATGAAGTACTTGCTGCGTGCATCCCCCTTAAACTTTCCACCTCTCACCATGAAAGCTTGACCTGTCGTTATTGAATCCTTCGCCCTGGGAAAAAGAGCTTGTCTCTATCCACCCAGTCTATACCCTTCCTGATTTTGTAAACCTCAATCAGGTCCCCCCAATCTCCTTTTTGCTAATGAAAATAGACCTAACCTACTCAACCTTTCTTCATAGCTAGCACCTTCCATAGCAGGCAACATCCTCCAATACCTTCTCTACACCCTCTCCAAAGCGTCCACATCCTTTTGGTAATGTGTCGACCAGAACTGTACACAGTATTCTAAATGTGGCCGAACCAATGTCTTGTACAATGTTAACATGACTTGTCAGCTCTTATACTCAATACCCCGTCCAATGAATGCCAGTGTACTATATGCCTTCTTGACCACTCTATCCACCTGTGTAGCAAACTTCAGGGTCAATGACCTGCTCTCCCAGATCTCTCTGCCCATCAACGTTTCTCAAGGCTTCTCTGTTCATTGTATAATTCGCTCAAGAAATTGGCCTTGCCTACATGCATCACCTCACATTTGTCTGAATTGAACGACATCTGCCAATTTTCCACCCAACTCTCCAGTCTATCTATATCCTCCTATAATCTCTGACAGTCCCTTATGCTTTCTGCTATCCACCAATCTTCGTATCATCTGCAAACTTGCTGATCATACAAACAGTGCCCTCTTCCAGACCATTTATATATATTACAAACAACAGTAGCACCAATACTAACCACTGTGGTACACCACTGGTCACCTTTCTCCATTTCGAGAAACTCACTTCCACTACTACTCTGACTCTTGTTTCTCAACCAGTTCTTTATCCACCTGGCTAGAACACCCTGCACACCATATGACTACAATTTCTCCATTAGTCTACCACGGGGAACCTTATCAAACGCGTAACTAAAGTCCCTGTGTATGGCATCAACAACCCATCCTTCCTCTATCAACATGGTCACTTCCTCGAAGAACTCTATTAAGTTGGTAAGACACGATCTCTCCTGCACAAAATCATGTTGCCTATCACTGATAAGCCCATTCTTTTCTAAATATGAATGGATCCTATTCCTCAGTACCTTCTCCACCAACTTTCTCACCACTGATATCAAGTTCAATGGTCTGTAGTTACCCGGATTATCCCTAGTACCCTTCTTGTATAGGGGGACAACATGAGCAACCCTCCAGTCCTCCGGCATGTATTTAAGGATGCCGTAAAGATATCTATCATGGCCTCAGCTATTTCCTGTCTCACCTCCCTCAGCAACATGGAATAGATCCCATCCGGTCCTGGTGATTTGTCCACCTTAATAACCTCTTGCGTACCCAACACATCTTCCTTACTTATGTCAACATGATGCAGACTAATCAAAATTCTATCTCTAATCTCAACATTCGTCATGTTCCTCTCCCAAGTGAGCACTGATGCAAAGTAATCATTCAGAATGTCACCAATTCTTTCAGGTTCGACACACAGCCTTCCTTCATTATCTTTTAGTAGACCAATACTTTCTCTAGTTACCCGCTTGCTTCGTATATAAGAATAAGATGCTTTGGGATTCTCCTTAATTCTGCTCGTTAAAGCTATGTCATGACAACTTTTAGCCCGCTTGATTTCTCATTTAAGAGATGGGTAATGGGGCTCATCTAGATGTATTATATCTCGATTTCCAGAAAGCAGTGCGTAATGTACCTCACAATAGATTAATATGCAAGACAAGACTACATGGGGAAAGGAAAGATTTATTTACTAAGAGAGATAATGGGATAAGCAATAAATAAGTAAACTATGGAGCCGCTGGTTTTGGGTCGGACAATGTCAAAATTCACACGACAGTCAGTTCGAGTCCAACGGGTTTACTTGAAAACACAAGCTTCCATAGCGCTGCTTCTTTGTTACGTGTTAGAGAGAGAGGAAGACGTTAGACCCAGAAGTTATAAGGAAATGATCAAAGGATTGCACAACGTATGCACATGAATGGTACATACCCAAGATGGCTCTTAAATCCTTAATCACTTAGAATCGAGGTGTAGGTTTTGATTGATGGATATGCAAATCGCAGACATTATCGATGTAAAGGAGGTGACGCCTCCGATCAGGCAATGTATTTCAGTGGTGAGGTCTTGTTTGGAGTTTATCTGTGTCTTCATCTGGAGTCAGACTGGGTTTGTTCCGAGTTCAGGAGTTTATAAAATGCCACATTGACTGACTGTCTCCAAATTGTATGTTTGTGGAACAAAATAAAGCGTATCTGCAAATCCAAATGCAAATTCACGCCGCAGATTTGTACGTGCATACGTGTGTGTGCGTGTACGTGTGTGTGAGGGAGTGTGCTTGTGTGAGGGGCAGAGAGAGAATGTGTGCAAGTGAGAGAGACTGAGGAGGAGTGTGTGTGTGAGTGCGGGATGAATATATAGTGGGTATGGGTGTGCCTGCGTGTGACAGAGCAGAGTGTGCATGTGCTCATGTGAGACAGGGGGAGTGTGAGTGTGTGTATGTGTGTATGTGTGTGTGTGGAGCGGATAGGGAGTGGGTGCATAAGTTCATGTAACGGGGAGAGTGAGAGTTTGTGTTTGTCCAGGCCAAAAAGCAAACAGATACCGCAGATCCCTTTCCCCACAGGCACTCACTCCATGGTTTCACAGCTTCCCCTCTCTGCAGCCTCTGCTCCATTTGTTGTGCATGTTACAGACCCATATGCTGTAACTACAGTCCCCATGCTCCATCCCGAGTTGGGTCACCAAATCCTCAGGTCTCCCTGAATGTCTGAGGCAGCTCACAGCGCAACCTCCATCAAACCATCGCCAGCACCTCCACTTATTTTTCAATAACAGGAGTCAGTCAGAAGCCCCTCAGCTACAAGCCTTATGGACAGACCAGACCCCTCAAAATATTTTAAAAAGGCAGCTGAGACCCTAACTTTTCCTTATTTTAACTGTAGATGTGAACTATGCGTTCCATAAATGTTGCAACTGGTCAACTCACACAACGTTAAGTAATATGTAATCCATTCAAACACTCCAATTAAAACACAATCAAACAGATGAACAATTTGAGATAGCTTCACAAGTGGAACACTTACGCAAACAATAGATACAGTGCCTTCTACTAATTAACTGCGCTAATACAGGAACATCCCATAAACATGTTCCTTGACACAAAGGTACATTCAAACACAGAATCTTAGGTGCAGTTCTCCAATCCAGGAAGAAGCATCTTCAAGAGAGTTTTCAGAGAGAGGAGCAGCTCGGGATCATGTATTGAAGCTTCCACCCCGCCTGGGACACCGAGCAGCTTCTGAATGCTGCAGCTAAAATCAAAATGAGAAGATCAGGTCTGGGAGAGCTGGACACTGCCCTTAAATTGTTACCACTGTTTTAATAAAACCTGAAGGCCTCGTAAGTTAGTTACTTCAGCCGTTTTCAGGAGGCAGTTCGGCATCTCTGCCTTTAAGACGTCTCTTCAAAAAAGAAGAGAAAATAACATTTTCAAAATGACAGCGTTGTCACATCTGCTCCTTTGACAAAATGAACCATTAATACACAACAGCAGCTTCTTTTTAAACCCATTATTCTTACTCTATTAGTGGGCTACAATACATATATACGACATTGACAGTAAGTATGCAAACATTCACAACTCCATTCTATTTCAGTCTGTATACTCCTGCCGCAGAATCCCTCTGTCTTTCTTCATTCAAGTCTCGACAATTTGTCAGCAAGTAAGTTTCTTGTCCTGTCACCTGTATAACTTCCAAATAGAATGGCAGCAATAAAAACCTATGTCTGAACAGACCAAATGTTTTCTCCCTAAATTTCTCCAAAGACGTTTAGGCGTTATGATCGAATAGAGATTTGTCTTGGGCACGTTATTTGCTAGTTAAGTGCTGAAATGTTGTGACACCAACACCAAGCTCAAAGTCTCCTTCCCAGTTGTGAAATACTTCTGTTGATGGTTTCACCGGACACACCAACCACACGTTACATAATGGAGCAATTTGCATCTCTCCAATAGTTCTTCTAAATGACATGTCTCCTCATTTCTCAGCATCAAGAAATTACATGCCTCTGTACCTCTTAATGTTGTAACGTCTTTTCCTGCTACTCCTGGCCTATGCTAGTCAACCTTACTCTCACAGGTGTATATTTTAAGAAGTTCTCATACATTCTTCTCAATCCATCATGGTATCCAAACTTTGATTTATGGACTAACTCATAATCATCAGCCATTTCTGCTTCTAATCCTGCCATTGTAACTCTCTGCTCTTCTGCACGAGTTCTCACTATTGCAGGAAGTGAATCTTTGAACTCGTTCGAAAAAATAACCTTTCTAAGAGTGTCATAGGTTTGCTCAGCTTTTTATACCATTACCCACCTTTCAAAATTACTTTGATTCTTTCAATCTCAATTTGCGTTTAAATCAGGGACCCTTTTTTAGATTCCTGAAACACTGTCTGTCGGCTTCTGGCACAAGCTCATATGCTTTCTTCACCTTATACTTCCCAGATACCTCCTCTGATAGGTATACAAACAGCCTGACATACACCCCATTGTCCATGGACCACCACATGGGACACGCCGGGAAGTGAACAACAGCCTGACACACACCATTTCATTGTCTCTGAGCTTCACCATGCCAGCAGTCGATACACTAGGGAGGCAGAAATCAAGGTCACGGAAAGGTACAGAGGGACAGAGATATCTACATTAAAGACAGAAACAGATAGTTAATTACCTGAGAACCTGTTGTGGAAATTTGGGGAAAAAGACAGAGCAGTGGGACTAACTGGAGGAGTGAATCCTTCGAGAGCAAAATTATAAGAATGAAAACATTGAATAAAGGTATTTTCAGGTGAATTGAAATATTTTTTTTCAATCAAATTCTGAATCTGCTTCAAAGAACACTTCAACAACGTACGCTGGGACAAGATGACAGCCCAGCAGGGAGAGCTGTGCACACTATGCTCGTGTATAGCTCAGTAAACTGCACTATCTGCCCAGCATGGGGAGTATTGCAAAACTTTATTACCATATGGGAATGATACACACAACAGATTACTGTAAAAATGGGGAGGATTTCCATCTCCATTGGACCAGTATAAGTGAAAGTGTATGTGTGCATGTGCATGTGCGCGAGCATGCATGTGTTTGTGTCTGCGTGTGTCATGCACGTGTGTGTGTGTGTGTGTGTGGGTGGGTGCGTGCGTGCGTGTGATGCATTTGGGTGTTGAATGCAAAAATCATTGCATGAGAGAAAATACACATGAAGGAAAACAGATTAAATATGAACCACTGACAGGGATTTGGATAAACGACACAGAGAGACTGAGGGAAGTTTCATGAACAGATGAGTTAAAGTGCTTAGGGATAGTAAAATAAGGACATTGCCAGACACAATAGCGATATAGATCAACGTGGACAGCAATGTCAGATGGATGGGATTTTGGTTTGAGTTCGAATCAGATTTATTTCTGCAGGTTTCAACCTGAGAGTGTCAGCAGCAGATTGTTGTCATCATTCAGTCTGTATTTCACAGCTCAAGATTCAAACAGCAGATGGGTTAAGATAGTGAAGTACTTTCTGGAGCAGTGTGTAGTTAAAGTTAGTAATGGTCATGGCATGGTGTCTGGAATCAGCTCATGGCCAAAGGGATCACCAAAGTTGTGATTCGTCTGTTTCAAACACAACCTTCATATTTCACCTGCACGCACCAACATCCGCCCCCCCCCCCTCCCCCCCCCCCCCCCCCCCCGACTCCAAGCCTCTCACCACCATGATTTGGAATTATACTGCTATTGCTTCAGAATCGTTGGGTCAAATTTCTGGAATTCCCTTCCTACTGGCATTGTGGGTAAACCCACAGCAAGTGGACTGCAGCAACTCAAGAAGGCAGTTCACCACCTTTTCAAGGGCAAATAGGAATGGGTTATTAATGCTGGACAGCCAGCGGTGCCCAAGACCCGGAAATGAATGAAAAAACATATTGGCCAGGGATGGGATGGAGCCCCAGGAAGAAAATGGAGTTTGTAAACATAATAGATGACAATGACCTCCACACTCCCAATATTTACATAACAAGGGCAGAGAGACAATGGTTCATATCTGCAACTGAGTAGGTCAACATGGCGACCCATGAGTAATACTGCCAGATGCAAAGAGGGAGACAGGAATTGAACTGGATTCAAAGTCTCAACAGGAATACTATTGGGGACAAGAAGCGTAGACTACATGAAAGAACACAAATGCAGACGTAACTGGTTTATAGAAAAAATATCTGGATCGTGAGACTTACCAGGTACACCAACGATAGACAGGAGAGGATAATAAAAATATTGAATAATGCAAAATGCATAATAGATCCGCCATGATAATGACAACCGACCATAATACATAGAAAGATGCCAAATTATATAGGATAAACTCCTGTCCATTGTTGGAACATTCCAGTCTAATGTTCTCAGATTCTGATCCATTGTTGGGACATTCCGGTCTATTGTTCTTCTATTCTGATGCATTGTTGGAACATTCCAATCTAATATTCTCAGATTCTCATCTCTCCCCGCTTCTGTCTGGTGCTGCTGATCCCTGTTAGTGCTGTTGGTAATTCTCCCGGTCATACTATGGCATAACACATTGAACGGCACCCATTTATGATTAAAAGATGGGAACTCTCTACTGGGGTATTTAGAACCAATGGAGACTGACATTAATCACAATCACTGAACAAACAGGCTCAGTTCACCCCTTCCTTAATCACATCTCATATCACAATAAAAGGGAATATTTACTCAGTCTGGATGGAATGGATGAGGGTTACTGGATGGACTATGAATCGTACATTTTTAAAATATTTTTCCTTGAATGTACGGGTACTGTAAGAGCTCTGCAGGATTGTTCATGTCCCACTCTGTCTATAAAAGGAGACAGGGTTTAAATGTCAGACTTGCTGCATAAGATGTCTGGTGAGGAAATTCCAGGATACACTAACTCAAGGGAGAAAGTGAGGATTGCAGATGCTGAAGATCAGAGTCGGGAATGTGGTGCTGGAAAAGCACAGCCAGTCAGGCAGCATCCGAGGAGCAGGAGAGTCAACATTTTGTATGTAAACCCTTCATTAGGAAAGAGGCTTGAGGCCCAAGGTTGTTAAGAGATAAATGGGATGGGGTGGGGTTGGTGGGAAGGTAGCTGAGAATGCGATAGGTAGATGAAGGTGGTATGTCGGAGAGGAGGGTGGAAGAGATAGGTGGGAAGGATAATGGACGGGTAGGAAACATCAACAGGGCCGCGCTGAGTTGGAAGGTTAGATTTGGGATAAGGTGGGGGTCGGGAAATGAGAAAACTGGTGAAATCATCATTGATCCCATGTGGTTTCAGGATCCCAGGGCGGAAGATGAAGCTTTCTTCCTCCCGGCGTCGGGTGGTTAAGGAGTGGAGGTGGAGGAAGCCCAGGACGTGCATGTCCATGGCGGAGTGGGAGGGGGAGTTAAAGTGTTCAGCTACGGTGCGGTGTGATTAGTTGGTGCGGGTGTTCCACAGATGTTCTCTGGAGTGTTCCGTAAGTTGGTGTCCTGTCTCCCCAATGTAGACGAGTTAACATCAGGAGCAACTGATACAGTAGGTGCCATGTGTGGAAGTGCAGGTAACAATCCACTTGAAGTGGAAGGTTCCTTTGGGGTATTGGACGGAGGTGAGGGGGAGGTGAAGGTGCAGGTTTTACAACTCCTGCAGTGGCAGGGTAAGGTGCCAAGATGGGAGGGTGGGTTGGTGGGTGGCATGGACCTGACAAGGTCGTCGCGCCGGGAATGTTCTTTATGGAGCACAGGTAGGGTGGTGGGGTCTGTTTGTAGGTGGCCCAGATGGGGGACGATGATGCATTGTATCTAGAGGTTTGATAGGGAGGAAGATGAGGACCAGGGTGTTCTTTCCCTGTTGCGTTTGGAAGGGTGGGATTCAAGGGCGGAGGTGCAGTAAGTGGATAAGATGCGCTGAAGGGCATCGTCGACCACGTGGGAGGAAAAATTACGGTCTTTGTAGAAGGATACCATTTGGGATATACACTGGGTTCAGACTGTGGTACTGGAAACGGCCAGCAAGGCTGGCAGCCTCCGAGATCGCTTTTGCCTGAAACATCGATTTTCCTGCTCCTCGGATACTGCCTGACCTGCTGTGCTTTTCCAGGACCACATATCGACACTAATCTTCAGTTCCTGCAATACTCACTTTCGCCAACACACTAGGTTCAGCAACTTCCATAATACTGCCTCAAATTCAGTTCGCTCTGCTTTAGAAAAGATGTTGTTAAATATGAAAGAGTGCAGAAAACATTTACAAGTATGTTGCTGGTGTTAGGGTGATGTTTAGCTACACGGAGAGTACGAATAGACTGGGGCTATACTCCCTGGAGTGTTGAGTCTGAGTGACCTTACTGAGGTTTATCGCAGTGAATCCCAATTCTCCAGGGTGAGCAACGTCAAAGGCCAAGGAAATAGAACAGTTTTACTCACATTTGAAATGGACAATAACACATGGGACAACACGTTACTGAACAATGGAGATAGATTGAAGAATGGGACTGGCCGATGGAGTCAGAATTTGGAGGGTCCAACCACAAGAATGAGAACAAAAGTAAAAGCATTGCCATATCAATTGAAGTCATTAGTTCTATCACATTCTCAATCCACCTCAGAGAACTAGCCCAGACACCAGAAACCCAGGGGAGATATCTGTTCAGCATGGAGCACTGTGCAGACCATGCTCGTGTATTGCTGAACACAACCCTGCAATCGGTCCAGAGTAGAACACTGTGCAGACCTCTGTAGTGATTGATCTATAAACCCAGGTGAGATATGTGTTCAGTATGATACACTGTGCAGACCGGACTGGTGTACTGTACAATAAAATCCCCAATCTACACAGAGTGGAAAGGTATGCAGACCACAGCAGTGTATTGATCTATAAACCCAGATGAGACATGCGACCAGGGTGTGGAACTGTGTCCACCACCCCAGTACGTTTCTCAGTAACACTGCATGAGATCACTGTCCAGCGTACAGTATCCTGTAACCTTAGCCAGTGCTTCCAGGAATGATTGGTGAATGGGATATTGGTGTGAGTTCAGGAGAATTTTGGATTAACATTTGTTCTGCAGCATTGTAACTGGGAATAGGATCAGCACAGACTTCGACCCATTCGGCTGAATCTAACAATAATTTGTCTCAGTGCCATGTTTGTTGAATGTGATAGAGGGATCGTCAACACGAGGCTGAGCTAGTTTCCTGGTGCTATCGTATCGAACTCACCTCATTAACTCCCCACCCCTCGCCATGGTGTCCCTCTCATTCAATGCCAGACTGATTCTAACACCCATCATGCCTGGAGGTATTCACCATCGCTTGGATACCTTGGATATTCTGTGATCCCTGGCACTTTGGCCAGCTTTAAAAGGCCAACTGGCACATGTTTGAGCTTTCTCTATTAGGAACTGCCCTGCAAGGTTTACCCCGAGCATGGTAGATAAGGGGCAATTACACCACAGTTTGTCGACAGGGGCACGGAGGTCCTGGTGGATGGGCTAGTACAGAGGGGGAACATTCTCTTCCCAGAGGGGGCCATACCACCAGACCCAATGAGCATGGTCTGAGCTCACCACCCAGTTGAGTGCAGTATCTGCAGTCTGAAGAAATGTCCAGCAATACAGGACAAGCATCAATAACCTTCCCCGTTCTGTCAGGATAAGGGTCACCGTATTCGCTCTGCTCCCTCACTTTCACTATATATCTGTTATAGCACCTATCGCCGAACAAGGCTCATGCTCCAACATTCTCACTGCTGCATGTAGCATCTTCCCTCTCTCTCTTTGCTTCTCTCACCTCCACTATACCACCCACACTAACAACACTGCATGGATACAACACTGTGGACAGACGCCCCTCCGAAAACCTCTTCATTCCCCCCTCACACCGACACCAGCACTAACAGCAGGACCACCCACCCTCCCATTCCAGAAGAAACAGCCTGGAATAGGACAGAAAGGGCCAAGCCGGGTGGTGGAGTGCCCGATTTCCGTTCCCTCCCCCTGCCATGTGGGAAGGACCCTGGTATGAGCCGGAGAGGACCGGAACGCCTCGTGTGGAGTTTCTGAAGCATCCACGTGCCACGGACCGAGTAAGGAGCAATGTTCAGTGAAGGGAAATTCTCATGTTAAATCCATTGGCTGCTCCGTATCCCCCCGGCACAACTTAGAAGCCGTGGCCCTGATGCCATTTCCCTTTTGTGTTGAGCTGGTACAAATGGTATCCCCATAGTCTCGGTGGGCAGAAGGGTGGGCTCACCACACATCGTCACCACCAGCTCCCAGGAAGGGAGCACGGAGGCTCCCTCCTGCACCTCCCCCTGTAAACAGCTCAGATACTGAAACTAATCTGTGATAGTTACTGCTCTCCCCACTCGTCCTGACATTTTCAATAATCTGTGCTCATACAAACCGAGGTCCCTCTGCTCCTGCACCCACTTTAAAACAGCACAGCCGGTTTTCCTTCCAAACCGCACCACCTCACACTGTCTTGCATTGATCGTCGTAGGAAATATACCTGAACTCTACATCAAGTTGGCGTTGTCCTGTTGCTGTTGCACTCCATCCTCCACATACTTCACAATTCTTCAAGGTTTCCTGACATCAACAAGCATCAAAGTTGTCATAGTGTCACACGCCAGTCAAAATAACTGAAAGAGAATTTGGTGCGGGAAATGCACAGCAAGTCAGAAAGTATGGACTGCAGATGCTGGAGATCAAAGCGGAGAGTTGGTGCTGGAAAAGCACAGTTAGCCAGGCCAGAATCCGGATTATAGACAGGACTGACGAAGGGCTTATGCCTACAATGCCAATTCTCCTTGTCTTTGGATGGTGCCTGATCTGCTGTGCTTTTCCAGCACCACACTCTCAGTTTTGATCTCCAGCATCTGCAGTGCTTACTTTCCCCTACAGAACAATCGAAATACTGACAGACTCATTGATGTGATCAAGGTGTACACTGATACTAAAGGCGCGTCAGAAATAACGACACACATCCTGCAAACAGAGAAATAGAAATAATATTGTACACCTTACAGAGTGGGTGACATAGTGAGAATTTGCCACAGAGAAAGAGAAACACCGCTTGACTCCCATGTTTGTCGCATGTCAGTGTATCTGTGTGTATTTATTCGTGTGTCTGCATCTTCGTGTATGTAATAGTGCATGTAACTGTGTGTATTAGTGTGTGTGTGCGTGTACCTCTGTGTGGGAATGGTTTGGTGGTCCCTGTGTTGGTTAAAGTGATGGAATTCCACACTCTGCTGGCCTTTCCACTCCATTGCACAGACAGTGGCGGAGGGTGGAAACCATCTGGAAGGAGGGAGGGCAGCAGGTCACAGCATCACACAAACTGACACCAACATCAACAGTACACAGACAGACAGACAGACTCAGTCACACAGACACAGACACAGACTCTCTCTCTCCAGACTGGTGCGGAGAGATTGCAATTGTACTGAGGATCATATGGAGAAATGTCTGTGCTCCACAGCATTTGTCTTCAGACGTCTATAAGTGAACTATTGTGGACGAAGATGAGATAATTTGATTGCACGTTCTGCACGTTTTGCTACTTGCATTTTATTTGCTCTAAACTCTGACAAATGATAAGTGCGAAAGCATTCTCAATGACCCAATGGTGCCAGCAGGTCAATGTTAGACATGTCCGACCTCCTTCTCTAATATCTCAGAGACAGCATTGCAAGGGATCAGACAAACTCCTCTCTGTTGCCAAGGCTATTCTTTGAAGCATGAATGTGGGTGATTCACAGTCAATAATGCATTCTCAAGCAAACGATGAGTTCTCTACTTTCCCCCTGTAGTTCAAAGATGTGCAGGTCAGATAGATTGGCAGTGCTAAGTGGTCCATAATGCTTACGGATGTGCAGCTTATATGGATTAGCCATGTGAAACGCAGGGTTAAAGGGATGGGAATGATTGTGGGACACTCTATGGCTGGTCACGGTGAACTAGATGGAATGAATTCCAAACTGAATGGATTCTATGAAGCCTACTGTTTGCACAGTGGAGTTGGTGAACCAGCAGAGGATTATATTACATCATTTTAAACATACGAGGAAACAAGGTGTTATTCCCCATTTCAATTAATCGCCTGTCCCCAAAATAAGAGAGATCCCATTACACAGTGTTTCAGGACGGAGCAGAACTCTCAAAATAAGTTAAGAAGTTCGCCTGGACCCTAACATTTTCTTATTTTAAACACAAGGTGCCGTGTTCCAGGTCCAATTCAATTGATCAAACTAATAGAAGTTATGCAAATCACAGTTTATTTGAACACTATAGTAAAAATATAATCAAAGAAAGATGAAAATGGAATAACTTAACTCTATTGGAAATCTTAACAAAACTCAGTAAATTATTTTACGACTAAACAGTAACTGTTCCAATGTGGGAACAGCTCATAAACACACCCTGGGTACAAAATTCAGAAAAACAAACTGCAGGAAATGCAACTCCTGCAACCCAGAAAGGAAAATTCAGAGAGAGTAGCAGCCAGCGACATGTAGTACAGTGTTCAACCCTGGTGAGATCCCGGCTACAACTGTTGCAAACTGCCGACTATACGCACTGCTTCTTTGACACCTTGACTGTACTCATTGAGGCTGCTTCTATTGTTCCAACTTTTAAAAAAACTCAGGTCTCACAAACTATTCACTCTAGTTGCTCTGGAAGATTGCTCGGTAACTCTGCCAGAAAACTTAAATTTAAAAGAGTCCAGGGTAAAATAATCCCTTAAATCTACAACAGACACATGCATTAACACACATGCAGACACTCATATATGAACAAAAATGCAAACACAGTAACACAGTAGCGTCTTTGAGATAGAGTTTGGTAAACTTTTGATGAATAAGTGAATCAAGGGTAATTGGGAGGAGTGAGGAGTTTGTGGTTGAGAAACAAACCGGCCATGACCAAGCAGCAGAGCAGATTCGATGGAGCTAATTCTGTTCTCGTTTCTTATGATCCTTTGATATCTTGAAATGGCTTTGTGAGGGTGCTGTGCAGGCTGGCTTTGATTGATATTTAACCAAAATATAGTCAGTGGTAACGTGAGACATGTTTGGAAGGCTGAATGTTTTTTGTCTATTCCTAATTATTGTCATTTCCTGTTCCTCAAAAGCAGTGGTGATTTTTTTTTGAGGTTGGCACATTTTGCACATTCTCCCCGTGTCTGCGTGGGTTTCCTCGGGGTGCTCCGGTTTCTCCCACAGTCCAAAGATGTGCCGGTCAGGTGAATTGGCCCTGTTAAATTGCCCATAGTTTTAGGTGCATTAGTCAGAGGGAAATGGGTCTGGGTAGGCTACTCTTCAGAAGGTCAGTATGGACTGGTTGGGCCAAAGGGCCTGTTTCCACACTGTAGGGAGTCTAATTTACTCTAATTTAATCTAAAAGAACATAGAACATAGAAGAATACAGCGCAGTACAGGCCCTTCGGCCCTCGATGTTGCGCCGATCCAAGCCCACCTAACCTACACTAGCCCACTATCCTCCATATGCCTATCCAATGCCCGCTTAAATGCCCATAATGAGGGATAGTGCACCACTGCTACTGGCAGGGCATTCCATGAACTCACGACTCGCTGAGCAAAGAACCTACCCCTAACATCTGTCCTATACCTATCCCCCCTTAATTTAAAGCTATGCACCCTTGTAATAGCTGACTCCATACGTGGAAAAAGATTCTCACTGTCGACCCTATCTAAACCCCTAATCATCTTATACACCTCTATCAAGTCACCCCTAAACCTTCTTTTCTCCAATGAAAACAGCCCCAAGTGCCTCAGCCTTTCCTCATACGATCTTTCTACCATACCAGGCAACATCCTGGTAAACCTCCTCTGCACCCGTTCCAGTGCCTCCACATCCTTCCTATAGTATGGCGACCAAAACTGCACACAATACTACAGATGTGGCCGCACCAGAGTCTTATACAACTGCAACATGACCTCAGTACTCCGGAACTCAATTCCTCTACCAATAAAAGCCAGTACGCCATATGCCTTCTTCACCGCACTATTTACCTGGGTGGCAACTTTCAAAGATTTGTGTACATGGACACCAAGATCCCTCTGCTCATCCACACTACCAAGTATCCGACCGTTAGCCCAGTACCCCATCTTTTTATTACCCTTACCAAAGTGAATCACCTCACACTTAGCTACATTGAACTCCATTTGCCACCTTTCTGCCCAGTTCTGCAGCTTATCTATATCCCGCTGTAACCTGCCACATCCTTCCTCACTGTCTACAACTCCACCGACTTTCGTATCATCCGCAAACTTACTCACCCAACCTTCTAACCCCTCCTCCAGGTCATTTATAAAAATGTCAAAAAAAATGGTCCCAAAACAGATCCTTGCGGAACACCGCTAGTGACGGCACTCCAAGATGAACATTTGCCATCAACTACTACCCTCTGTCTTCTTCCAGCCAGCCAACTCCTAATCCAAACCTCCAACTCACCCTCAATGCCATACCTCTGTATTTTTTGCAGTATTCTACCATGGGGAACCTTATCAAACGCCTTACTAAAATCCATATACTCCACATCTACTGCTTTCCCCTCGTCCACCTCCTTAGTCACCTTCTCAAAGAATTCAATAAGGTTTGTGAGGCACGACCTGCCCTTCACAAAACCATGCTGACTATCCTTGATCACATTATTCCTATCCAGATGTTCATAAATCCTATCCCTTACAATTCTCTCTAAGATTTTGCCCACAACAGAAGTGAGACTCACCGGCCTATAGTTACTAGGGTTATCCCTACTCCCCTTCTTGAACAAGGGAACCACATTTGCTCGCCTCCAATCTTCTGGCACTACTCCTGTAGACAACGAGGACATAAAAATCAAGGCCAATGGCTCTGCAATCTCCTCCCTTGCTTCCCAGAGAATCCTAGGATAAATGCCATCAGGCCCAGGAGACTTATCTATTTTCACCCTTTCCAGAATTTCCAACACCTCTTCTCTACATACCTCAAAGCCATCCATTCTACTTAATTGTGACTCAGTACTCACATTGACAACAATGTCCTGTTCCTGATTGAATACTGACGAAAAGTATTCATTCAGTGTCTCCCCAATCTCTTCAGCCTCCACACGCAACCTCCCACTACTATCTTTGACTGGACCTATTCCTACCCTTGTCATTCTTTTATTCCTGACATACCTATAGAAAGCCTTAGGGTTTTCCCTAATCCTACAAACTAAGGACCTTTGATGACCCCTCCTTGCTGCTCTTAGCTCTCTCTTCAGGTCCTTCCTGCCTACCTTATAACTCTCAATCGCCCCAATTGAACCTTCACGCCTCATCTTTACATAGGCCGCCCTCTTCCATTTAACAAGGGATTCCAATTCCTTATTAAACCACGGCTCCCTCACACGACCCTTTCCTCCCTGCCTGACGGGCACATACTTATCAAGGACACTCAATAGTTGCTCCTTGAACAAGCTCCACATATCAATTACACCCTTGTCTTGAAGCTTACTTTTCCAGGCCACACATCCTAAGTCATGCCTCACAGCATCATAATTTCCCTGCCCCCATCTATAACTCTTGCCCTGTAGTGCATACTTATCTCTCTCCATCACTAGAGTAAAGGTCACCGAATTGTGGTCACTGTCCCCAAAAAGCGCACCTACCTCTAATTCTAAAACCTGGCCTGGTTCATTACCCAGAACCAAATCCAGTATGGCCTCACCTCTTGTTGGCCTATCTACATATTGTGTCAGGAAACCCTCCTGCTCTTCTCCAGCGCGCTTTTAATGGCAAAAAAAACCTACCCGGCTGCCCCTCCGGTCTTCGTCACTTCCCCCTGCTGCTCCCGCTCTTTCTGTAAAGAGAGAAAAAAACACCGCTGCCCGCTACCGGTAAGTAATTTTAAAACAAACTGTCTTACCTTAGCTGCTGCTCGCACTCAAAGATCTGATCAAATATATTATAAAATAAGCGCCTTCTAATTAAGACTGAGTTAAGGATAATTTTTTCTCCTTGCCGATTTTCACATTCCCAGGGAACAGTGAAGACTGGGTTATTGAAGGTATTCAAGGCTGAGCTGTACTGACCATTGCTAGACAACAGAGTCAGTGTTTATTGGGAACAGACAGGAAAAGGATGCTCAGACACAATCACATCAGCCAAGAGCATTCTCAATGTTGCAGCAGGCCTGAGGGGGCGATTGGCCAACTGATGATCCTACCTCCTGTGTTGTTCTCTCAATCCACTCCTCAATGCTTTTACAGAGAGAGAGAAAGACCACATTCAACCAGTAAGGCAATAAGACAGCGGGAGACCATTCTGACCCTCTAAGGAGTTAGACAGAAACGAGGTGATGGTATTCAGCCCTCCAGTACACACTACACAGCACAGGACGAGGCAATTCAAACTGCCTTCGGTGCTGAGCAATCACAGCAGGCTCCTTAATATAACAGGAAGTTGTGCTTCAAGATTAATATTGGTTTGCAGGTTGTAAAACAGATTTATATTAAGCTCTGAGGTACTCCATTAGTTAGTTATTTGGATGACCCGATGGATTGAAGCTATGTGAACTAATTTATCAAGATAGTCATTCAATGCTTTGTCAACTGGACGCTGGGAGTCAGCAATGGGATACAGACAGGGGTGGTTTCGTGCGAAAATATTCAGCAGAAACTGTTTAATGTGGATTATGAGAGTGGGTGTTTTAGAAGAAGGATATAAAATCAGTAACTGTTTAAATGGTGAGAGATTTCAGAACTCAGTGACACACAAGGATTTGTGAGTACTTTTGTATGAATCATGTAAAGTTAGTCACCATGTGTAGCAAATGATTAGGATAGTAAATGGAATGATGCTGCTAAGAGTATCGGGTTTAATCGTAGGAATGTTTTACTGCATTAGTATAGGGCATCGTTGAGATCACGCCTGATGCAATGTAAATTGTTTTGAATCCTAAACTGACATAATGAAAGATTCAAACTGAGGAAGGACACCATTCAGACCCAAAATGTTAACTTTGATTTCTCTTCACAGAAGTTCCCATATCTGCTGAGATTTTCCAGGAAATTCTGTTTTTGTTCCTGATTTACAACAGGAAGTTGTGTGTAGAATTTTATATTGATTTTAAGGTTGAAAAACTGAAACCAGTGGAATGCTCCAGGGATCGGTTTATATCTGTTATCCAACGTGCTTTTGGTTTCTGGAAAAAAAAGATTCATTACATTTAGAAACTTCCAAAGATACTTCACTTTATTGTTTCTGAGTTGAAGTCTTTTTTTATGAAAGGTATGCTTTTTAGATCTCAGTGTCAGTGCTCTTCCTACTGTACTAAACAAGATCTTGAAAACCGTGGATCAGGGAAATACCTGATGGACATTTCCTCTTGTTTGGGAGACTATCACAGCGCCAGAGACCCGGGTTCAATCCTGCCTCAGGCGACTGTCTGTGTGGAGTTTGCACGTTCTCCCCGTGTCTGCATGGGTTTCCTCCGGGTGCTCCGGTTTCCTCCCACAATCCAAAGATGTGCAGGTCAGGTGAATTGGCCATGCTAAATTGCCCGTAGTGTTAGGTAAGGGGTAAATGTAGGGGTACGGGTGGGTTACGCTTCGGCGGGTCGGTGTGGTCCTGCTGGGCCGAAGGGCCTGTTTCCACACTGTAATGTAATGTAATGTAATCTAATCTAATCTAAAACTAGGGAATTCCTTTTTCGAATAAGTATTCACTTTGACACAGATATTGGAAAGTCATTAAACTTTTTTTTAAAAAAGGTAAAAGAATCATAGTCACAGAATCGAACATCATGGAACCACACCTTTTGTTCAACTAATACTACCAGCCTGAGTTTGGCCCATATCCATCCAAACCTTTCCTATGTTTGTACCAACCCAAACATCTTTTAAATGTTGTAACTGTACCTGCACCTGCCACTTCCTTTGAAAGTGCATTACACACACTAATATCTCTATTTAAGAACAAATTGCCCGCATGTACATTTGAAATCCTTCTCTTCTCACTTTTTTCTCGCTGGTTTTGAATTCCTCCGTCCGAAGGAACAGAAACATGCCATTCACCTTATCAATATCCCTTATGATTTTATAATGTAACCCTTGGATTTTCTGCCTTCCAAGGAAATAAGATCCAATCCAATCTCTCCTTATACCCCAATCCCTCCGTTCTTAGTAACATTCCGGTAAATATATTTTAACTCTAACAAGTTTAATAATGCCCTTCCCCTGACTGTGTGATCAGAACTGGACCCAGGACTCCAAAAGAGGCCTTATCAATGCCCTGTACAAACTCAATATGAAATACCGACACCTATAGTGAAACGTCTGAGTGACAAAGGTAAACGTGCTAAATGCCTTCTAAGATACTTTTTCCATGTGTGACACAAAGTTCAAAGAATTATGTACCAAAATCCCTCGATCTCTATGGCCTGAAGTACTACCTTGGACCGTATAATTATTTGTTTTACGTCATGTACTTGTTTATTTTACCAAAATGCAGTTCCTCCCATTTAGTTTATCTAATCTCCATCTGTCACTCCTCAATCCATTGACCTAATTGCACAATGTCTCTTTGCAATCGGAGATAACTGTCTCACTGCCCAATATAACAGCAATTTTAGTGTTATCTGTAAATGTACCAATCATGCCATTGATATTATCATCCTAACCTTTTACATCAATGACAAACAAAAGTCCATCCAGTACTGATCCCGGTGGAACATTGCTTGTTATAAGCTTCCAGGCGAAAGCAAAATCCTCTATTCTGTCTCCTTCTGTAAAACCGAATTTACATCCAGTTGTCAAGCTTACCCGCAATCCCATGTGCTCTAACTTTATTAATTGGTCTACCATGCAGAACCTTATCAAAGGCTTTTCTAATGTTCATTTAAACAACATCTACCATTCTACTACAATCTTTCTGTTTACTTCATTTAAAACAAATTAAAATCATGTTTATAAGACATGATTCCTCTCATACAAAATCTTTCTGACCAACACAAATCAGCCCTTCTCTCTCCATGCATGTAAATCTTATCTTTCAGAATCTCTTCCAACAACTTACTCATCACCAATTTCAGGCACACGGTCTATCGTTTCCATGCTTTTCCTTCCGGCCTTTCTAAAGGCGCATCATTAGCCATCCTCCAGTCCTCCAGTACTTCACGTGTGTATAAATGATTCAACTATATCTGCTGGGTTCCCATAGTTTGAAAGAACAAAGAGCAAAGAAAAATAACGAAGAATATTTCAGCACAGGAGCAGGCCCTTCATCCCTCCAAGCCTGTGCCGATCCAATTCTTCTATCAAAGCATATTTTCTAAGGATCTGTATTCCTTTGCTCCCTGCCGGTTCATATATTTGTCTAGATAGATCTTAAATGATGTTATAGTGTCCACCACTAACACCACTACTGGCAACGCGTTCCAGGCACTCCCACCCTCTGCATAATGAATTTACCACATATACCTCCCATCAACATATCCAATCTCACGTTGAACTCGTGGCCTCTAGAAATTCAGTACGCCACTCTGGGGGAAAAAATCTTCTTGCTATCCACCCTATCTATACTTCTCATGATTTTGTAGACCTCATTCAGATTCCCCCTCCCCAGCCTCTGTCTTTCTAATGAAAATAATCCTAATCTACTCAACTTCTCTTCATAGCTTGCACCCTCCATATCAGGTAATATCCTAGTAAACCTCTTCTGTACTCTCTCCAAATCATCCACATCGTTTTGGTAATGTGGGCGACCAGAAATGTACCAGATATAATGCTGAACCATAGTCTTATTGAACTGTAACAGGACCTGCCAAATCCTGTACTCAATACCTAGTTCGATGAAGGAAATCATTTCATATGTTTTCCTGACAAATCTATTAACCTGCATTGCCACTTTCAGGGATCATAGGACTTGAACACCCAGAGATCTCTCTGTACATTAATTTTCCTCTGGACATTTCAACTTACTGTATAATTCCCTCTTGAATTGGATCTTCCAAAAAGCATGACCTCGCATTTGACAGGATTGAACACCATTTGCAACTTCTCAGCCCAACTCTCGAACCTACATATCTTTCCTTAAACAACGCCCTGGCATACACATTATCCGGTCCCGGAAATTGATCAATCCTTCTGGTTTCTCAGACCTTGCACGCACAACAACACCCAAATCTCTCTCCGCTGGTCTTTTGTTTTCACAATCTTTCTCCATATAAATAATCGTTAGCTTTTTTATTATACCTTCTGAAGTGCTTGACCACACACTTTATTAAAATGAACTCTATCTTCCAATTACACAGTGCAGATTTCTTTCATCCTGATCACACCATGCATTCCAACCTATCTTTACCATCATCAAATATGCATTGATTGTATTCTGCACCTCCCGTGCCCCAACAAAAACAACTTTAATACAGACAGTAAGCAACTGGGAGTCCAAGGGCTGACATTTGTGGCACTCCACTTATTATGTCTCTCTGAACTCACACAGACATGTTCATCAAGACTCACTCCTTTGTGTCTTCACAAATGTTCAATCTCTGAACAATAACCCACAAGTTCCTACTTTGTGCAATATACTTATAAGATAGTACTTTACAAAATGCTTACCAAATCTAATTACACAATCTAAGGGTTCACTTTTATTATCACTGCTTCTCATTTTCAGATAACTCTATTGAGCCTCTTTGATTCCATTAAATTATTGTAAATCACACTATAATGGACACGAGCAGTTTCCTAATAATAGACATAAGGCGACATGGCCTTTATTTTCCTGCTTTCTGCATTCCTACCTCCTTGAAGACAGGCATCACAGTAAGATCTTTGAATCCACTGAAATCCCCTTGGACTGTAGTGATATTTCAACAAATGCCAGGAATATGTCTGGAGCACATTGTATCGAAATCCAGGAAACAGACCACTAGGTTTTGGTGGATAGTTCATCCACAACAATTTCCTTTATCAAAGGGGTTGTCCTGAAGATAAGGCCTGCGATCCTTTGGGATATTCTCTGTCGAAAAAGTGTCACAACTAATATAAAATAGCTGTTTGAGTTATTTGAGAGTTTCCGTTTTTCCTGTGTGGAATCTCCCGATGTCAACTTCCAATTGTTCCAAAAAAGGTTTTAGCTTTTTTTATTATTATTATTTTTATTTCCGCATGCAGCCTCGTGCTGTTTTTGTTTATACTTTGCAACAATTGACCTTCCTAAATCAATTGTCCCCAACTTTATTCGCTTTACGTCTTTCAGCTTGTGGGCTCTAAAAATGTAGTCCCACACCTCTGGTCTACCAGCAGTTTTCATCATTTGTGCGCCTTTGTTTTCATTGGGTACACACCCTGAATATATTTGCTAATCATGCAAAGTTTACCATTTCATCAATTCCTTTTTGATGTTTTTTTTTAATTTGTTCACGAAATTAGGGAATCATTGGCTAGGTCAGCATTAGTTGCCGATCCCTAATTGCACAGAGGGCAGTTATGAGTCAACCACATTGCTATGGAACTGGAGTCACATGTAGGTCAGAGCAGGTAAGGATGGCAGATTCCTTCCCTAAAGGACTTCAGTGATCCAGAGAGGTTTGCCCAACAATTGACAATGGATTTATGGTCATCATGAGATTCTTAATTCGAGATTGTTTTTACTGAAATAAACTTTCAGCATCTGCCGTGGTAGGATTTGAACTCGGGTCCCAGAATGTTATCGGGGTCTATGGATTAACAATCTAGAGATAACACTTACAAGGCTATCGTCTCCCCAACATGTTTGATCATTGTGAAATGTTAATTTAAATATCTGTCAACGTTATCAACTGAAATTCCTTTCGGTCTGTTTTCCAGCTCATTGTTAGCAACAAGTGCTTAAGCTGTTGATTATAACATAAGAACTAGAAGCAGGAGTAGGCCGTCCAGCCCTTCAACCCTGCTCCATCATTCAATAAGATTATAGCTGACATTTTTGTGGACTCAGCTCCACTTACTCAACCTCTCACTGTATCCGTCATTTTCTTCCATTTTTAGAAACAAATATACCTTACTTTAAAACAGTTTCCTGAATAGCGTCAATTACTTCACTGGGCAAAGAATTCCACAGATTAACAACCCTCTGGATGAAGACATTCTTTCTCAATTCAGGCCTAAATCTGCTTCCTCTAGTCTTGCAGCTGTGCCCTCTTATCCTAGCTTCACATGTCTGTGAAAACATACAGTCTATTTCTATCTGATCCATTCCCTTCATTATTTTATATGTTTCTATAAGATTCCCCCCTCATTGTTCTGAATTCGAACTAATATAATCCCAATCTACTCAGTCTCTCCTCATAAATTTATCCTCCTCAACGCCGGACACACCCTCCTCTGCACCTCCTCCAGTGCCTGTACATCCTTTCTCAAGTCCGGAGACAAAATCTGCACACAGTACTGCAGATGTGATCTCACCAGCACCTTGTACAGCTGCAACATTACCTCTCTGCTTTTAAATTCAACTTCTTCAGCAATGAAGGAGAAAATTACATTTGCCTTCCTAACCACTTCTTGTACCTGCAGACCAAAAGTCTGTAATTCATGCCTGATTCTTCTCAAACCTCCGAGGGGTTTTCCCATTTGGTTCAAGTATGATCAGCTGACGATGACTAACATGGAGTTTCAATGGATTGACAGAGAATAATTGTGAAAGTAATGAGTCAAAGTTGCTGATATCCCTGTCTAACAGGGAGCTTCACGTGTGACGCATTGGGAAGTGAATGAAAATACAAGCAATGACACAGTACCATCAACTGTACAGGGGCTCAAATCATGGTCAAGGAGGCAAACAGAGAGAAAAACATTCATTTTAAGCACAATTCTGGAAGGGAAAACAAAATTGAGGGATCTATGAGAAATGACTTGAGGAATGGTAATAATTGGAGATGTGATGCCAGAGAGAGACAGTGATAAGAATGAGAACTTTAAAATGAGATATTACCATACCAGAAGCCACTGTAGTTCAACGATTATAGGGGTGATAAGTGAATTATACTTCGTGTGAGTTGATGGACAAGCAGCAGAGTTGAGGATAAACTGAGGTTCATAAAGAGTATGAAGTGAGACGCCAATGAGACGATTATTAAAATGGTTGAGACTGGAGCAAACCGAGACATGGATGAAGTTTTCAGAAGCAAAGTGCCTAAGGCAGGGATGCATATCGAGGCTGCAATAGAGCTGGGAAACGGGGAAAGTTTTGGTGACAGATAGAAAAATTAGGAAGAAACTCAATTCACTTTAAAATACAATGCTGAGATTGTACACAAACATGTTCAGGCTCAGGTAAAAGCTGGGAGAAGAATAAAGTCAGTACATGTGGGGGATCACAGCAGAGTTTGATGATATGGGCTCCTGTGTTATAACAGAACAGTCAGTATTGATTAATGCAGGAATGATCCATGGAGCAGAAGGCAGAAATAGAAATGAATTTATATATAAAAGAGAATGTCACTAATTCTATCATTGATATGGTACTTAGAATAAATACTTCACAAATTAAACACTGTTACAGCCTCCAAAAGATTGATCACCAAAACAAAGGCATGGCCTGTGTAAGATACAGAGCACAGCTCCCTCATTGTCTGTGTACAGAGATGGGGGTGGGGGTGAGTGGTATTGAACATTTCAGTAAGGATGCTGGACCACAGTTATGCAGGAATTCGTGAGTTTACCTCTTGAATCCTATTTGCAGATTTGGTCAGTCGTTTTTGTAATTATGCAAATACCTTGTATGCTGCCAGACGAAGTTTACTCAATTGAAACTTTTGATATTCAGGCTATCTTTTGTGAAAAGGTGATAAGCTAGCCTAGTTTACATGAGTGTGCTCAGGAGAGTGGAATGAATTTATAAAGTACTGTATGATATTCACAATGTGCATATGAAAATGAGGATGTAAATTATTGGTGGCTCCACCTACAGTTTTAACATTGCTATTTATCTTTTGATATCATAGATGAGTTGTGTACGACGTTTTAAACACTATGTCAAAGAATGTACAAACGGAGGCAGCCGAACTGGGAACATGCCATTCAGCTCCTTGTGCTTACCCTGATTGAATAAGGTCACGCTGAGCTGATTATAGCATTGAACCTGCATTCCCAACTAATCTGCAAATCTGTTCAACCCTTTCCTGATCTAGAACCTGTCTACTTCTGCCTTAAAAGGTGTTTAGGGTCTCTGCTTCCACTAAGTTTTCAGCTAGAGAAATCCAAAATAAAACCACCTGCAGAAAGGAAAGTTAATTGCTGTTTGGAATGGGTGAGCCCTCATGTTTAACAAATGAACTATACGTTTACATGCTATACGTAAGTCGAAGCATTCTATCCAAAGCTAATCTGTCAGGATCCAATAGAATGTTTATCAGACCTTAAGCTAACATAGTCTATTCAACAAATCAAGTCTGCTCCACAATTCATTACCATCATGGCTGATTGATGATCATCAAATCCGCCTTCTTGCCTTATCCCCATAGCTCTTGATTCCCTCACTGCTTAGAAATCTGTCCACCACCTGCTTTGATTAGACTTAGCGGTAGGGTTTCAACAGGCCTATCATTCAGTAACCCTCTGAGAGAGAAGGCACTCCTCACCTCCCTCATAAAGATATGCTCTCTTTGACTGAGGCTATACCCTCTGGTCCAGGACTCTCCCACAAATTGAGACGACCTTGTTGGGAATGAGCCTGTCAAGCCTACTGACAATCTGTTTTTGTTTTCATTGAGATATCCTCTCATTCTTTCAACCTCCAATGAGTTTTTCTCTAAGCTACTCAAGCTCACTCCATAAGAAAATACCTCAATTCTCAGGATTAATTCTGTGGAGCTTCTCCCATCTGCTACCAATATGTCTGTTATCTCCTCTACATATTTCCTTAGAAAATTAGACCAGAACCGTTCACATTTTTGCACGTTCAGTCTGCATAGAAACGTGTACATGTTTAGAATGATATTTATGCACCACCACGTTTGAAATAATTGCTAATAGTACTTTCGAATTTCCTGTAATTGCTGAATTGCATGCCAACTTTTTAACTGTCAAGCCGAGGGCCTGAACTTCCTGAGTCTTTTCTCTTTTAAATTAGATTCACTCTTCTATTTTACCTGAAAAAGTTAATCAGTACAAGCTTTCCAACGCTATATGTCAGATGCCAACTTTTTGTGCACTCACCTTATTTTTTTCTATCTCATGATAAACTGCTGGCATCATCCTCACCACTTGCCTTCCCACTTCTGTTTGTGTTACTCACAGATATGGAGGTAGTACTTTCATTTCTATCACCCAATTCATTGTGCGGTTAATAATTCCGGCTCCAGCACTGATCCCTGTGGCACTGCACTGGTTAAAGCCCATTATCCCAAAAATAGTTCCGAGATGCTTCTCTTTCAGCGGATCCGCTCTGCAGACATGTTATACTCAATTAAACTATCAAGTGAGAGCAGGAATTAAACCCATTCTATTAGTATCGTTCTGTTTGATAGACTAGCTATCTCGGCAACTGAACTTGCCAACACCCAGTGGCTGATACAACTGAAACATTAACATCTACATTTATATTCAATGTTGCTCACAATAACTGATACAATTCTGTGACGTTGCCTCGTTACTTATTGTACCTGCATAAAACGTTTTGCAAATAAAGCAGAAGTGCACGCAGCAGATTGCATTGCTTTATATAACTCTGTCATCGCTCATCTTATTTTCTTTCTTCTATTGGACGATTTCGAAATTCCTCATCTCAGACATTTGCTTCATCTTGTTCATCTGACCTCCTCATTACTTTTGTCAAACCATAAAAATGTAATGGAGATGGATTATTTGTATAAATTTAAGGATGGGGGTGCATGTATTCATATTCCCGTTAAGAAGGGGATCAAGCATTTTTGAGGGGAGAGGAGAATGTTGGATACAAATCGGAAAGGAGTCAGTCATGATCTTGTTGAATGTCAGAACGCGAGGCGCCAAATAGCCTACATCAGCTTCTAGTTTCTATGCATATTCCTGTACAATTACTTTCCAGATGACCTCCTTTTCATCAATATTACCTAGAACATGACAGTACAGTATAGGCCCTTCGGCCTTCGATGATGTGCCGACCCACAGAGCCAACTTCAAAAATCCATCTAACCTATACAGATTAAAAATGACAGGTAAACAACACCCAGCCCAAACCTCATACTATGATTTGTTTTTCTCCATGTTACAATACCAAGGCAGCAGGAAACTCTTACTAGTGCCAAAAAGGCATCAAACACCTGAATTCCTTTGTCTAAAGGGGGTGATGATCTCTACAGTGAAAACGTATCTCTGGCCAGATCTATGTAATGAAGGGAATTCTTATACCACACGGTAAGAATGCAGTTACCTTTAGCAGAGTGAAATGTAGACTGAGTATACTTTTTGAAATTTGGATCACTGTGTGAATTCAGGGCAAAGGAGGAGAGGTGTTTTCAATCAGGTTTACTCCAAGAAGGAAACTTTCCAGAATGAGATGTGAATGGAAGTTGTAAAACAGCGTGAATGGAGAGGCCGAGCCACACTGAGACCAGAGGAAAAGTGGCAGCACTAAATGCAGCCTGATGCTAGTGCAGGGAAGGTAGACTGGATCAAAGAGCTTAAGGTGATGTGGAGAGGGACCAGAATGTGAGAGAATCTGCTTTGTAATTGGAGAGGGAGAACCTGGAATCAGGAAGGGGAGATAAGCAGGGAAGAGGATGGAACAGCAATGGCAGGGGTTTCTGGGATAATTCAGGAAGCACAGCTGAAATTCATGCCTAGCATCTGCCAGTAGTCCCTGAAATAAACATCCTAAATCTGGCCCGATATCAATGCTCATCAATTTGTGATTGAATTGCAACCTTAAGAGCTTTAGTCAACCATGGGTGGTTCATCTCTTCATCAAGTCCTTCTTTTTGAGCAGAAACAAATAATTGCTGAGCATTATATCCCATAATGAACGTCTGCGCATGTATGCCCACTGACCTTCCTCTGGGTTTCTATCCACATCACGCTTCTGACCAGATGTGAGTCAGAACTCCTCCATTTAATGTCTGGTTCTTTGCAATCATTCAGAGGGAACTTCTGAATGTGGCTGAACACATGATCAGCAGATGGTGACTCCTTTCTCCGTCTCTGACAATTCTGATTGATGATGCCACATTCCAGTGAGCTGCCCCTGACGTGAGCGCTTTTCCTTCAAACCAGGAATCCCCGAACTACAGTGGACAGGGCGTTATGCTGTGACTGACCTATCTCCCACATTGCCGCCCCCACTGCACTCTCATTCACTTGTACTGATTCAAATCAGTCTCCACACAGTTGGAGGCCGGCATGGTGGCTCAGTGGTTAGCACTGCTGCCTCAGAGCACCAGGTATCCGGGTTCATTTAGAGCCTCGGGCGACTGTGTGGAGTTTGCACGTTCTCCCTGTGTCTGCGTGGGTTTCCTCCGGGTGCTCCATTTTCCTCACACAGTCCAAAGATGTGCACGGCAGGTGAATTGGCCACGCTAAATTGCCCATAGTGTTAGATCCATTAGAGCGAAATGGGTCTGGGCGGGCCACTCTTCAGAGGATCGGTATGGACTTGTTGGGCTGAATCTAATCTAATCTAAAAAATCCTGTCATTGCTGCTCACAATGCAGTATCCTTCACACCAGGGAGACAAAACAGAAACTGCTTTGAAGAACACTCCGATTCTGTCTGTAGGAATAACCCTGACCCTCTCATTGCTTCCCATTTCAATAACCTACCTTGCTCTCATGCTGACATTTCGGTCCTGAGCTGCTTCAATGTTCCAGTGAAGCACAACCCAAGCTCCAATAACATCTAACTTTACACTTTGGTACGTTACAGCCTGTAGGAGTTAATATTCAATTCGATAATGTCACAGCCTGAACCCATTATGACTGTTCTCCATTTTCATACATTCTCTCTCCTAGTCTGGCTATGACCTTGTGTGGTTGTATCCTCTCTTTATCTTGCACTCAATAGAGAGAACCCCTTTCCCCCAATTCGCATCTATCACATGAGCCTCTCGTTCACCACTGTTAAAAGCCTATTTATCTTTTGCCACACGCTCTTTTACGCGTCACCCACTCCCCCACCTCTGTCAAGGGATTAGAAATCCCATTTTCCAATAAATTTCAGTTCTGAAGAAGTGTCACACTGGACTTGAAACGCTAACTCGGTTTCTCTGTCTCTGCAGATTCTGCCAGACCTGCTGAGTTTTTCCAGGGTTGAATAGGCACAGCACAAATTTTCAAATAAACAAATAATTATGGATACTGGAAATAAAAATACAAACATTTCTGGAGAAACTGGACCTGAAAGATGAACTCTGCTTTCATTCCACAAGATGCTGCCAGACCTGCTTAGTTTCTTCAGCTATGTCTGTTTTTGAACTCGGTCCACAGATGTCTGTCAAAGTTGCTCAAAAGCTCTGTCCAATACTGAGCACTGGGTACCAGGGAAGTGAACAGTAACACCAGGTGCACAGATTCATTGGCTCTGAACGTGCATAAGGCTGCATCACGGGCACTGCAGAGCTCTTAATCATTGTCAGAGAGAGAAACAGAGGGAAACACATTCACTTTAAATATAGAAGATGTCATTTCGGGAATGGAAAAGATTTGCATGAATATGTTAAAGAATTTAAGCAATGTGACAAATTGGAAGCGTGACACCATGGAGAGATCCTAACAGAATGAGAATACGAAAATGGAAATGCCACCACAACAGAAACCAGGTTAGATCACTGAGTACAGTGCTGATGGGTGAATGGGTCTCGGTGTGAATTGGGGGACAGTCGGTAGAATTGAATTACAAATATTGCAGGTCAAACTGGCCATTCATGTGATGATGTAGATCACAGCAGCAGCAGCAGAATTGTGTTCAATCACAATCTGTAACTTTTTTTCCCTGGGATAATCTCTAAATCTACCATTAACATCAAACTGATCCATGGTTCAGTAAGGAGCGTGGGTCAACATACCAGAGTCAGAACCATGTGTACCTAACCCTGATGACAAACCATTAAAGCTATGGTAAATGACCAGTTACATTCCAAATAGCAGAATTAACATCTGATAGAGAGGACAAAATTATCTAAAGACCAACAGATCAGATCTAAGCGTTGCAGTCCTGTCACATCCAATTATAAATGTCAATGGACTACTAAACAACTCACTGGAGGGGAGTACTCCACAAGTATCTCCATCCTAAATAATGGACTGATCTATACATCAGTGTAAAAGATAAGGATATAGTGTCTGCACTGTCCTCAGCCAGGAGTGTTGAGTGATAATCCAATGGCAATGGGCCCTGACCCATTCCTGCAATAGGACTGAAGACTTGGGCTGCGCAACAGTCCTTGTCCCTCAGGAAGCTGTTTCATTCCAGCTACAACTCTGACATCTCCCTGGCAATGTGAAAAATTACTCAACTATATCCAGTCCGCTAAAAGGGAATAACTACAATCTGTCCAATTACCACCCCTTCAGTCCGATCACGATAGTCACATTAGTGGGAGTACTTTTTGACAGAGCTGTCAAGCAGCACAGGAATAACCAGCTCAGTGTGGTTTCTGATAGAACCCCATGTGGCGATGGTGCGGTTGTGGAAATGTCACTGGATTACTAATCCAGAACAGGCTAATGCTCTGGCAGCTGATGGAAGTTAAAAACAATTAATAAAATATCGAGATCTAAAATCTGGTGTCAGGAATAGTGACTTTGAAGCCAATGTCAATTGTGATTACCATTTTCCTTCCCAAGTGTAGTTTCAGGAAGTGAGTCTCCCGTGCTTTCCTGGTCTGCCTAAACGTGACTTCAGATACACAGACATGTGATAAACCCTTCAATGGTCTCTGAAACTTCCAGGCAAGGCACTCAATTGTATCAAACTGCTCATCGTTCTTAAAGGATAAACCGGGACAGAACACCCAGTCTCAGCCTTGTTGTTGGAAATGGGAATGGGAAACACAGTCCTGACGTCCCCGCAGAGCCCTCCTTTCGAACGTCTGAGAGCTTGTGACACGACTTGCAGAGCTATCCCACAGACTGCACAGAAACATCGGGAAGGGAGGAGGTCATTCAATCCATTGAGCATCCCCCATTCTAGATAGTGGAGAAAATCTCCTCAGTGCGATTTGCCCCACACAGTGTTCATATCATTTAACATGTTTAAACGTCGGGATATATAAAATGGAAACTGCTGTAGTTGCTTTGGTCCATCAATTTTGATCCTCCCTTCAATATACAGGCAGTTCTCCGATAACGCATGTTTATTAAACACAACTTGTTTGCATCACAATTCGAGAATTGTGCATCCTCTTAAGAAAGCGAGCTCCCATTCATTGTAACGCAATTCCATCCCCAGCACCAGCTGATCAGCAAAACCCAGCCTCAGGATCCTCTGTCTGCAAAATGCACACTCAGTGTGTTCACTAAAGCAGGAATGCAATCTGCTCTGCAAACCTTGAAACTGAGACTGAAACTAGGAATTGTAGTCTACATTTAGACGGACCTTTATTTCAAACCGGAATTCCATGTCAGCATCATGTGGTCAGTCTGCTCACGCGCTTTCTGGCGAAGAGCTTGGTGAAAGGTACGTGGTGTAGTCCGTGACTTTAGGGTGAAAGTGCAACATTTACAGTATTGTTTCATTACAATATATGATTTAAAGATTTTCTTAAACTATGCTCGCGTGTGTTAGATTAACTTAAATTTTTGGTTTTTACTGATTTATTTTTTTTTGGGGGGAGGAGGGGTTGCCTGTTCCCCACTTTTTCCCATAGACCGCATTATTAATATTGCATGATTTTCTACAACATGGTGTTCCACAGGAATACAACTACCGTGTTCTTGAGAAAAACATGGAATGATATCTGTTCCTCTATCTTCACACGATACTCCTGCTCTCTGTCTATCCCTTTAATTTCCAGAAATCTTCATTTATATTCAGTGTCTTGGCTTCCACAGCCTTATGTGTCAGAAAATTGACCAAGTTCAGCAGACTCTGAGTGAAGATATTTATTCTCATCTGAATGCAGAGTGGCCTGAATGTACCTAATGTTGTGGCCCCTTGTTCTTTGACGTCCCAGTCAGGGGAATTATCATCCCTGCTTCTGATCTGTCTCACCCTGTCAGAATTTTAGATATTTCACTGAGATAACCACTCATTTTCCTAAACTCCATGGAATACAGGCCTAGTCGCCTCAAACTCTGTTCGCACAACAAGCCAGTCTTCCCAGAGATCAGCCTGGTCACCCTTCACTGCTCTCCCTCAATGTCAGATTTGTCCTTTATTGGTAAGGAGAGCAAAACCGCACAAAATACTGCACAATGTTCGAGATGGGGTCCCACCAAGGGCCTGTACAGCTGCAGAAAGACATCCTTACTCCTATACTCAAATACTCCTGAAATGAAGGTCAATGGGCTATTTATCTTCCAAACTGCTTTCTGTTCCTGCAACATTGCTTGCAGTGACTGGTGTACAAAGAGATCCAAATCCTTTTCAATATTACAGCTACCCACTTGGTGGGACTGTGCACACTGGTCAGTGTGTCAGTGCCATTCCCAGTATTGACTTCTGGTTTCAGAACTCACAGTCGTGCATGGCCTTCACAGGTCGGCGCAGATGGAACCAAAAATGCAGCTTTAGTTCCTTTATAGATCAACATTTTTCAATCAATCCATTTTCAATTGATCAGCTGGCATTCTATTGTTCCCAACAAAGTGCACAACGTCACATCTCCCCCCATTGCTCTCCATCTGCCACGTAGTTGCCCAGTCACTCCAGTTGTCTCAATCACCTTGGAGCTTTTTGACATTCCGCTCACCCACTCACAATCCAACATCATTTAATGCCATCAGTAGACTTGGAAATATTACATTTGAGCCCCTCAACCAAAAATATGATGTGTATTGGGAATAGCTGGTCACAAACCCCGATCCTTGCTATATCCTCCAAGCCTTCCATTCTAAAAAATAGTTTTATTCCTACTCACTGTTTCCTGCCAGCTCTCCCATTCTAAAACCATGACCATATATTAGCCCCAGTCCCATAGGATTCAAATTTGCAAAACAGGCTTGGGGTTTTAGCAAAAATCTTTCTGAAAATCCAATCGTAATGCATTGATAGCTTCTCCATAATTTTGCTAAAATTCACTTTCTCAAATATGATTCCCATTTCATAAATCTATGTTGACTTTGTCTATTCCCATTATGTTCTGTTGCAATACTTTCTCTCGAACTGTTTAGTTGCTAATTTCATTCTATTTTCTTTTTCTCACCAGACTAGATTTTCATGGTATTGCTGGGAAGCTTTTTTTTTGCTTTAGTATCTTCTGCGAAGACAGAATGAAGTAGTTGTTTCATAGTTCTGCCATTTCCCTGTTCTCCATTCTCTATTCTCTGCTTTCAGGCTGTACTGAGCTGCAATTGCTTTATCTTACCTTTCACATTGGCATATCTTTAGAAGCTATTACAGTTCACTCGTATAACTGATATACTCTTCGGAAAAGCATCAATTTCTGTCTTAAACATTTTAATGATGAGCATTCCATAATCGTACAATCACAGAAACACAGAATCCATATCGTTCGAAATACAGCACGATCTACATTAGTCCCACTTTCTGACATGAGGCCCCAGAACCAAGCATGTTATGAAACTGCAAAAACTCGTCCAAGTACATTGCATTGTTGTGGAGTTACCCGTAACAACCATTCTCTCTCTTCCAGACCCCAACATCTGGGTGACAAAATATCTTTAAGTTCTCTCTAAACCTCAAGCACTTCACTTGTTCCCTTGTTCTTGACTAAAAGGAACAGCTGCTGTCTATCCACTCTGTCCATGCCCCTCGTAATCTTGTCCTGAATCACGTCCCCTCAGTCTCCTCTGCTCCAAAGTAAACAACCGAGCTTATCCAGCCTCTCTCCATAGCTGATTCGCTCCATCCCAGGGAACATCCTGGTGAATCCCCACCAAACCCCATCCCCCTCATTGTAATGACATCCTTTCATAATGTGGTATCCTGAACTGCACACTGCATACCAACTTGCCCGAAACAAACTCCTGTATAACTCTTATAATCAATGTCTACGACACCTAAGCCTTTTTAGCTCGACTATTAACCTGTTCAGCCACATTCAGGGATGTGTGGAAAAGCACCCTCTGAGATTCCTAGTGTGCTGCCATTCATTGAGTCCTCCCCTGCCTGGTTCCTTCTCCCAAAGTGCATCAACTCATATTTATCAGCGTTATATTCCATCTGCCATCGATCTGCACTTCTGACCATTCCGTCTGTATCTTCCTGCAACATACGACCTTCCCCCTCGCTGCCAACCACCCGGCCAATCTTTGTGTCCAACTCAAACTGATTTATCACACTATCCCCTACTCTCCCCTCCACATGCTCATCTCCAAAATTTATGATAACCATAAATGATAAGGTTAAAAATCACACAAAACCAGCTTACAGTCCAAAAGGTTGATTCACTAGTCCTCGCATTCGAAGCACTGCTTCTTCATCAGGTGGTTGTGCACTTTGAAAGCTTGTGCCTCCAATTAAACCTATTGAACTATAATCCTAGTGTTGTGTGATTTTTAACGTTGTCGACACCAATCCAACACCAGCTCCTCCGAATCACAAATATTTGCTTGGATCCCTTCCATTCAGCTAAAATGCTTGGAACACATTTACTACCTTCCATTTATCTACAATAGCTTCCAGTCTCTGCAGGATGTACAGGAAATTAAAACACAGTCATCGACTGTGCAAATAATACGTCCATTGGTGTCCTATTTCTGACATTTTGATACGAAGTAAATCTGTTTTGTCAGACTTAGCGATGCTCAATCTAGCTACATTTTCAAGCACTACCCTGTTACTGATATCAATTGGCTTTATGTCTTTAGTTCCATAAGCTCCATCTGATCACTTGGTTTTCGAGGTGATTTTCTGGATCTTCCTACATGAAGACAGATACAAAGTAGCTGGTTATTTTCTTGGCCATTTCCTTGTTCTCCACAATAAACTCTCCTCTCCCGATTGCAAATTTCCACATTTGACATTGCTTTTCTTTTGTTCCCTTTGAATTATAGATAGTAGATTGTTGCAGTCTTTGTGTTCCTGTTTGTTAGCATGCATGTTCGCATTGTGATTTCCTTATCAGCTTCATGGCCCTCCTTTTCTGGATCATCAATTTCTGAGAATTCTCAGGTTTCCACAATTTCTGGAATTCTTCTGAAGTCACTTCCTATGATTAATATTATCTTTAATTTGTTACGTTAACCACCATTAAGTCACTTGCTCACTCTGTGGTGTTTTTAAATTCAAGAAAGAGACGTATTTTTGCGACTTTGCAGTACTTCTATAAATCTCCTGATCCGGACCAGATCTATTCAGGAACTCTGCAGGTGGCTAGAGAAGAAATTATGGGAGCCCTGGTTGGTACTTTTGTATCATCAGTAGCCAACGGGTGAGGTCCAGGAGGACTGGAGGATAATGAATACTGTGCCTTTATTCAAGGAGGGCTACAAAGTTAAACCTGGGAGCTATAGACGTGTAGAACTAACATCTGTACAGATAGTTACTTAAGAAGATTCTGAGAGATAAGATATGCAGAGGAAACTCGATTATCTGATTGAGATGGACGGAACACTAATTCATTCAGATAATTGATTATTCAGTTAATTGATCTACTCTGGGGCTTGTATTTTTATGTGAAGGCTGCTCTCCATTCAGGAAACAAGGCAAAAGTCCACTGCGTGCGAGACCCCAACCCGCGTCCGCTCGCACCCCGCTTTGTCCACTCCCACCCTGCCCCATCTATGCTCCGCCCAACCCGATCCCAGTCCACTCCCACCCCGCCCCCAACCCGCCCACAACCCCATCCACTCCCACCCTACGTCCCTGTCTGCCCCCACGCAACTCCAAACCGCCTGCTCCCACGTCCCTAGCCGCCCGCCCAAATCCTTATCCGCTCCCACCCCGTGCCACTGCCTGCCACCGCCCGCCCCACCCCTTTCCGCTCCCACCCGAACCCCGCCCACACCAGCCCACAACCCTGTTCAATGCCACACCCGTCTGCCTCTGCCCGTTCTTAACCCTGCAACACGAACTTCGGTCCCCTAACCCTGCACGCCCAACCATCCCCACCCATCGTCCAAATCCCATCCACACACCCTCACGCCTCTAACCCTGCGCCCCCAACTCCGAATCCCCAACCATCCCCACCCATCTTCGGACTCCCGTCCTTGCCCCCATCCGCCCCTAGCCCTGTACCCCCAAACTGGTATCCCCAACCAGCTTCCCTGGGCCAGCCAGACTGTACACCAACAGGACAGCTGCTGCTGTCTTTGTGGGGTAAGTCTTCAAAAAGCACACACACAAACACACACACACACACACACACACACACACATATATACACACACACACGTTTTGACAAGTTCCACGTTTGCTGTGTGCAGGACAATGTCGGCGCAATTATCTGGGGAGAGGGGTTTAGGGTAAACCCCTGTGTAGAACTCCAGGGAAAGTGTGGGGTGAGAGAGAGAGAAGGCGGGAGCTCAGTCTTTTGGAGACGGTGCCTGGACGGTTCTTGACAGCATTTTAGTAAGACAAGTTTTTTTTTAATCATTGTACCTACAAACAAAAGACGCAATTAGGGTTGAAAGGCATAATGTTTCTATCGGGACCTTGAGGTCCCCTTCGGATAATCCAAATTTCGGATAATTGATATTTGGATAATCGTGGTTCCTCTGTACATGCACTTGAAAGACAGGGTTTGATTAGCAGCAATCATCATGATTTTGTGCAAGAGAGATCATGGCTCTCAACCTTGTTAAAGTACTTTGATGAAGTAACGAGGAACAGTGATGAGGGCAGAATGGTAAACATAGCCTATATGGATTTCAGTAAGGCCTTTGATAAGGTTACAGAAGATCAGCTACTCTGGAATGTTTGGTCGCCTGGAATCCAGGGGGAGCTGGTAAATTAGATACACAATTGGCTTGGTGGTAGGAAGCAGAGGGTAATGTAGGAAGAATGCTTGTCAGACTGGAGACCTGTGAATAGTGAAGTACCTCAGGGGTTGGTGCTGGGAACATTGTTTCTTTATTTATATATATATATATATATGTATGTATGTGTGTGTGTATATGTATGTATGTATGTGTGTGTGTATATATATAGATGTATGTGTGTGTATATATATATATATGTATGTGTGTGTGTATATATATATGTATGTGTGTGTATATATATATATATTTATATATATATATGTGTGTGTGTGAGTGTGTGTGTGTGTGTGTACACTCTCATCCACATCATAGATGCATGTAATATGTTATATATATACGACAACACTAAAATAGGCAGCATCATGAAGAGTGAGGAAGGTTATTAGGAATTTCAGAAACTTCAGCAGTACCTTGATCAGCTGGAGAAGTGGACTGAGAAATGGAAAATTCAGTTTAATACAGATCAGTGTAAGTTCTTGCATTTTAGAAAGTTGAGTCAAGGTTGGAGTTTCATGGTGAATGATTGGGCCTTAAGGAGTTTAGTGGAGCAGAGGGACCTTGGAGATCAGATGCACGGTGCTCTGAAAGCTGATTCACAGGTAGGCAGGGCAGTGAAGAAGGCTTTTGGCACACTGGCCTTCATCAGTCAGAGCACTGAGTATCGAAGTTGAGGAGTTACATCGCAGTTATACAGGACGCTGGTGAGGCATTATTTGAAGCGTCATTGTCAGTTTTGTTCAGTTTGCTATAGGAAGGATGTTATTAAACTGGAAAGAGTGCAGAAGAAATTTACAAGGACGTTGCTAAGGTCTTAATGGTCTAAGTTTTAGGGAGAGGTTGGACAAGCTAGGACTTTTTACTTTAGAGTATATGAGACTGATAGAGATCTTATAGACGCTTAAAAGGTCACAGGAGGCATGGATAGAGTGAATGCACCCAGTCTTTTCTTCCCAGGATTGGACAGCAATGACGGAATAGAGGGCATCATTTTATGGTCGGGGGTAAGAATAAAATGGAAACTGACGAGCAATGATTTTTACACACATCTTGGTATGCATATGGAATGAGCTGCGAGGGGAAGTGGTTGAGGTGGATACATTAACAACATTTAAAAGGCATTTGGACAAATACACGGATAGGAAAGGATTAGAAGGATACAGAGAAATGGCAGGGAAATGGGTTTGTGTGAATGGACATTTTGTTCAGAATGGACCACTTTGAGCTGAAGGACCTGTGTCTGTGCTCTAGGAATCTATGAGTCGAATAACCATTGCTTGTCTCCCACTGAATGTTATGTTGTACTTTGCCAATTTACTGGAGCGAGCTTGATCCTCTACCCTCCAGGCTTCCATGATGCTTGGCCAGAATGTTCACACATTTGATATTGCATGCGGACGCCATGTAAAATGCACCTTATTAACGTCACTATTCCTCAAAAGCTGCTTCAGAGTAAGGTTAGTAATTAGTCTTTCTTACCACACAACACCAACTCCAAAATAACCTGCTCTCTAGTTTGGTTCACAACATACACTTCAACCCCCCTCATATACACTTACGGAATTTATTTTTCACAGCATGTGCAGTCACTTAGTTAAGCAGTTTAGAAACAGCTTGAGACCATCCAATAAGACTGCAGCATTCACAATACTTGCATGTGTAATTTCCAGAGCACATGATGATCAGATTTTCTGCTACTGTTTTGGTTTCGATATATAAAACACCAATGTTTGTTTTTCCTTGCTATTTGTAAGCTCTACCTAAAATGATTCTGTGAAATCTGAGTGACATGGTCTGTGTCGTTATTAATGATAGTCATGGATAAGACATTCGGGAGGCTCACCTCGATGCTGGGATGGCCGAGATCGGTTCCAGCTGGGAGCAACGAGGCAGTGATGGAAGAGTATTGGCCCAGCGGCAAAGATGGCACCCGAGGATCAGCAATTTCGATGTTGGTGGTCTCTGGTGTAGATGGTAATGAAGCTGGTGTCCGGTGATGGGGGGTGCAGGTGTCACCGATAGTAAGGAGCCGACTCAGGACCCATGGATTTTCTTCTAGCTATACCTTTCTTTTTTTCAGTATTAAAATTATTTATAATGGTGCCAGTTTGATGCAGAAATGTCTTGTATTTACCCTGTAAAATACACCTGAGAGAAAACTCAAAATCGATATCAAAATATTCCACTCTTTGTTTCCTGCCAGCTATGCCGTGCTAAGGCCATGTCCATACATTAGCACCAGTTCCATAAGATGTGATGTGCACACTAGTTTTGGAACTTTACTGAAAAACTTTCCAAAACTTCAAATACATTACATCCATTGCTTCACCATAATTAACTAACCAGCCAGTATCTCAAATATGATTCCCATTTCATAAATTTATGCTGACATTGTCTATGTTCATTACTTTCAATCCCAATATTTTCTACAAAACCATATATTTACTAATTTTATTCTTTTTTTTCCACCTGACTTGGGTTTCCTAGCCGTGCTGGGAGTTTTTTATTGTTTTGTTGATTTTTTTTTCTGTGAAGACAGAATTGAAGTACTTGCTTTACAGTTCCACCATTTCACCGTTTTCCATTCTCCATTCTCTGGTTTCAAATTGCAATAAGCTGCTATTTTTCGATTACTTTCACAATAACATACTTTTGGAAGCTATTGCAATTGAGTTGTATAACCTTTATTAATACGTGTTTTCAGAACCCAGCAATTTCTGCCTTAGGCTGCTCAATGACTACCCTTCCACAATCATACAATCAGAGAAGAAGATATTCTGCACCATCAGAAATACAGCACGATATACATTATTCCCACATTCCTACATGCAGCCTGTAGGGGGAATATTATTAGACTCTGATGCTGGCCCATGTACTTCTTAACGGTTGTGAGGTGACCCACGACAACACCCCTCTCTGGGAGTGCATTGCAGACCACAACACTCTCTGAGTGAAAAAAACAATTGTCAAATTCTCTCTAAACCACAAAGCCTTCACTTTAAACATCTTATCCCTTGTTCTTGGCCTTTTGACTAAAAGTAACAGCTGTTGTCTGTCCACCTTGTCCATGTCTCTTGTAATCTTATCCTTCTGAATCACGTCCCCTTCAGCCCTATCTATTCCAAAGTAAACAACCCGAGCTTATCCAATCTCTCTTCATCCCTGATAAGCTCCATGAAACGTCTTGGCGAATCTCCTCTTTACCCCCTCCAGAGCAATCACATTCTTACTGTAATGTAGCTCCCAGAACTCCACGCAGCATTCTATCTATGGCCTAACCAATGGCGTGTTTAGACCATATTATGTACGCCATGATGAATAAACAAAATGCCTACAGTCCCATGTGCTTTCTTAACTAGCTTATTATCCTGTCCAATCACAGTCAGAGATGTGTGGAGAAGTACCCTCTGAGCTTCCTAGTGTGCTGCCATTCATTGAATATTCCCCTGTATGGCTCCTTCTTCCAAAGTGCATCATCTCATATTTATCAGGGCTATATTCCATCTGCCATTGATCTGCCCATCTGACCATTCCATTTGTATCTTCCTGGAAAATAAGGCCTTCCTCCAAACTGTCACCACCTGGCTAATAGTTGTGTCAAACACAAACTTACCTATCACACGCCTCAATTCTCCCCTCACACGACCCCTCCACAGTCACATCTACAACATTTATTGTGGTCAGATTTGACTTAAACATTTGGTCAGGTCATTTCCTATCTTTTCTGAAACATTATCCAGTGATGCAACTTATGTGGATTTACATCATCCCAATTTGCATCTTAGTTGAGGGCTCTCAATGCATCTTCTCGAATTCTATACCTGTATCCTCCATCTCCCAGGTAAAACAGATAGGAAGCACTCATGTAATAATCCATCAATGTTCCCCAGCTCACATACTGATTGCACCTTTGATTCTAATTGGCTCTAACTGTTCCCTGCTTATTCTGTTCTACTTGCTGTTTTTTTGTAGAGTGTATTGGAATTCTCTTTAACCTTGCCTGCTGCACTTCTTCAAGCACCTGTATTATTAAGTCTCCTGTGTGTGAATTTTCTAAGTTTCCCTGAGATCACCTCTCATTCTTTGAAACAGTACAGAACACAGGTATCATCTCATCCTCACTCCATGCAGCCTGTGCAGAACGCCTTTACTTCTATGTTCCCATTCCCTTTAAATGAAGGCCAACTTCACATTTACCTTTCCATTTCCAAATGTCCATCCAGAACGGCTTTGGTTTAATATTATTTACTACTCACTGTCTGAGCTCTTAAACCTGAATATCTAACTATATCACACCTACTGGTTTTCCATTGTCTCTGTCTACAAAAATCAGCTTCAAACCATTTAAAATAAAGTCATTAAAGATGATTTCTTTTCGGGGGAGATCCAAGATATTAGCGACCCAGTAGGTTTGCCCTGCTCATCTTTACGGCAGAACCCAGACAAAGTGGTGCATTCACCTTCTCTTTCTTACCCATTGTGGTAAAAATACTGATCCCCTGTATTGCTGTATGTCAGTTGAAGTGAGTAAGGAAAATGACTAAGGGTAAAGGACCACGTGGATCGCAACTAGCAGGCACTGCCCTGCAGCAACGGATACGCCTGCGGCCGTGGCGTCGGCCTCTGCGAGCCCACCAGGGGACTTACAATGAGAGCAGACCTTGGTCATGGAGTAAGTAAACCTCCGAGATAAGGTTGATTCAGAGATGGAGGACACCCAGACCATGCTGGAACCGATCTCGGCCATGCTGCAGAAGCATGACTAGGAGATCCAGCGTCTCAGACACATGTCATGGAGGTGGAGCAGTGGACTGTGTCCTCTGAAACTGCAGTGGAATCTTCAGCAGATCGGGTCCAGGCCTTGGGATGGCGGGTACCGGGCGTGGAGGAGCAGATCAACTTTGAAAATCGAGGCCATCATAAGAATATCTGCCTTGTCGGGCTGGCGGGACGGAAAGAAGAAGGCAGCCCGTCAGTTTCTGGAGTAATGGCTTCGGTAGTTTTTGAAGCTGGAATTCGAGGCGGGCCGGGTGCAGGTCGAGCAGGCCCACCAGATCGCAGTGCACAAGCCCGGGTGAGACCAGCACCCCCGCCCAGCCCTTGTGCAACTCCAGCATTATGGAGAGAAACAAATGGTTCTCCAGCACTGGGGAAGGATCCATAGGCTTTAATATCCAAATGATCACGCATTATGTTTTTCCAGGACCTTTCTACGGCCATGATCCACAAGAGGCAGGCATTTAATAAGGTAAAAAGGAGGCTGAAGGAATTGAATATTCAGTATACTGTAAGATACCCAACAGTATTACGTTTCAACTACGGAGGGTCCATGTTTAATTTTGACTCACGAGAAAATGCAAAGGATTTCCTGTACACTTTAAGATAGATTGGCTGGCTCAAATAATATGAACAATCATGTTCTCTTTGTTTCCTCTGTGGTTTCCCTCGTTTACGTATTTTTGTTTTTTTTTATTTGTGGGGGTCCCATTCATTTCTTTTTCTCTCTTTTCTCCTTTCTTCCTTCCCTCCCATTAACCTTTTTTTCTACAATTTCCTTTTCATTTCTCTCTCTTAGTACGGAATAGGGGTAGTGTTCAGGGGGTGGGGAGGTTGGGGAGGGTTACATTTTTTTTCATCAGGACTGCCTTGGATATGGATGGGACGGGTTGAGTGCCCACTTTTAATTTTCTTGTTGTAAGACACATGTAACTTTTTAAAGTTTGTTTTGTCTGGGTTGGCGAGCAGCTTCAGCTAGTAGGAGCCAAGGGGGTTTAGTGGGTAGTATGAGCACTCCCTGTGGGGAAGGAGGGAGTATCACCTCTTATTTGTGTTATATGTTGGTTCATTGTACAAGGAGTTGTCAGGAGTTTTGAGTTGGTAGTTTTTGCAGTTGTATTTTCAAGTTTATACGAACTGTTTACCACTTTATCGGAGTGCGCAATAAAAGGGGTCCTTCCTCACAGGGGGATCACGGGCTGTTTCGGATGGCTATGGCTCACCGCTCGTTTAAATAGTGTACCTGGAACATTAAATGGGAGTCATTCACCAATTGATGGCTTTCAGGCCTTAGAAAGGGAAGGGTCGATGTAGCCTTGGTGCCAGAAAAAAAAAGACACCTAACCGATAAGGAACATTTAAAGTTACAGAAGAGAGTGTTTGACTGGGTGTTATTTTCATCCTTTAATTCAAAATGTAGAGGAGTAACTTTTCTCATTCAGAAGAACCTTCTAGATCAGTTTTTTGGCCAAATTAATGACGAATGTCACCTGTTCCTGATCCATAAAGCTTTAATACAGACAGGAATATGGGAGAGAGTCATAGAGTCATAGAGATGTTCAGCATGGAAACAGACTCTTCGGTCCAACCCATCCATGCCGACCAAATATCCCAACCCAATCTAGTCCCACCTGCCAGCACCCAGCCCATATCCCTGCAAACTCTTCCTTTTCATATTCCCATCCAAATGTCTCTTAAATTTTGCAATTGTACCAGCCTCCATCACTTCGTTTGGTAGCTCATTCCATACACGTACCACCCGTGAAAAGTTGCCTCACAGGTCTCTTTTATATCTTTCCCCTCTCACACTAAACCTATGCCCTCTAGTTCTGGACTCCCCGATCCCAGGGAAAAGACTTTGCCTGTTTACCCTATCCATGACCCTCATAATTTTGTGTAACTCTCTAAGGTCTCCTTGCAGCCTTCGATGCTCCAGAGAAAACAGCCCCGGCCTGTTCAGACTCTCCCTATAGCTGAAACCCTCCAACCCTGGCAACATCCTTGTAAATATTTTCTGAACCCTTTCAGGTTTCACAACATCTTTCCGATAGGAAGGAGACCAGAATTACACGCAATATTCCAAGAGTGACGCAACCATTGGCCTGTACAGCCGCAACATGACCTCCCAACTCCTGTACTCGGTACTCTGACCAATAAAGAAAAGCATACCAAACGCCTTATTCACTATCTTATCTACCTGCGACTCCACTTTCAAGGAGCTATGAACCTGCAGTCCAAGGTATCTTTGTTCAGCAACACTTCCTAGGACCTTACAATTAAGTGTACTCGTGCTGCTAAGATTTGCTTTCCCAAAATGCAGCACCTCGCATATATCAGAATTAAACTCCATCTGCCACTTCTCAGCCCATTGGCCCAATTTGTCCAGATCCTGTTGGAAACTGAGGAAACCCTCTTTGCTGTCCACTACACCTCCAATTTTGGTGTCATCTGCAAACTTACTAAATGTTAATTTTATGCTCGCATCCAAATCATTTATGAAAATGCCAAAAAGTAGAAAGCCCAGCATTGATCTTTGTGGCACTCCACTGGTCAGAGGCCTCCATTCTGAAAAACAACCCTCCCCCACCACACTCTCTCTTCTGCCTTTGAGCCAGTTCTGTATCCAAATGGCTAGTTCCCCCTGTATTCCATGACATCTAACCTTGCTAATCAGTCTCGCATGGGAAACCTTGTCGAGCGCCTTAATGAAGTCCATATCGATCACATCTACTGCTCTGCCCTCATCTATCTTCTTTGTTACTTCTTCTAAAAACTCAATCAAGTTTGTGAGGCATGTTTTCCCACGCACAAAACCATGTTGACTATCCCGAATCAGTCCTTGCCTTTCCAAATACATGTACATCCTGTCCCTCAGGATTCCCACCGCCGAGGTCAGGCTCACCAGTGCATAGTTCCCTGGTTTGTGTTTACCGCCCTTTTTACACAGTGGCACCACGCTTGCCAACCTCCAGTCTTTCGGCACCTCACGTGCGACTATTGATGATACATATATCTCAGCAAGAGGCCCAGCAATCACTTCTCGAGCTTCCCAAAGAGTTCTCGGGTACACCTAATCAGGTCCTGGGGATTTCTCCAACTTTACCCGTTTCAAGACGTCCAGCACTTCCTCCTCTGTAATCTGGACATTTTGCAAGATATCACCATCTATTTCCCTACAGTCTATATCTTCCATATCCTTTTCCACAGTCAATACTGATGCATTTAGTATCTCCCCCAATTTCTTCAGCTCCACACAAAGGCCGCTTGCTGATCTTTGAGGGGCCCTATTCTCTCCCTAGTTATCCTTTTGTCCTCAATATATTTGTAAAACCCCTTTGCATTCTCCTTAATTATATTTGCAAAAGCTATCTCATGTCCTCTTTTTGCCCTCCTGATTTCCCTCTTAATTATGCTCCTACTCCCTTTATACTGTTCTAAGGATTCACTCGATCTATCCTGTCTACACCTGACATATGCTTCCTTCGTTTTAACCAAACCATCAATTTCTTTAGTTATCCAGCATTCCCTATATCTACCAGCCATTCCTTTCACCTTGACAGGAATATACTTTCTCTGGATCCTTGTTGTCTCATTTCTGAAGGCTTCCCATTTTCCAGCCATCCCTTTACCTGCGAAAATCTGCCTGTAATCAGCTTTCGAAAGTTCTTGCTTAATACCGTCAAAATTGGCCTTTCTCCAATTTAGAACTTCAATTTGTAGATCTGGTCTATCCTTTTCCATCACTATTTTAAAACGAATAGAATTATGGTCGCTGGCCCCAAAGTTCTCTCCCACTGACACCTCAGTCACCTGCTCTGCCTTATTTCCAAAGAGTAGGTGAAGTTTTGCACCTTATCTAGTAGGTACATCCACATATTGAATCGGAAAATTGTCTCGTACGCACTTAAGAAATTCCTCTCCATCTAAACCTTTAACACATTGGAAGTCCCAGTCTATGTTTGGTAAGTTAAAAATCCCATACCATACCCCCCTATTATTCTTACAGATAGCTGAGATCTCCTTACAAATTTGTTTCTCAATTTCCCTCCGACTATTGGTGGTGGTGGTGGGGGGGGGGGGGGGGGGTCTATAATACAATCCCAATAAGCTGATAATCTCTTTCTTATTTCTCAGTTCCACCCAAATAATGTCCCTGGATGTATTTCCAGGAATACCGTCCCTTGGCACAGCTATAATGCTATCCCTTGTCAAAAATGCCACTCCCCCTTCTCTCTTGCCTCTCTTTCTATCCTTCCTGGAACATCAATCTGCCAGTCCTGCCCATCCCTGAGCCATGTTTCTGGAATTGCTATGATATCCCAGTCCCATGTTCCTAACCATGCCCTGAGTTCATCTGCCTTCCCTGTTAGGCTCCTTGCATTGAATACATGCAGTTTAATTTATCAGTCCTATCTTGTCCCTGCCTGCCTTGACTGCTTGACTGACTTCTGATCTCAACTGTACCAGTATCAGATTTATCTCTTTCCTCACTATCTCCGTGGGTACCCCATCCCCAACTTACTAGTTTAAATCCTCCCGAGCAGTTCGAGCAAATTTCCCTGTCGAAAAATTATACCCCTTCCAATTTAAGTGCTATCCGTCCTTCTTGTAAAGGTCACATCTACCCCAAAGGACAGTCCAATGATCCAAAAATGTGAGTCCTTCTCCCATGCACCAGCTCCTCAGCCATGCATTCATCTTCTCTACCCTTCTGTTCCTACCCTCAATAGCTTGTAGCACTGGGAGTAATCCAGATATTACTACCCTTGAGGACTTCTTTTTAAATTTATGCCCAACTCTCTGTAATCCCCCCTCAGAATCTCAACCTTTTCCCTTCCTATATCGTTGGTTCCAATGCGGACAATGACCTCTTGCTGAACCCTCTCCCCGGTGAGAACATTCTGCACCCTCTCTGAGACATCCTTGATTCTGGCACCAGGGAAACAACACTCCATTCTGTTTTACCTCTGCTTGCCACAGAAATGTCTGTCTGTACCTCGGACTACAGAATCCCCTAACACAATTGATCTCTTGGAAGCCGATGTACCCCTCATTGCATTAGAGCCAGTCTCAATACCATAAACTTGGCTGTTCGTTCTACGTTCCCCTGAGAATCCATGACCCCCTACATTTTCCAAAATAGCATACCTGTTTGAAATGGGTACATCCACAAAAGACTCCTGCTCTAGGTGCCTACCTCTCTTACCCTTCTTGGAGCTAACTCATCTATGTGACTGTATCTGAGACTTTCCCCCTTCCTGTAATTGCCATCCATCACGTACTGTTGCTGTTGCAAATTCTTCATCGCTTCTAATTGTCTATCCAACCGATCCATTTAATCTGATAATGTTCGCATCCAACAGCATTTATGGCAGATATAATCCGCAATAACCCTTAAACTCTCTTTAAACTCCCACACCTGACAAGAAGTACATATCACTGCAAAGGCCATTTTTGCTCCTTCACAATTTACAGACCCAGAAAATAACATCGTCTTATTCCTCTACAAAACACTGCACCAGGTTAAATTAATAGCTATGGCTTTTATTTTAAGTTTAATCAAGAGACGTATCTCCAAAAACATATAATCCAGAAAGAATCCACTATACTCACTACTGCAGCCTTTCTATTGGAAAGAATAAAAACAACGATTAATTGATCTGATTCTGTGTTGTGAACTTCGCACAAACATGTTTCTCCAAGATTAGTTGTGAAATTCACTGTTTGTTAGTTTTTGCAGACGCACTCCGATGTCCAGCGATACATTAATTCGAAAACTGCAAAGGCAGTAATTGTGCAGGTTCTCTCTCTCTCTCTCTCTCTCTCTCTCCCGTCCCCCCCAGCACTGTCCTCACCATGTGCTTCTTCTGTCTGTTCTTCCCGCTTTTGAAACTGCTGTTGCTTTGACATTGTTTTTTCCCCCCAAAGTTCCAAAACAATACAACAGCATATAAAACAGTAATTGCTGCTCCTGGAATTCGAGGAAATCCCCTCCAGCATCTAAAATACCTCAAAGAAGGAGCAGCTCTTACAGCCAGAAAATTGTCCCGTCCTCCATCTTGCCCTTGGTACACCCTTCAAGCTAACGGATGCACTCTCCAGGTTGATGGCCCTTGGGGGGTGTCATACAATTTTAGGGGGAGACTTTAACCGATATATGGATCCCAAGGTGGATAGTGTCTTACGGGTTCTCGACGGTATTTCCCTGCAATCCAGGCAGCTGGTGGATCTAAACAGGGATCTGGGCTTGGTGGATGTGTGGAGATTGTTCACCCTTCTGGTAGGGACTTCACCTTTTTACCTAACCCACATAAGTGCCAAACTATGTTTTTGCCCCAATGGCCTTTTTGAATTCTGTGCTGTCCTGTAGAATTAGAAACATAGCCATTTCTGATCATGCCACAGTGTACATGGAGGTTTAGGATGGTGGCAATGGGACAGGCTCGCAGTAGTAGTGCATGGATACCTTCCTCCTAAAGGATAGCTAGTCATAGAGTTGTAGAGATGTATAGCATGGAAACAGACCCTTCAGTCAAACCCATAAATGCCGAGCAGATATCCCAACCCAATCTAGTCCCACCTCCCAGCATCCAGCACATATCTCTCCAAACGCTTCCTATTCATATATCCATCCAAATGCCTCTTAAATGTTGTAATTGTACCAGCCTCCACCACATCCTCTGGCAGATCATTCCATATACGTACCACCCTCTGTGTGAAACAGTTGATCCTTGGGTTTCATTTATATCTTTCCACTCTCACCATAAACCTATGCTCTCTAGTGCTGGACTCCCCGACCCCAGGGAAAAGACTTAATCTATTTCTCCTATCCATGCCCCCCATAATTTTGTAAAGGTCTATAAGGTCACCCTCAGGCTACAGGGAAAACAGCCCCAGCCTGTTCAGTCTCTCCCTGTAGCTGAAATCCTCCAACCTTGGAAAGATCCTTGTAAATCTTTTCTGAACCCTTTCAAGTTTCACAACATCTTTCCGATAGGAAGGAGACCAGAATTGCACGTAATATGCCAACAGTGGCCTAACCAATGTCCTGTACAGCCGCAACATGACCTCCCAACTACTGTACTCAATACTCTGACCAATAAAGGAAAGCATACCAAGCGCCTTTCTCACTATCGTATCTACCTGCGACTCCACTTTCTAGGAGCTATGAACCTGCACTCCGAGGTCTCTTTGTCCAGCAACACTCCCTTGCACCTTACCATTAAGTGTATAAGTCCTGCGAAGATTTGCTTTCTTATTGAATATTTTTCATGGGATTTAAAAAATTTTGTACATCAATTTGGACGGCCAGTAATCCGACGGTGCTTTGGGATACTGCCAAGGCCGATGCAAGGGGTTTGATTATTTCTTACTCGGCGACTCGGAAGCGGTAGAATGGAGAGCAGCAGTTGACAGAGCGCATTTTGTCAGACCGTCTGTAACTAAGTTGCAGCAGATTACAATGCTCCGGGCTGCGCTGAACGCTTCAGTCACCCAGACAGTAAAAAGAGCGACCTCATTTCCGAAACAGAGGGTATTCGAGTATTGTGATAACCCGGGTAGATATCTGGCATACTTGGCCAGAAAGAAGAGTGCCCCCAGTCTCTCACATCCATTAGCGCGTGTGCTGTTAAAATCATCTGCGATCCCAGAAAGATTAATCCAGCATTCATGAAGTTCTTTTCTGGGCTCTTCCAGTCAGAGGGCTGTAAGGACAGAATGGCGACAATGAAGCCCTTTTTTAGTACCATGGACCTCCCAGATGTAAATTCAGAGCAGGCGTCTCTTTCGAATTCCCCTCTGACAAGCCAAAAGATACAGGAGGCGGTGAGGCAGCTCGAGAGTGGTAAAGCACCGGGCCTAGATGGATTTTAGAGTGAGATTTAAAAGGAGTTCGTAGACATGCTGACTGGGCCAATGTTGGATATGTACAATTCTTCATACAGTCAGGCCTGCCTCCCATCCTCTCCGAGAGAAGGAAATATTTGACTTATTCTCCCGAAGATTGCACTTCATAAAGGCCTTTATCCTTATTAAATGTGGACTTTCATATTTTGGTGAAAATGCTGGCGTTGAAGCTGGAGAAGTTATTGCCCTTCATTGTGAAATAGGACCAGACAGGTTTTATTAGGAGTCACAGGTCATCTAATAATAATAGGAGAGTGCTAATATGGTTCACGTGTGCCAGCAAGGGTCAATTCCAGGCTTGGTAGTGGATGCAGAGAAAATATTTGACCGGGTGGAGTGGCCGTACCTCTATTATGTCCTGGAATAGTTTGACCTTGGAAAGGCTTTTGCCAGGTGGGTGACAGTATTATCTAGTCACTCATGGTATAAGGTCTGAAAATTTTAGCAATGGCAGAGTCAGCCGTCAAGGGTGTTCTCTTTCACCGTTACTATTTACATTGGTGATTGAGCCGTTGGCAGAACCCATCCGGAGGGACCACGATATTACTGCCCTGGAAATAGGATCAAGAAGGCAAAAGTTCACACTTTATGCAGATGGCGTTCTTCTCTTTCTAACTAACTCGATGATATCTGTGCCCCAAGTGATTAATGTATTTGGATCTTTCTTGGGGTATAAAACCAACTTTATGAAGTCGGAGACCATGCCTGTCTGGGTATTATTAGAGTACCTGATCTTGGAGGTGGAATCCGATTCCCTTTCAGATGGTCAGAGGGAGGTTTCTTGTATTTAGGCATTTATATCACCCCAGCCTTCAATCAATTAGATAAAGCTATCTTCCTGCAGTTGCTCGAGAACATAAGGCAGGACCTTCAGCACCTTCTATATCCTGGTTGGGTAGAATATCTCCGGTCAAAATGAATGTGTTCCTCCGTTTATTATATCCCAGGCAAATGCACCTTTTGATACTGCCCAGTCAGCCTATACGGAGCTTTACAGTCGGTTTGGATGTTTTATTTAACATCACAGGCGGCCTCTTATGGAGCTCACCCAATTGCAGTTGAGTGATGTGGATTTTACATACTTTAACAAATACCAATTGAGTTCCCTCCTAGCCAATTTGGTTGATTTGATTTGCTAAGACCTGCGGTCAATGTGGTTGGACATCGATGTCTCCCAGACAAAATGTCGCCTCATTAATCTGTTGTTCATGGACAAGATACGGACTGTTATGGACCATTGCAGAAATCCAATTGTCCTTAACACTGTTAAAGCATGGAGAATGGTGCATTATTGTGAGGGCAATTTACAAAAAAAAACACTTCCCCTTTTACTCCCATTGTAGGATTGATGGATTCTGGCTTTTGGCTCTGGGAGTCCAGAGGAGTTTCCTGTTTGGGAGACTTAATTAACAGGGTGGGCGTGACGTCTTTCGAGCAACTGACACAGACATATGAGCTATCTCGGAGATTTGGGATTTTATACAGAAAAAGAACTACATTAATGGTTAGTCGCCATAAGTCGAATATGGAGGTGAGAGTGCTTCAGTCCACGTGCACTCTCTCGGTCAGCACTCTCTAACATTTAATAGGAGGTAGTGTCTCAAAGGACATCGAGCAGCTGTTTGGAGTTTGGTTTCAGCAATTGGGGGTGGAGGTGTTCAACAGAGGAGTCGGCAGATATTTGGAAGAATGTCTGGAAGATTTCGATTTGCAATCGGACGCAAGCTATACAACTGAAGGTACTCCACAGGGTTTATTTGGCGTCGGAGTGGCGTGCCAAATTTGAGAACGGAGCGTTCCCAATGTGCCCAAATGTAAAACAGATGTTGGTACGCATTCTCATTGCTTATGGTCATGCCACAAACTTCGTAGTCATTGGGGCCCTGTAGCGAGTGTTTTGGAAGGGGTCTTGGGAACTGAGGTCAAGGTAGATCGATTGTCCGGCCTCTTGGGTTTGCCAAATCACCCATCTTTGGGAAGAAATTGTTTATATACTTACATTTTGTGAGAGAAAGAACATTCTGATGAAGTGGCTGTCGGTAAATCCCCCAGGATTCTCGGGGTTGTGTAGGTTAGTTATGGAGCACATCCCCCTGGACTTCCTTACAATTATCGTGCACCAGAAAATAGAACTTTTTGATAGGACGTGGCGGCCCTTTTTGAAACATGTAGGCGCGGACATTTTGGCTATTTTGGTCAGGGCCTTTGTGCAACCATAAGCATTGTGTCTGGTGTGCCAGATGCCCCATAGGAGGAAGAATTCTGATCAAACACGGCTTCACAGTTCCAGCTGTCGATACACTAAGGAGCCAATTGGTACCCACAACTGGAACATACAGGAGGGCTCAAGCCATACATCTTGCACATTGTTTCTGAGCTTGATAATGATGTCCTTGGGAATCCAGGGATATGAGCACCAACTGCTAGGTTAAGGTACAGAAGGACGGATATTCATGCTATAATTGGATGATTACTTGACTGACAAATTGAATAAATATGGCTCTTCTCCGACAAATAGGACTAGCTGGAGATATCAGACTTTGGGGGCGGCGTCCAATAACAAGAATAAGAACATAAAATAAATATGCTGAGACATGAGCTCAAATGGTCAATTACATCAGATGCCCAATCCGCCACACAGAATCAGACATCATAATCCAGATATCCATTTAGCATGGAGCACAGTGCAGACCAGGTTAGTGTACTGCTCAATACAACCCAGTACACTGTACCGACAGTGCGGACCTCACCAGTCCGTGGGGAGCTGTGCAGTGTATAACAGTGAATTGCTCTGTAAAGTCGGAGCTGTTACCTTCCCAGCATGTAGTGCTGTGTACACCAACCCAGTGCATTGATCTGTAAACCAGGAGCAGTAACCCTCCCAGCATGTAGTGCTGTGTACACAAACCCAGTGCATTGATCTGTAAACCAGGAGCAGTTACCCTCCCAGCATGTAGTGCTGTGTACACTAACCCAGTGCATTGATCTGTAAACCAGGAGCAGTTACCCTCCCAGCATGCAGAACTGTGTATTCCATCCCAGTGCATTGAACTGTAAATCAGGAGCAGTTACCCTCCTCGCATGCAGGACTGTGTGCACCACCCCAGTGCAATGATCTGTAAACCAGGAGCAGTTACCCTCCCAGCATGTAGAGCTGTGTGCATCACCCTAGTACATTGTTCAGTAACATTGTGTTAGATCACTGCCCAATGTGGGTAAACTTGCAGCCCATGCTGGAAGTGACATGATATGCAGCTCCCCTCCATTTACAGCGTCATACTTCCATTGTGCCAAGGGATGTAGCACATCTAGTCAAAAGGAAGGATGAAGTTTACTTAAGGTTGAGGAGGCAAGGATCAGACAGGGCTCTAGAGGGTTACAAGTTTGCCCGGAAGGGACTGAAGAATGAACTCAGGAGAGCAACAAGTGAGCATGAAAAAGTCTTGGTGGGTAAAAGCGAAGATGTTCTGCACGTATGTCAGGAACAAGAGGACGGCCAGAGTGAGGGTAGGGCTCATCACAGATTGTGGAGGGAATTTGTGTCATGAGTTGGAAGAGGTAGGGGAGGTCCTTAATGAATGCTTTGCTTCAGTATTCACTACTGAGAGGGGCATTGACGATTATGTGGAGAGCGTGGAACAGGCTGATATGCTAGAGGGTGTGACGAAAAATTTGAGAAACTCCAGGATAAATAATTCTCCTTGGCCAAACAGAATATAAGCAAGTATTCTACTGTAAATGAAAGAAGCGATTGCTGCGCGTTTGGCAATGATCTTTGCACCCTTACTGCCCACTGCAAACAGGCCAGATGAAAAGAGGTTGTCAAATGTTATTCCCTTGTTCAAGCAATGGAATAGGGATAATCTTGGGAATTATAGACTAATCAGTCTTATGACAGTGGTGGGCAAAGTATTGGAGAGGATTCTGAGAGACATGATTTATGATTACATGAAAAACCATCGTTTGATAGTGATAGTCAGTATGCCTTTGTGAGGGGCAGGTCATGCCTCAAGAATATTTTTAAATCATTTGAGGATGTGACAGCACACATTTATGAAGGTAAATCAATGGATGTGGTGTATATTTTAGCAAGACGTTTGATAAAGTTACCCACAGTAGGCTCATTCAGAATGTAAGGAGGCAGGGGATGCAGGGAAATCTGGTTGTCTGGATACACAATTCCTGGCCCATGGAAGATAGATGTTGGTAGTCGATGGGAAGCATTCAGTCCCGCAGAATCAGTTTTAGGACTTCTGCTCTTTGCGATTTTTATTCATGGCTTGGATGAGGAAGTGGAAGTGTGGATTAGTACGTTTGCCAAAAACACAAATGTTGGTGGAGTTCTGGATAACGTTGAGGTATGTTGTAGGTTGCAATGGAACATTGACAAGATTTAGAACTGAGATGATGAGAAGCAGATCAAGTGAAACCTGGAAAAGTGTGAAGTCAGTCACTTTGGAAGATCGAATTTGAATGTAGAATATTGGGCTAAAGGCATTATTCTTGGCAGTGCGGAGGAACAGAGGGATCTTGGGGTCCATGTTCAGAGATCCCTCACAGTTGCCACCCCAGGTTGATGTCAAATCGGCAAAAGCGAGGACTGCAGATGCTGGAGATCAGAGTCAAGATTAGAATGGTGCTGGAAAGCATAGCAGGTCACGCAGCATCTGAGGAGCAGAAAAATCAACGTTTCAAGCAGGGGCTCTTCATCATCTGATGAAGGGATTCTGCCCGAAACATCAATTTCCCCTCTCTTCGGATGCTGCCTGACCTGCTGTGCTTTTCCAACACCACCCTAATCATGACCCAAGTTGAGTGGCTGTTAAGAAAATGTATGTTGTGCTGGCTTTCACAAGCTATGGAAGTGAGTTTCAGAGTTGTGAGATTATGCTACAGCTCTATAAAGCTCAGAATAAACCACTGTTATAAAGTTGAAGGTGTGTATAGTATCTTTTAAGAGAGAGTGAATGTTGTTCTGCACTGAGAGCTTGCAAGCACCTGTCATATGACTAACTAGCAGACCCCAAAGTATACTGGAAAATATAAAGCATGCAACGTTTGGCTGTGAAACAGATACCTTGAGTTTTGGTTGCTGTTTGACAACAATTCAAATTTAACCATTCAGTTTAAATTAGGCCCCGGGATACAAAAGTCAATCGATTTTTAATTTATTGTTTTGCCAACATCCAACCAATGATATGATCAAATATTGAGTGGCATAAAAGAAGCAGGCAGTTCGCGAGTTAGGCTGCGAGTAACTGCCATCTAGCGAGAAACTGCCATGCAAAACTCCCTTTGACAAAGATACCGTTTTTGTATGAATCATGCTTGCACAAAAATTCAGAAGACAACCCAGGAAGATCGTCATCTGAAAGAAAGATGACACTGGAGATGACAGATGCTGTGTGGTTTTGAAATTAAGTTGATGCAATTTTAATATGGGCTTTTCTTATTGGAACATGATGTTGTTATAAATTTGGAGGCAATTACCAACCATTTCAGACAAAAAGGAGCTTCGAGTTGTGAATAGTTGTTGTTCAATGTTCACTTTTAGAGTTAAGGAATAAATTGATATTATTTATACTTAAAGAGAGAATTTTGAGATTTGTCACTCGTACTTTAACAGCTTACGTTGCGAGTTGAGCTTTTCTGGCTGTTTGGTTTAATTAGTGGAAGGGTTCATCGTCGTGATGTAACACTACACCTTGTGTTCTGTTTTTGTCGCCTTGTCGTAGAAAAATGTGGAAGCTATAGAGAGGGTGCAGAGAATTTCCTGCAGTGCAACGGAAAAATTGACACACACCACACAGAGCAAGTGAAATATTGGGAATGTCACCACGCGAAAAAGTAAATACTGGCAGATTCTCGATGTCTGTATAAACATCAGCGTGTCAGTGTGTGTATAGTATGTCTGTACTGATGACAGTGTATCTATGTGTGCATGTGCATCAGTGTATCGGTATGAGTCTCTGTATGTCTGTATTAGTATCTGTGTTACTGCATCAGTTTCTGTGTGTGTATCTATAATCAATAATGTGTGTCTTTGCGTGTCTATATTCGTCTCTGTGTGTACCTGCGTGTCTCTGTGTGTATCCATGTGCATAGCGGATATGTCAGCCTCTGTGGGGTTTAAAGTGAAGCAATGTCCCCTCGGTTGCCCTTCACACTCTACTACATCGACAGCATTCCTGGTGAAGTGCTCCGGCCCAAAACGTTAATTTTCCTATTCCTCGGAAACTGCCTGACCTGCTGTGTTTTTCCAGCACCACACTCTGGACTCTGATCTCCAGCATCTGCAGAACTCACTTTCTCACATCAGAGTTTCAGTCTGGGAGCGAGCCAGCTCACGGCACCATCCAAACTGACAGCACCGTCACCACACACACACGCACACACACATATAGGCAGATATAGGGAGTATCGTAATTGTATTGAGGACCCGAAGAGTGGAGAATGCTCGTGTAGAGAAATGTCTGCGCTCCTTCTACAACTTGGAAGTGATTTGTCTTTGAAGATTATTCGTGGCACAGAGTGTACACAATAAAGAGTATTTCCATTGCAACTGCATCCAATGAAGGTCGACTGAAACATTTGTAAAGTGATGTAATGCATTTATTGCTCGTTCTTTAACTTGAAATCTTTTGTAATGCACTTTTACAAATTATAAGTGAGAAAGGATTGAGAAGTCCTGAAACTGACCCAGTGATGTTGGTAATATGTCAAGAACAATATCATTAGGTATCAGACGAAACTGCTCTGTGCTTAAAAAGGCTTTATTTGAAAACCCAAGCAGCCATGCAATCTGAGAGATTCACAGAATTTGATGTCCTCTAAGAGAGAAAAACATCTGACATTTGTGCAGGGGGAGCCAGCAGAGAGTGGCATTGTATGGCTCTACACTTAACATTGACAGACAGTAGAGATGGAGGAAGGGGGAGGGTATTGGTGTCAATTTCTGTGGATTTACCCCAAAAACTACAAAGACCACGTTTAACAGAGATGCAGACAGGGATACACACAAATATGTATAGACACATTAAACACACAACACATATAGATACAGGTATAAACACTTACACACTAACACATGCACACTCCTGCCCACAGAAAAAGTAGTTTATTTAAGATAGAGATAAATACGTTTTTCATTAATAAGGGAACCATTTGATCAGTTGACGAAGGCAAAAGAATGCGGCTGAGAAACATTTCACCCGTGATCAAACGGCACAGCAGATCCGATTGGCTAAAGGGCTTAATTCTGCTTCAAATTCCTATTTTCTGAAGTGATTCATTTTGGAAGATCGAATTCAAATGCAGATTACTGGGTCAAAGGTAGCATTCTTGGCCGTGTGGAGGAACAGACGGATCTTAGGTTCCACGTCCTTAGGTACCTCCAAGTTGCCATTCAAGTTGATAGAGGTGTTAAGAAGAATATGGTGAGTTGGTTTTCATTAACAGGGAGATTGAGTTTAAGTGCTGCGAGATTATGCTGTAGATCTGTAAAGCTCTGGTTAGACCACACATGAAGTATTGTGTTGTGTTCTGGTCACCCCATTATGGGAAGAAATTGGAAGCTTTCCAGAGGGTGCAGACAGGATTTACCAGGATGTTGCCTGTGCAGGAGGGCATGTCTTATGGAGAATTTCTAAGGGAGCTAGGCCTTTCTCATTGGAGTGAAGAAGGATAAGGGATACATAACATAGGTGCAAGATGATGAGGCATTGATAGAGTAGACAACTGGAGACTTTTTACCGGGGTGCAAATGGCTATCACGCAGGGAGCATAATTTTAAAGTGATTGGAGGAAGGCTGAGGGGAGATGTCAGAGACAGTATTTTTTTTCTACAGATAGTGGTAGGTGCATGGCATGCACAGCCAGCGGTAGTAGTAGAATCAGATACATTCGGAACATTCAAGCAACTCTTGGATAGACACATGGATGATAAAAAAATGAAGGGTATGCAGTTTAGTTTAGTCTTAGACGAGGATAAAAGGTTGGCACAACATCGAAGGCTGAAGGGTTGTGCTGTGCTGCACTGTTCTATGTTCCAATTTCCTACACTCTTGTGAGCTTATGGTATCTGGAGTTCACCTAACCTCAGTTGAGGCTAAATTTGGTAAGTATTTGATTGTCGGTTGTTAAAGGAAATGTGGATAGGTTTGAGTTTTGAATGGCCTATATCTGTTTCTAATTGATGTGTCCCTTTGTCAAAAGAATGGTGATTGGCTTGAGGGGAACACATTTTAAGAATAAGGGCATTCCCATTTCTGACTGAGACAGGGATGTTCCTTTCTCTTTCGTGTTGTGTGATCTGTAGTGTTCCCACGCCCAAGCAGCAGTGAAGACTGGGTTACTAAAAACATTCAAAATTGAGTTCCATAGATCGATGATGAACAAAAGAACCCATGTCTATTGGTAACAGACTGGAAATTGAAGTTTAGTTACAATCACATCAACAATGCACATTCTGAATGGAGCTGCAGGCTGTTCCTAACCCATGTCTTGTTCTCTCACTCAAACCCTCGATTCTGTCACAGAGGGAGAGGAAGGTCCAATTCAGCCCGTCAGCAATGAGACACAAGGAGACCTTTTTGCCCTCTGAGGATTTACAAAGGAAGATGATAAAGTCAGTCAGCCATTTGAGTACATTACACAGCACACGAGGAGGCCATCCAACCTTTCTAAGCTGCTACACAGGAACTGGGAACCATTGGTAACTATCAGGAAATCGACAGTAGGGATTGATGTTTGTTTTCAGTTTGGAAATCTTTAACGTGGTGGAGTTCCTAAGAGATCAGTGCAAGATCAACAACTATTTCGAACCTGTTAATGATTTGGATGCGGGGACTGATTGGATTGGAGCTCAATTAGCTCAGCCACCAAGATATTCATTCAATAAGATGTCAAGTGGAGGTAGAGAGTCTGTAATGGGGTAGAGACAGGGGAGGTTATTGTGTACACCTTTAGCAGAAACAGTATAACCTGGGCTAATGAAGTTATGTTGTGACAAAAGGGTAAAACAACAGTAAACAACTTCAAAGGAGAGAGATCACACAACTCAGTGGTACAACGGGATTTGTGCATCCTTGTACATACATCACACAAAGTTATTATACAAATTGGTAAGTGGTTAGGAAAGTATATAGAATTATTCTATTCCATGCAAAGGCTATCAGAATAGCCTTTTTTTACTGCATCTGTACAGGGGCTGCCTGAGGCCACATCTGATGTATTGCATGTAGTGATGATTCTCTAAACTGAAAAATAAATATACTAAATTGATTTTGAAGCTTTGTAAAGATGTACATGTTCCTGGAAAGAAGGCCTTATTCTGTCATACAGCACAGAAACAGACCTTTCGATTCACCTTGTCCATGACGACCTGATGTCCTCAATTAATTTCGTCCCATTTGCCAGCACTTGGCCCATTACCCTTCCTATTCAAGTAGCCATTCAACTGGCTTTTACATGTTGTAATTTTCCCAGCCACCAACACTTCCTTTGCCAGTTCATTCCATACACTCCGTGAAAGGTTTACCACTTTTATTTCCTTTAAATCTTTCCCCTTCACCTTCAATCTATGTGCCCTAGTTTTGGACTCCCTCAACCTCAGACAATGTCCTTGGGTATTCATTGATTTCCATGCCCCTCATAATTTTATAAACCTCTACAAGGCCAGAGCACTTCAGATTTGAGAATGAGATATTTTCATACTGAACCATATAAGATCTTGAGGAGAGTGCATCAGGTGCTTGGCTGATTGACATTTCCTCTGGTGTGGGAAACTAGAACTAAGGGTTCAAATTTAAGAGAACAATGTATTCATTTTGACACATAGTCCAAAGACATGGATTTATTGGACAAAATTATGAGGACACATTCAAACGCATCTTCAAATTATAGCTTATAAATTGCTCCTACATGGATCAGGGAACACGGACGGAGTCATACAATCCTGAGCATATTCAAGGAGGCTTCACTTGGTCCAATTAGGTGGTCAGATAACATTATTGTATATTTCATTTAAAAGTTGGAGAAGATGCAACTAGAGAAGTCACGGCTTATTGTTTCCTTTGTTTCCTTGTTCCATCTCACAGTAACGTATGAGTGGTGAAAACTCATCAGGCATCTTTAGCACTCGTGAAGGATTCTTGTTGAGAATTCATTGGAATCTCCACACTGCCAGAAGCAAAGGGAATTCATCCAAATCCAAATGTTCCAGTAAGGAATCCGATTGACAGCAGCTTGCGTGAACAGAATGACCTCAGATGCAGAATAAATTTAATATTTCCTTTTGTCTTGAATTTAACTTTTGCTACAAAACTCTCTTTCAAGTTGATATTTTGCAGAGACTTTTTTTTTTGTTTGTCTTTATGCATGTGTATGTGTGTGTCTGCGTGCACTTGTGTGTGTGACACTGTGAGTGTCTCAGTGTATGTGCCTGTGTATGTGTGTGTTTCTGTATACACAAACTGCGTCTCAGTATAGATTGAAAGATAAATATTAATGTACATATTTGCCCACACTGCTTGTCATGTATCTTTCCATTAGGTTGAGTAAGTTTACTCTGGTAAATTACTTTTCCAAATTTAAGCTATTTACCTGACTTGTCCCGAACAAAGAACCTGACCTCGTCTGAGACCTACATCATTGATTATAACACTAACCTAGCTATATTTAAAATGTCATGACCAATGGAGGAGGGGGACTATAAAATGAAACAGAGACCTTTCCAGCCCCAGTCTGAACAGGAATGAGGAGAAATTATCAAAGGGCTATTTGAGTGGGAATGGTCTTCCCCAGAAGTTTGTGGTGCTTGTGTGTTTGCATTTATTGAAAGCCATGCTACTTCGATATTGGATGCTAAAGGACAATGAACTACAGAAATGAAACTGAGGCAGAAGCCACAATCTGATCAGCCACAATCTTAATGCCTGGTGGAGAAGGCTCCAAGTGTCTAATGATCAACCCTTCTCCTCTGTCCCATGTTCCTATGTTCGAATGAACTTCTCAAACCTGCTGGACAGGAACAGTTGGAGGTCATTTACCCCAGTAACCTGGTGCACAGTAACAGCGAAAATCATTCAGCAGATGAAGACTGTCACACACATTTTGACATGGCGTTGTAAAATATTCTTGGGAAAAGAAAGGGTAGGCAACGGTGTGAAACATCTCACTCCTCTGTCTTTGCAGAACTGTCTTCATTTGTTGGTCATGTTGCCGATCCAGATTCACTGTAAATACAGCGGCCATACCTCACCCAGAGATGGCCGACAAAATCATCTGGTCTCTCTGACTGCAACATCCAATAACAGAACTTCCAGGAAAATAACTTACCAATAACAGAATGAGAGAACGTCAGATACACGAATAGGTCATTCAGCCCTTCTGGCCTGTCTTTCCCTTCAATATGATCAGAGCTAATCTGCAAAAGCCTCAACTCTTCTTTTAAGCTCCATCCCTGCAGCCCTCAACATCCTGATGCCTCATATATCCATTGTACCCCCTTCTAAACATCTTAGTGATCTAGCTCCCCTATCTCTCTGGAATACAGTAGTCCCAACAGTCACTACCCTCTGTGAGAAGGAAACGCTGCTCACAAAGACACATGAATAAAAGATATGAACACACAGTAAGAGTAACTGGCCCCGATATCAAGGCAGGATTTCAAGGAACCCAATCAGAATTGAATGCAATAGGAATGAGTCGTAAACTCCCCAGTGGTTAGATGCATTCAGAGGACAAGGGAAGATATTTGTGGTTGGTGAGGATCAATCATCTCTGTCACAGGATATCTCAAGGCGCATCTTCAAGGTAGCTTTCTTCAGCTGCTTCAACGTCTTTCCCACATCATACGGTCAGAGGTGGGAGATGTTCACTGAAGACTGTTAAGAATAATTTGTCACCTGTCCACTGCTGAAGCAGTCCGCATCCATGTGCAGCAAGACCTGGTTCGCATCTAAACTGTGCTGTTAAAGTGAAGGTAACATTCATGCAACAGTCCTACTAGAGATTTCTCTTTCCCACAGTTAAGTAAGAGGAGCTCATTCAGCACCTCAAGCTGGTTGCAACGGAATATATTCAACCCAGTGAAACTATTGGTCAAGAATAGGGATAGCCCATTCAGTCCCTCCTACCTATTACACGAGGAGGGAAGGAGTGTAGTCAGCACATCGAGGTGTCAAACAGGAGACAGGAGTTGCCAAGTCAGGTCTTTGAGTCTCTTCCATGTGACCAGGAAGAGGTCATCAGCCTGTAAAGTCAATTATGTAGAAATAGTAAGATGTCATTGATGCCCCAACATGACAAACAGTGAAGCAGAGACTACACAGATAAACTACTCTATGTTGTTCCTCCTGGATCCATTGTGAGCGGTACACGTGTTACTTTAACTTGGTTTACAGAAGGTGAGAAGGGAAAGTGGATGGTTCGTGCCATGTCTCAATGAAATAGCTTCTGTCTCTGAGAAGACAGACTGGTGTTTCGATGAAGATTAGAAACTGGTGGGAATGGCTTACTCTTTCAGAAGTAAGGTATTGTGGCTGCTGACAGATTTGTGAACAGTGCAGGTTCATACACCAACTGCATATTGAGACAGTGAGAGTTCATTCAGAGCCTGGAGCTACCTCTCAACCAACATGGGGGCTCCGGGCAGGTATGTGAACTATTGGGAATCAAATATCATGGAAAAATGTAATATTTCACCTGACCACTGTCTTTGTCTTGACAATATGAATGTTAGTGTCTAATCTTCAAGTTTAAATGTAAACGTGTGTTATTCGCTCTCAGCGCCACGGATTAATCACTCATGTTCCTCACATTTTCCTCACGGTACCATCATCACAGGAATAAGTCTGGTGAAACTATTTTTCACTGTCTCAGTCGCAATGAAATCATTCCTTATAAAGGAGAGAGAATCTGTACTCAGTGGCCTAAATACTGTCCAAGCAACACGCTACAACTGCAGGAAGATGAATTTACTTCAACACTTGAATCATTTTTTAATGAAGGACAACATATCATTTACTGTCCTGATTCCTTGCTGGGTCATGTGAATTGTGTAAGTGATAACTGCAGTTCCCAATCTCTCATTTTCTAATAAATTCAAAATGAAACCGACTGTATTTGTTGCTCACGTTCAATTCATTTATTTGCCTTGTGCGCAGCTGTGGCTACCCAATGAGCAATGACCTTTAGTCCAGAGCAGAATCTTACTCTCTGTATTCTCCCCATTATCCAATTCTCAATCCCTGTAGCATATTCACCCCTTACACAAGGACTTTAATGTTCTTCACTTACCTGTCAAAAGCCTCCTGAAAATACAAATACACTGTTCCCATTGGTTCTCATTTGTCGATGTCACAATCATCATTCTCCACAAACTCCAAGTGGCTTATCAAAAACGATTTCCGGGGATCCAAGATGGCGGCGACCCAGCAAGTCTGAGTCTACAGTGCTCCTCCCAAGACTTGGGCAAAGTGGGTCACCCACCCCCACCACACTCACCAAATTATTCAAAATTGCTTTTACTTAATGTATTTTGTTGTTTAGTATTGAATTTAAACAATTTAATCTTCAGTAAAAATAACTAGACGGAAGGGAGCCCGCAGTTCTCAGCAAGCAGGAACCCCTCCCTCTCCCTCTCCAGCTGCGGTAGAGGCATCCGAAGCCGCCCGGGGGGATTTACCTACGGTGGCGAGCCTTGTGGAAATCATCTTCAAACTGGATGCGAAGATCGACGCTTTTATTGAAGAATCCCGAAGTCGATGGGACTCATTCTCGGCCGCGCTGCAAAAGCACGACCCAGACATTAAGGAAATCGAGCGTCGAGTCGGAGGGGCGGAGCGAAAGGCCGCGACCTCCGAAACTACAGCGCAATCGGCCGTGGATCAGGTCCAGAATGGAGTTCGTCGAAAAAATATTCGTTTGCTTGGCCTTCCCGAACGGGAAGAGGAAGGCCAGCCTACAGTGTTTCTCGAACAGTGGCTGCCACAGCTTTTAAATCTGGACGCTGGATAAGGATAGAATGGTCCTACCGGGTCGCAATATGCGGGCCTGGCTCGAATCAGCACCCCCGCCCGGTCCTGTTCCGGCTGCAGAGCTATAAGGAGGGATAGATACTCCTAGAAGCCTCTAGAAATCATGGAAAAGATCCCCAAACCATGATCTATAAAGGATCCAAGATCATGTTATTCCAGGAGTTTTCCCCAGCTCTGGTACGAAAGAGGAAGGCATTCGATGAGGCGAAGAAGTGTTTAAGGAACTTAAATATTCAGTAATCCTTATGCTACCCAGCGATGCTACGCTTTAACCATGAAGGATCGGTGTATAACTTCGGATCGCCGGAAAAGGCCAAGGAATTTTTGGACTCTCTTAGATAAATTGTAACAGATAATTGATGTTGATTTCCCTTCGCCCCATTCCGGTTTATATCCCCCTTTTTAAATATATTCATACCCTTTGTTTACCTTACTGTTTAATATTATCTTGGGGGGTGGGGAGAGGGATTTATTTATTTGTTCTCTACTTAACGATTTTCTCCCCCCCCCCCCTTGGGTTTTTTAAATTATTATTCTATATATATATATATATAGAATGAACATTACTGAATATATCCAGGTGTTGGTGTGGGTGGGGGCATGGGGGTAGGGTGCTCACTGTTAACTCTAGCTTTGTAGTATATTTCCATTGTTCTTCATCCTATTGAGGAGCATCTGGATCAATGGTGGGGCACTGGTTGGGAGAGGATACTATGGACTTTTGGAAAGGAAGTGATAACCCCTGGGAACAAGGGGGAGAATTTCCATTTAAATACGTTTTATATTTTTTTAATCTCGAAATAGTTTTTTATTATACTGTTGTGAGTGTATTAGAAAACCTTTATTTTTGTAAATTTTATATGCTCTCTGCTCGGGATGTTCTGGATAGGGTTTCCCCTCCCGAGGGGTCTCGGATTTACCCGAACGATTATGGTTGAGAAGTCGGTTAAGTGGTGCACCTGGAATGTCAAGGGGTGTAATTCGCCAGTCAAAAGGAAGAAAATATTATCAAATCTCAAGAAAGAAAGGGTTGACATAGCTCTCCTACAGGAGACACACTTACTGGGTAAAGAACACCTGAAATAACAACAGTTTTGGATTTGATCAGGCCTTTTTTTCTTCTTTAACTCAAAAAGTAGGGGAGTTGTTATTGTTATTCGGAAGAATTTCCCTTTCAAACTCCTAAATCAGACAAAAGACGAATCTGGACGATATATTCTGATTAAAGCCCTTATAAATGGTGAGGAATATGGGATTTTAAATTTGTATTGCCCCCCAGCACATCCTTTTAAATTTATAACGGAAGCCTTCTCAAAATTGATGGCTCTTGATGGCGAGGAACAATGAGACATTCCCTCCGTATTGGCGCGTGGACCACTTCTGGATGAAAGATAGTAAATTTGTAAAGTACTTCTCTGAAGAATTTAAAACTTTTTTAGAAATTAATTTGGGTACGGCTAGCAACCCACCAATGATGTGAGAGACCATCAAAGCTTACGTGCGAGGTTTGATCATCTCATACTCAGCGACCCAGAAGAAATTAATCGAGAACAACAGCGTCTGCTTGAAGTTCGCTTAAAAGTGGCTGAAACAGCATACCTTGATAAACCATCTATTATCAAATTGCATAGCATTACGGCCCTTAGGACAGCTCTAAACACCACGCTTATCCAAACGGCTAAGAGGGAAAACGTATTTGCAAAACAAAGGTTATATGAATTTGGCGATAAACCGGGTAGATATTTAACATTTCTTGCAAAGAAAAAGGGCCCTCAAACTATCACGTCTATTAAGGAAAGTACGGGTAATTTGACTCATGATCCTAAAAGGATGAACGCAATCTTTAGAAAATTTTATTCTGATTTGTATAAATCGCAGGATTGTGAGGATAGGACTAGGAGGATACAATCATTTTTTTTTAAATTTGACCATTCCGGAACTAACTCCGGAACTAACTCCAGAACAGGTATCGGTCTTGAACGCTCCCCTAACAATCCAAGAAATACTTGCCGCAATCAGGCAACTTCAGAGCGGTAAGGCACCTGGCCCAGATGGCTTTCAAGCTGAATTCTATAAAGAATTTACAGGAATATTGGCTGGTCCACTTATGGACATGTATAACTACGCATACAGTCAGCGCTTTCTCCCGCCTTCATTGAAAGAGGCAAATATCTCTCTTATCCATAAAGAAGGAAAGGACCCAGAAGATTGCGCGTCATACAGACCAATATCCTTGCTAAATGTAGATATTGAAATCCTTTCTAAAACGTTAGCATTGAGGTTAGAAAGGGTATTACCACATATCATAAAGGAGGATCAGACGGGATTTATTAAGAGCTGTAGACCATCTAATAATATTTGAAGGGCTTTGAATATGATTCAAGCCTGCCATCAGGGAAAGATACCAGGAGTAGTAGTCTCATTAGACGCGGAAAAGGCATTCATTAGGGTTGAATGGTCATATTTGTTTTACACATTGGAGAGGTTTGGCGTTGGAAAGGTGATAACCAAATGGGTCACAACATTGTATAGTGATCCCAAACCAGTTGTGGTTACTAATGCACTAGGTTCGGATAGCTTCAGTGTGGGTAGGGGCTGCCGTCAGTGATGTCCTCTCTCGCCATTGTTATTTACGCTAATAATTGAGCCACTAGCAGAAGCTATATGGGCTGATCCTAATATAACAGCCCCGAGGATTGGTACAGGTAAACATAAAATTACTTTTTATGCTGATGATGTTCTTCTATTCCTCAGTAATCCTCTGATGCCCGTACCTTGCCTAATCCAAGTTATTAATACATTTATGCATTCTTAGGCTATAAAATTAATTTCTCAAAATCGGAGGCTATGCCAATGGGTGGCCTTGCTATGATACCCCACTTAGTGGACGGATCCCATTTTCCCTTTCGGTGGTCCCTCGAGGGTTTCTTATATTTAGGCATTTTTATTACCCCAGTATTTGTTCAGTTATACAAGACTAACTTTGTACATTTACTGGAAAGGATAAGGCATTTTGGGAAGCTTTTCTCTTCCTTCCTCTGTGGAGACAGAACCAACATATTCACCTCACCGGACGGAGATGGCCTCTGTCACCTTGTGAGTACATGAGAGAATCGCACTCTGGCCAAATGGATGCTTCACCCACTCCTGCATGGAAGGTTTCAGAATCAAAACAGTTGATGTGCATTTTGAGTACAGTCCTTTCCCTGGTGTGAGACTACAGGTTATGCTGGAGGAGGTTTCACAGCTCTGTGACCTCCTCATTGTTGAAATTAACTGGATTCACACTTTGCACATGGAAACCATTCAACATTGGGAAATATTTGTGGAAATCTCAGAAAGGATAGTGTAGTGTCCTGCTCCTTCCTATGCAGTCTCTGTAGACCCAGACTCTCTCCAAACTGCAGTGCCAAAACCTTGTCCAGAGTGGGGACACCAGACCCTCAGATTTCCCTAAGTCATTGTACTAGTTGATGACACAAACCCAAGAAAACAATCCAGAGAACCTCCTCTCACTTTCCAGTGACGGGTACAAGTCAAATCTCTGTATACACGTCACACCCACTCAGAGTTAAGAAATGATTTTTTTCTCCTCAGTTTCTATTCCTGGCTGAAAAACCATTGCAGTTCTGCACAGTCCCCGTGAGCTAAAATACTACTGGTTCTGTTCTCCATGGAAGTAGTTGACAATGTAACTGAAAAACTTTCTGTACCTCAGTCACAATAACAGCAACACTACCATTACCAGTGTAGATACTGGGAATGCGATGGTCTAGGGCTATTATCTCCAGACTATTAATCCAGGGGCCCAGCTAACGACTCAAACCTGGACTTGGACCCGCCTCATCAGATGATGGAATTTGAATTCAATGGAGTATTTGAGTTAACAATCTAATGAAAGATTGTCAATTGTTAAATAAAAACAAACACCTGGCCCACTTGTGTCCTTCGTGGAAGGAAATCTGTTATCCTCACGTGGTCAGGCCTACATGTGACACCAGACCCAAAGCAATATTATTGACTCTCAACTGCCCTTTGAAACGGCCATTCCATCCATTCAGTTATATCACGACAAGGTCTCAAAGAAATGAAACTCGACAGATCTAAACACTGGCAGACTACAACTGCTATGGTTCAAGAAGGCAGCTCACCAACAACTTCTCATGGGCAATCCGGAAAGGGAAATATATACTGGCCCAGCCAGTTACACCCATGCCGCATTAATGAATTAAAGAAGATGACCACACTCAGGAAAGAGAGACAGAGAGGACAAAAAGTATGGAATGTACTAAAACCTTGTTCATTAAAACCCCTGGATTAATGAGCCAGGAACAGAATGAAAATAACATTAGTTAGGAGACAGAAAGGAATGGGAGCAGTGGTTGTGGAGATTTGAGGGGAATACAACAATATTTCCATAGTCACCATCACGCCTTCTGGCAGACAGAATGAAATGCAACGCAAAGCAACGAAACTTATTGCATTTGGGCAAGAGAATGCTGATTGCTGATATGGTTCTGTGGGTCAGGGATTCGCATTACATTTTCACAGAGCGATTCCAACCTCAGGCAAAGTTCTGTGTGGAGTTTGCATATTGTCGCCACGTCTGCATTTGTTTCATCCCACAGTTCAAAGATATGCAGAAAAGGTGAAATAGCCAAGCTAATATTGTGTTCACCGATGTGTAGGTTAGGCACAATAGTGAGGGGTCAATATCGGGGGGTAGAAGAATGGGCCTGGTCAAGTTACTCTTCCAAGGAGCTGTTTCCACACTACATGCATTTGATGAATGCGAACAGGGCAATTTAAAATGGAAAGAATAGTATGCAACATAAGTTATTTAATCACTGGATATGCAGTTCGACAGGGTTGTGCACATATAGAACATTAAAAATACCCCTGCAGTACAGACCCTTCGGCCCTTGATGTTTGGCCAACCTATGAAACCAATCTGAAGTCCATCTAAACGACACTACTCCATTTTACATCCATATGCGATGCTGGACCCTGTGGCTGCTAGACTGCACTGCAGCAGGTTTTGCGGGAACCAATAAAAGGGAAACCTATAATTGTAATCTTTCTGCCTGCTGCAGATACACCCCTCCATTACATATATCGGTAAGGATGGTCACTACACAGTCCTTATGGGGAGCAAGGGCTACCTTCACATTTTGCAGACCCTCCACACAATGATATGTACTGAATGGTGCAGACTTTAAAAAGGTTAAACAACTAATGACGAGGCATCCATGAGGTACAATGGCCCATCGGCGGCGGCAGCAGCAGCATCGTATTCTGTACAACTCATACAGTCTGCAACTTCCTGGACCGACATACCTCCCACTGTACAGTAACCATCACAGCCCGACATACCTCCCACTGTACAGTAACCATCACGGCCCGACATACCTCCCACTGTACAGTAACCATCACGGCCCGACATACCTCCCACTGTACAGTAACCATCACGGCCCGACATACCTCCCACTGTACAGTAACCATCACGGCTCGACATACCTCCCACTGTACAGTAAATATCACGGCCAGACATACCTCCCACTGTACAGTAAACATCACGGCCAGACATACCTCCCACTGTACAGTAACCATCACGGCCCGACATACCTCCCACTGTACAATAACCAGCACGGCCACACATACCTCCCACTGTACATTAACCATCGCGGCCTGACATACCTCCCTCTGTATAGTAACCGTCATGACCCAACATACCTCAGTCTACGGGAGCCATCAAATGTTTAGCACTGCTCCCTCACAGCGCCAAGGTCCTCAGTTCAATTCTGGCCCTGGGAACCGAACTGTGTGGAGTGTGCACATTCCCGCTGTGTCTACATGGGTATCCTAAGACAGTCCAAAGATGTGCAGTTCAGGTAAATTGACCACATTAAATTGCGAAGTGTTTTAGTCATAAGGAAATGGGTGTGGGTGGGTTACTCTCCGGAGTGTTGACGTGGACTGGTTTGGCCGAAGGGCCTGTTTCCACACTGTAAGGAATCTAATCTACTCTCCAAGGTTCAAGTCAGGAATATGATGGAATAATCACTTGACTGAATGAGTGCAGCTCCAACAGTATTCTAGTATGCACTTATTAGCAACAGGCAACACAGTTGCATGGGGAAAATCATGTCTCACAAACTTGATTGAATGCTTTGAGGAAGTGACAAAATTGATTGATGAGAGCGTGGGCCTCGATGTTGGCCGTTTGGACCTTAGTAAGGCCTTTGATATGGTTTCTTATGGCAGGCTCATACAGAAGTTGAAGGGAATTGGGATCAGCGGTAAGATGGATAGAGAACTGCTTGGCCACTGAAGACAGAGTAGTGGTGGAACAGTGTTTTTGTGACTGGAGATCTGTAAATTGATTGGCGGAGTTGCAGACTTTGAGGATGATTGCCAGAGAATACAGTAGGATATAGGTCAGCTGCAGATTTGGACAGTGAAAACACAAATGTAACTTTATATGGACAATTGTGATGTGGTGCATTTTGCAAGGTCTCAGGCAGGAGAGAAGTATAAAGTGGATGGAAAAATACTGATTGCATCAGCATCCGAAGGGATCAAGGTGTACACCACGCAGTTCCCTGAAAGTGGCAACACAGGTTGATAGGTTGATCAAGAAGACTGATGGCAAACTTGCAGACAGGCATCGGAGCATGCAGTATGAAAATTAGCAGGCCATATTGCAACTGTAGAGAAACTTAGTTCGAGGTACATTTAGAATATTGTGTACAGTACTGGTTGCCACACGGTGTTGAAGTGTTGGAGAGGGTATGAAAAAGTTTTACCAAGGATGTTGTCTGGTTTGGAGGGTATTAGCCAGAAGGAGAAATTGAACACACATGGTTTGTGTGTACCTGGGCATCATTGACTATGGGGCTACCTGATAGATATTTACAAAATTATCAGAGGCATAGATAGAAGGACAGTTAGAGGCTTTTTCCCTCCAGAGTAGAAATATCAATTACTCAGGACCGTAGGTTTTCGGTAAAAGGAATAAAATTCAGGAGATGTGACAGGTAAGCTTTTTTTTGGTTTTGGACAGAACGTGAAGGTGCCTGAAACGCACTGATAGAGGGGAAGAAGCCAAGATAGCAAGGAGGGAACAGAATGACATAGAGGGTGTCGGAGCAAAAACTTTTGTTTTAACTTTAGAAAGGCATCATGTGTCAGTGCAGGTTTACTGGGCTGAAGGGCCTGTTCCTGTACTGGACTGTTCTTTAAGACAAGATTTGAGCGCGGGAGTGGCGAGATGCTCACTGAATGCTTACTGATGATCAACAACCACATTATTGTGGATTCCCCTCCCCCCCCCCCAACCACCATCAACTTGCAGCTTCATTTCCTCCCCCACTGTGGGGAAACTCAATATAGAGAATTTGACATGAAAGTCAGACCTGGTACCTGGTGACTCCAACTCACCGCTCGCTCCTGCAGACTTCTATCCTGAACACCAACGTCTTGGGGGAAAATGCATGAACAGAAGATGCATGTACTCTACACCCACCAATGCTGACATCTGACACATGCCAGCTTCACCGTGCCATCCCAGCCCATCTCCGGCCCCCTAACAATACGCTTCTGTACTTTAATGCTGCAGCTCAGGGTGCACTGACAACAACATTGCAATGCTGCTACAAGGACACTGTGCTCAGGGACACCCACCCAGCTCATGGGCTGTCCCTCTGGGCTGCTCACTCCATGTTTGTACACACTCACTTTGAGCTGACTTGAATGGTCACAAAATGCCTTACCCTGTCCTCAGCAGTGTTTCCACTCAGCCAGAGCTACCAGGCTCACCCGCCTGCTGTATTGTCTTGGTGTTTAGCACAGACACAAACCCAGGAAGCTTAATATCATTGTCCACAGTCATCTCGGTGCCAAGCACAGTGAGTCAGGGGGAGTCTCAGATCCCCATTCTGGGAGTTTGGACACAATCAGTCAGCCTCTTGTGGTTGTTAGAGTCAGGATCGTCCCCTGTGAGGGGGCGAGAAGCAGAATGTTTGGAGCCCCCTATCCCTCTTGGCTCTTTCTGCTCTCGTGTAGGGTGTGGAATTGTTTGTAACAGCTGGTCCAGACCGAGAGAAGGTGCTGCATTCAGTGAGAGTGGGATAACATGAGCGTTTGTGGGAGGTGGGTGCAGTAACAGAGAGACAGTGAGGCCGAGCTCACAAAGTGCAGATGGTGGTACATGCCAATGGTGGAGTGAAGAAGGTCACTGACCTCCTTCCAACACTGCTGGGCATTCATCCAGCAGGCTGGCACCTCACTGACACAGGGGTCAACCAGCAACCAAGCTGGCAGGGTATAGTATCATGGACTCTCCTGCCAGTCCTGGAGGAAGATAATGTCCCTCTCGTGCACCATGCCATCCACCAGAACCTCAGCGGCTTGGTCTCAAAGTGAAGCCCCAGTTTTACCCCCTCTGCCATGTCTTGGGCAGTTTCGGATTGACAATCTAAGAGTGTAATGATTTTTACTAATGGCCCCTGGAGCAGGGAGGCTGGTGCGTTCTGGGATATTCAGGCAGTGGGCAGTTGTTATGACGAAGGGGAAAATCATCGTGTTCGTGTCAGTTGAGAAGATAACCACGCGAGTAGTTACTGAGGCAGATTGCGGATTGTATCATGAGAAAATGCACTTCACCTTGTGGAGCGAAACCCTCCATAAATCCTGACTAAAATGAGACTTGACCAAATCATAAGATGGGTTAGGCCTCTGTCTGTCTGAATCAAAGTAGGGATGCAGTGTGAAATTATGGGAGTAAAGAGCTTGGAGCAGAGAATTAAACAGGAGATTCAAATCCTTAAAAAAGGGGTAACACAATGTTCCAGACTGTTAAAAGGAGCAGGGGGAAAATCCCTGTCTTATAGTTACCTACATTATCCAATCCTCCCTTGATGCAGGGATGGTGCTGGAGGCCTGGAGAATGGCTAACACCGCAGCTTTGTTTAATGTGGAGCAAGGGACTGATTTAATAGGTCGCGGCTGGAATTCTGAGACAGTGGATAAACGGTCACTGAGGAAGTCCCAGGGACTCCAGGACAGTCGGTCTGGATTTGTGCAAGGAAGATCGTGTGTAATTAATCTGACTGTATCGGTCTGAGGCAGTAACTTGGAACTGCATGTGATGTCTTTGGATTTGACGAGAGATCCCATGGCAGACTGTTTAAAAACAGAAACTATGGGGTCCAGGTGAACGGAGCAAACAACCCAGAGGAGTGCAAGGCAAGGCATTTGGGGACATCAGCAATAGAGAGGAATGTACAATAAATGAGAGTCTGGTCAGTGTGGGCAGATAAATGAAGGTAGCTGGAAACATCAATAATCTCGTTAATGTAGCAAATGGCACAATTTCCTCTATCAGCCGAAATGCAGAATTTCAGAGCAGGAAACCTATGCTGGAACTGCATAAATAATGAGTTCAGTCACAGCTTGGGGATGGTGTGCAGTTCTGGTCACCCCATCACATGGAAGGATTGAATTGGACTGGAGAGGGTACATAAAAGATCCGTTACCTGTGACAGCGGAAGTGCAGTTCTGAGGAAAGATAGGAATGGAGGATGCTGAGAGGAGATTTGATTGGGGTGCACATGCTGTCAGGGGCCTGGGTAGAGAGGGAAATAACATCTTGTTCCTCTTGGTAAACTGCTTTACCAGTGGTGAATATTTAATGTAATTGGCTGAAATATCAGAAAAGTGATGAGGAAAGTTGTTATTTTACCCAGAGTATGGTCGGGATCTGGGAGGCACACATGGAAGCGGGGAAGAGGCAGAAACTCTCAAACTATTTTTAAAAGGTGCCGGGATCTGCAGCTGAAGTCCTACAGTATCGGGGGAGACAGAACTAGGGCTTTAAAAAAAACACCATTACCTCTTGTCCAATGCAGACAGTGGACAGATTGATCTTGTCGAAACTGTTATTTTCTGAAGTTTTCAAAGGTTACCAATATCTGATAGAATCAATACGCAGAGATGAGGGTGAGGGCAAGGAGGAGCAGTATGTGAATTGATTAGCATCACAATATTACTGATCCCATCCTTTATACACAATGCTACTTCACTGCGTTTGCCTATTTACCCTTCCTATAGAAATGGGGAAAACCTTTAATTATCCAGTTCCCAGTCATGGTCACACTGCAACCCCATCTCCATAATCCCAGCTACATCTGAGCTGGTTCACCCTGTTTAAAGGTAACATTTCACTAGCCTCGTTGAAAAGTTCCCAGCTTCATTCTTGCCCCATTGAAGGATGCTCTCAGTGAACTAATGTTTCTCACTCTCAATTATTGCATAGCATTCTCTATCATCATCCTGAACGTTACAATAAAATGATCGCTGCCCCCAAAACGTTCCCCTATTGACATTGGATCCACTTTCCCCCCTTCTTCCCCAAGGACCAGGTCCAACAATACATGCTCTCTTGGGCTGGACACATACTCCTGCAGTGATCTCTCCTCCACGTAATCCAGGAACACTCGCCCCTCAGGACGCTGCACCACCAGTAATCCAGTCAATATCTGAATAAATTAAGTTTCTCATTATAACTAATCTGTAATACTGTCTTCGCTCTCAAATGGCCCTGCATATTTATTCTCTCCATCGTTTCTTTGGTTGCTAGCCGACAGACTGTACCTCACAGTGTAATTGTATACTTTTTGTTCTGTAGCTCCAGCCAAATTCATTCTGTCTTTGGACGGATCCTCTTTCTCTTGGAGTCTTAACTAATGCTAATCTAAACCAATACTTCTACCTTCATCCTTTCCCTTCCCTTCTATCATTTTGGATATTTTATACCCAGCAATATTTAACATCCTGTATTGCCATTCAATGAGCCAGCTCTCGGTGATCAGTACATCAGATTTCCACACACCAAACTGCTTCTGTAACTCCGCACACTCCCAGTATTCAGGTCCATGCAGAGGACCTCAGATTAAGGCTTTCTTTCTCACTCCATCTTCCACTGTTAATCGAGTTGTTGTAAATTAGTACCAACTGTATCTCCCATTATTTTGAGAATCCTGGTACTCTCCTCTACTATTTATTTTTGGATCTAAGCACACACCAAGTTATTTCCAATCCCTCCCAAAAAAACCCCGTAAGAAATTCAGTCACAGCTCTGTCACGTTAGCCCACCCGGCTTGTACAGTTGCTGTCTTCCCCAGAACCAGTTCCAATGTCCCAGGAATCTGAAGCCCTTCGTGCTGCACCATCGTTCCCGTCACCCTCTCATCTACCTAAAACTCTGAGGTCTGTTCTCACTTGGACAAGGCACTGGGAGTATTCCAGGGATTGCTACATTTGTGGGCCGGTTTGCTAAACATCCACCCAGCTCCCTAAATTCTGATTCCCAGACCACTTCACCCTTCCTACCCAGGTCATTCCTACCAACATGGGCATGACCTTTCACTGCTCACTGTCCCCCAGATGAATGTTCTGCAGACACAGTGACATTCGTAACCCCACTATCCTGGAATTACAGACACGCTGACACCTTCTTCACTTCCCTGTCTCCCCTGTGACTATCGCCCCTCCTTCCTTCTCCCTCCCCTCCTGTGCAGTCAGGCTGCTTGTGGGGCCACAGACATGGCTCTATCTGCCCTCCTCTGAGCAGCCAGCACCTTCATCAGCTTCCAAACTGGGAAACTGAATTGGGAGGGAGGCACCAGGATATGCTTGTATTCCCTGACTGTTTCTCTCCGATTGCCTAGTCCCCCAGACCCTTCCTTCTTCCAGGCCGTCATGTCTGCAGGGTGATCTGCTCTGTGTGTGTGTGTGCTTTCCACTTAATCTCAGCGTCACAGATGCCCCATAGTGTCTCTAGTCATTGTCTGAGCTCCATGACCCAGTGTCCATCTCGGACACGAGCAGGGGCTATGACTTCCCAATTAACAGAACACATTTTCCATCTGACAAACATGTCCTAAAATGCATTTTGTCTCGAGTTACTTAATTAATTACTTAGAAAGAAGTTAACATCCAGGAAATAACAATATGCTTAAATCCCTTATTCAACTGTGGTTTACCGAGGGTAATTTATTATATTGGCTCACAATTTTACTTCTCCCTCTTATTTCTGTGTTCAACCCTTATTTCAGAAGTTGAAAAAAAATTGTTAACTTATTGCAATTAACTGACAATCGCTAATAACAGCGAATTTATCAGCCAATGAACTTACTGCATTTTCTGTGCTGGCTCTTGCACTTCTTTCAAACTCGGTGCAGGCAGGTCCCAGCAGCAGAAAGTTATCACTGTGACTCCCAGGTACGTGTAATCCTCCAGCTCCCACTCCACTCCGCTCCCTCACAGGGTCACCGTCTCTGTGACTCCCAGGGACGTGTAATCCTCCAGCTCCCACTCCACTCTGCTACCTCACAGGGTCACCGTCTCTGTGACTCCCAGGGACGTGTAATCCTCCAGCTCCCACTCCACTCTGCTCCCTCACAGGGTCACCGTCTCTGTGACTCCCAGGTACGTGTAATCCCCCAGCTCCCACTCCACTCTGCTCCCTCACAGGGTCACCGTCTCTGTGACTCCCAGGGGCGTGTAATCCTCCAGCTCCCACTCCACTCTGTTCCCTCACAGGGTCACCGTCTCTGTGACTCCCAGGGACGTATAATTCTCCAGCTCCCACTCCACTCTGCTCACTCACAGGGTCACCGTCTCTGTGACTCCCAGGGGCGTGTAATCCTCCAGCTCCCACTCCACTCTACTCCCTCACAGGGTCACCGTCTCTGTGACTCCAAGGTATGTGTAATCCTCCAGCTCCCACTCCACTCTGCTCCCTCACAGCGTCACCGTCTCTGTGACTCCAAGGTATGTGTAATCCTCCAGCTCTCACTCCACTCTGCTCCTTCACAGGGTCACCGTCTCTGTGACTCCAAGGTATGTGTAATCCTCCAGCTCCCACTCCACTCTGCTCCCTCACAGCGTCACCGTCTCATTGACTCCCAGGTATGTGTAATCCTCCAGCTCCCACTCCACTCTGCTCCCTCACAGCGTCACCATCTCTGTGACTCCCAGGGACGTGTAATCCTCCAGCTCCCACTCCACTCTGCTCCTTCACAGTGTCACCGTCTCTGTGATATCCAGGTATGACTAGGCCTCGATCCTCAGTGCTGATTTATATCCTCCCACTTTGGTGCTTCTGTAACTCCCAGGTGTGACTGAGTCTCATGTTCCTGCTTCAAGTTACTCCCTCACATGGTCACTCTCTCTGTGACTCGGTGATGATTTCGAGTCTCCTGCTCTGCTGTTTCTCCAACTCCAAGTCCCAGTCGGCCTCGATCCTCGCTGCTGATTAATATTCACCCGCTCTGTGGTGCTCACACTCAGGTTCTCTCCCTTTGTGACTTCCAGATAATGGTAGGCTTCACGCCTCAGCTGAGATGTATAACTTCCCATTGCACACTGGTCCCTCACAGGATCACCGCTGTGCCTGGAAGACAGTGGGAAAGAGAAGGATTAGATAGAGCAGAGGGTGTTACAGTGATTGAGGGAGCTGTTGAGGATGGAACAGGTTATCTGGGGAGGTAGGCAGACCTGTAGTGTCTAAAGCAGGTTTCTGGAAGATACAGGGAGGGTTGTAGGCACTGAGGGAAGCAAAATAAGTAGAGAGATGGCGGCTTGTTGGTGATGGAGCCTTGTAGAGTCTAAAGGGATTTTTATGAGCTGCTTACTGAGATGTGAAGACTTCAACAAATTCAAATTGACAGCCAGGAAGTGTTGTGTGGCACTGGAGACTGTTGGATGTTACAGAGTTAGAAGACTCGCAGTAACTGGGGGGGGGGGGGGGTGCGGGGGGGTTTACAGATGTTTGAAGCACTCGTGGTGTTCAAGGACCCTCAGAACATAAGGAGGTACAGAGAATGGGAGCATTCTAAATAGTGGGATTGCAGTGGCTGGAAGAGCTAAGATGGATGAGGAGGATGAAAAGTACCAATGGAGCACAACCAGCCGCTGTAATTCACAGAGATTTAAGGAAGGGAACCTGTGCTGTCATTGAATACAGTTATATGGCGAGTTACAGATACTGAGGGGTTACAAATTTAGAAAGGAAGAGGTTATAGGTGATCAGAAGTTTAAGCAAAGTAAAGAAATTTGAGAGATCACTAGCACAGATGGGAATGGAGGTGGTGAGACATTCTGATGAACAATAAGGGTTGTCGGCAGAGGAGGGTGTCACATATACAGGAAGAGCTGCATTGGCTGTATGCAGTTACAGATGTGAGGAGTGATGTAGCGCCTGCTGGAGGGGACACAGATAACAACAGTTTCAACGACTGGTGCAGTGGTTCAGGAAGGCAGCTCACCACCACCTTCTCAGGGACAACTCCAAATCAACAATACATCCAGCAATGTTCATAACCACGAGTGAATAAATAAAATATCTACAAGCAGCACTGAGATCACTCAGGCAGACCCTTTCAGCAGCACTTCACAAACCCAGAACCACTACTCCCTGGAAGGACAGGAGCTCTAGGTGCATGGCAACACCAGCATTTCCAAGGTGCCCTACAAACCACGCTCCATCCTCCTAGCACTGTGTCTGTCCCTACACCTAAAGGATTGCAGTGGGTGAGGAAGGCAGCTCCCCACCACCTTCTCCAGGGAATTACAAATGGGAAGGTAATGATAGCCAAGCAAGTGATGGCCACATCACATCAATGAATTTGTACGAGGGAAACTCATGGACTGTCATGGCCCCTTTGCTTCCTCCACACAACCCACATTCCCATCTCGTTCTGTGTCAGCAACAAAGATGGAAGCAATAGATTTTGTCCATTCATCAAATGCATCAAATCCCTTTGTGAATAATCCATTTATTCCCATTTAGTTTTCTGTTAAAGAATTCCCAATCCATGCCAGTACATTCCCTTCAATCCCACATTTGCCAATATTGCTTATCGACATCTTCAGTGGGACCTTGTTGAAAGGTTTCTGTAAACCCCGACAAACCATTCCTCTCTTTTATCTACTCTGCTTATTCACAGCCAGACAGGAAAACAAACCCAGCAGGGTTTGTGAAATGAAATTTCAGTTTCAGAACAACATGCTTGGCATGGGTAGAGGATTGGCTGATTAGCAGAAGACAGAGTAGGTATAAAGGGGTCGTTTTCACGATGGAAACTGGTGACGAGGGGAACTCCGCAGACGTCAGTGTTGGGACCACGTTGTACATATTGTACACTAACAGTCTGGACAAAGGATGTAAGTGGGTACAAGAACTAGTTTTACAAGAAAGAGCCCAGGATGAAATGTTTGTCATATGAGAAGCTGGTGAAGTCTCTGAGTCTGTACCTGATGAATTTTCAGAGGCGGCGGTGGCAGGATCTCATTCAAACTTACAGAATACTGAGGGGCCTAGATGGAGTGGACGGGGGTGGGGAGATGTTTTCACTGCTGGAGAGACCAAGGCTCAAGAGCAAGGCTTCAGAGTGAAGGAACAACCCTTTAGAATGGAGATCTGGGGGAATTTATTTAGCCAGAGGGTGATGAATCTGTGGAACGGTTCCTACCTTAGGGAGGGTAATAGATGAGGGTGACATTTACTAGATAGGGTACAAGAGCTGGAGAAGGTTATGGAGATGATTAGACGGATGGAGATACTAGAGGAGCTTACATTGACAGGGTGGGTGATAGTGACGGGAGACTGTTACACAGATAGTGAGTCTTGCAGGAACTGGATTGGGAGAGTCACAGGCATTGGATTGGGTTCTACAGGTCGGAAGTAATGCAGGGACCTGTTGGATTACACAGATAGGGAGGATTGTGGGGTCTCCACATGTTGAGAGGTTTTCAGGAAGAGGTTACACCGATAAGGAGGGATGTTGGAGCTGTCGTAGTTTACAGAGTTTGGGATGTTTGGAGCTGTTTAATTGTTAGAGGGATATTTTTAGGGTCATTAATATGGAACGCAGAGGGAGAGTTTGGATTTTATGAGATTCCCTACAATATGTAAATGGCACTTCGGCCCAACACGTCCACACCAACTCTCCAAAGATTAATCCACCCAGACACACTTCCCTCTGAATGATGCACCTAACGCTCGGTCAGTTTAGAATAGCCAATTTATCTGACCTGCACATCTTTGGACTGTGGGAGGAAACCCATGAAGACACAGAGACAATGTGCCAACTCCATACAGACAGTCACCCGAGGCTGGAATCGAACCTGAGTCTCTGGCGCTGTGAGGCAGCAGTGCTCACTACTGAACCACCCCAAACTGCAGAGCTACACAAAGAGAGAGTATTTGAGGGGCAGGGAGGAGCACACAAAGATGGAAAGTGTTGTTGCAGCTGGAAAAGGGTCTGGAGGTGTTTACACAGATAAGGAGTCCGGTCAGGATGGGAGATGGTTACAGATGTCATGTGGTGCTACAGGTCAGGAGGCAGGAATGTGATCTGGCCTGCAGAAGGTTACAGTGAGATCATGTTCTCTTGGGGCTTGGGGAAAGTACACAGGTGGGTATTGTGGTCCAGGCTGGAGGATTTAAAGAGACAGGGTGGACTGTAGTTATTGCGGAAAACTACAGAAATAGAGATTATTGTATTAAGTGCAGGATGAGGTTACTGAGATTGGGCACGTTACCGAGTTTGGAGCAAATTATACATAGGGAGCGTCGTCAGCATTGGAGGAGGTTTCAAATAAATTATGGGAGGGGTGGAGAAATTGGAACTTTTCTGGGAATTACAAGCATTCAAGACACTGGCACAGATGTGTTGACCCAAAAGGTATGTCTCCTTGCTGTATGACTCTATCACACGACAAGAGAGTGTGTGACAGGGGAAATATAGAACAGAAAGACCCCAGGTTTCAATACCACCTTCTTAAGGGAGGCCTGCTTTCCCCACTGTTGTCCTGATCCTCACTAAGACAGTACAGGCCTGGATTGATAACTGTCAACTTCCTATATTGATATAGGAAGGCTCAGTACAGCAATGAGGAGAAAGTGAGGTCTGCAGATGCTGGAGATCAAAGTTGAAACTTTATTGCTGGAACAGCACAGCAGGTCAGGCAGCATCCAGGGAACAGGAGATTCGACGTTTCGGGCACAGGCCCTTCTTCAGGAATCATTCCTGAAGAAGGGCCTGTGCCCGAAACGTCGAATCTCCTGTTCCCTGGATGCTGCCTGACCTGCTGTGCTGTTCCAGCAATAAAGTTTCAACTCAGTACAGCAATGATGAAAGTGAACAAGAGAGTGTGGATTGAGTCTGGGCCCATCGTGCTCTGTATTCACCCTTCAAAACTATATCTGTGTCATGTCTTCCGGACTAAACTTTGATCCCTTAAATTCGCTCTGCTCTGTTCACTGTGAGTGATCTTACCTCGCTGCAGGATTTATTGAAGAAACCAGAGCTCTCTGCCCTCTGGCTGACCAATTGCTTTCAATGAGATGATGAATGAAACACCCAGCAATTGGGAGGTTTATTGAGTCAGGAACATCCTGAGTACCTGCAGGAGACAGAGAAATAGACAGAATGTGAAATTAGACTGATGCAGTGAGAGTTGCACAGGGAGAATGGCGCTGAGTACCACAGAGATCTGGAATATCCCAGTCTCCATCCCTGGCCTGTGCTGCTGCGTCTCTCTGAAGTGGAGAGTTCTGTTGGCTCAGGATCTGGAGTAACTACAAAAGCTGCAGTCACTGGCAGCAATTAGACTTTCACAGTGACAGATACCACACGGAGAGAGACTGAGAGAGTGTTACTCTCACTAGACAGTTCATCCAGAATATAATGCCAGTGGTAGGGATACCCATCTGAATGTTCAATATCCTTTCAGGAACGAAATCTGCGATAGGCAGCTGGTCTGACCTACATATGACTTCAGACCCACAGCAATGGAGTTTACTCTAAACTGCCTTCTCTAATAGTCTCACAAGGCACTCGGCTCAATGGCAGCTCGAGGGTGGGCATGGAATGTTGGCCAGCCTGAAACAGCAACATCCCATGGAGTGAATTAAAAACAACATCGTTGGGACCAGTGTCCTGGCAAATTATGTCGGTGGTTTTATGGACATTGCGTTAATTGACAGAGAAGATGCAGGGACAGGGTTCAAGTGAAAGGAGCTTTCCAAATCCAAAGAGAAAAGGTGACACATTGGAACAGCATGGGAATGTGGCTGAAGACAAGCAGGAGGGAACTGGATGGGACAGAGTTTAACTGTACATCAGGGAATTAGGCTGTGACAGGAAATTCTGGGAAAAAGTCAATTTCAATGTTCTTTCTTTGGAATGGACAAAGTATTTGCAATAAGGTAATAGACTTGTGACAAAGAGATAAATAAGATTTAGTCACCAGGAAGATGTGGTGAGGGGAGAAACAAAGGCAGAACATAAATATTCAATTGTACCCATCCTTGAGGGGTCTCAGGGAGTGCAGGATGGGTAACCCTGACAGTAATGGGTAACAAAGGCATTACAGAGAAAGCATTTGGCATCTGATTATGCAGTTGAATCAGCCTGAATGCAGATTCTGGGTAATACGTGTCAAAAACACAAGCAGGAGAACAGTTTTTAGGCTGCCTGACAGCATTTCATTGCTCAACACTGTTACACTTTCCAATGAATTCCTGTGTAATGCAAAGGCAATGTGATCATTTTGGGAGACTTCAATCGTTGTCAAAAATGATATTCTCTGAACTCGTCTTCAAATGTTTGTGCCAGTGTTTCTTTGAATAACACATTGTGTAAATGGCCAGGGACGTGACTATCTCAGATCGACCGTTGGGTGAAGAAGCTGAGTGAAGGAGTAATGTCACACTGAGATATCCTCTGGGAAATTACAGTATAGTGGAATTCAGTGAGATGATGGATTTTTAAAGTGACCATAAAACACACTCTACAATCACAACCAAAGCCATTGACATGTGTTTGAGAGGAGAATTGACCAAGGTAAACAGGGGAAACAGTGAAGTGTGTGGCTGGAAATGTACAGTGCAAAACATTTTGTCATAGAGATGTACAGCACGGAAACAGACTCTTCAGTCAATCTCGTTCACACTGCCCACATACACGAACATAATTTTGTCTCATTTGCCAGCACTTGGCCCAAATCCCCCTCACCCCTTCCTGTTCGTATACCCATCCAGATGCCTTTTAGATGCAGTAATTGTACCAGCCTCCACCACTTCCTCTAGCAGTTCATTGCATTCACGCATCACCCTCTGCCTGAAAAAGTTGCCCCTTAGGTACCTTTTATATATTTCCCTTCTCACCATGAACCTAGGCCGTCCGGTTCTGGACTCCACTACCTCAGGGAAAAGACCTTGTCTGTTAAACCTATCCATACCTCTCATGATTGTATAAATCTCTATATGGTCACCCCTCAGCCTCAAGTAGCCCCAGCCCATTCAACCTCTCCCTTTAGCTCAAATCTTCCAATCCTGGTAACATCCTTGTAAATCTTTTCTGAAACCTTGCAATTTATACAACATCGTTCCGATAGGGAGGAGACAAGAACTGCATGCAATATTCCAGAAGTGGCTTATCCAATGTCCTGTACAGCCACAACATGACCTCCTAACTCCTCTACTCAGTGCTCTGATCAGTAAACGCAAGCAGAATAAACACCTTCTTCACTATCCTATTTACCTGGGATCATACTTTCAAGGAACTATGAACCTGGACTCCAAGGTCTCTTTGTTCAGTAACACTCCCTAGGACCTTACCACTCAATGCACCAAGATCCTTCTGTATATCAATGTCCCTCAGTATCCTAACTTTCTTCTTGAATTTGACATGACCTCACACTTGTACAGATTACACTTAATTTGCCATTTCTTTGCACATCTTTCCAACTGATCAGTAACCTCCTGCAACCTTGGATCTCCTTACTCATTCACCCAACTCCACCAATTTTAATATCATCTGCAATAATTATCTTTGTGACTTCCTTTCGTTTTAATTGTGTGAGAATGTGTAACCAGACAGCAGAAAATCCCAGCAAGAGCTCACCCAATTAAGATGGAGATGAGGAGGAATGTCTTCACTCAGAGGGTAGGGAATCTAGTGGAATTCCTGACTGCAGGGGGCTGTCGAGGCTGGGTCATTAAGAATATTGACAGCAGAGATAGTCAGATGTTAATGGATCAGGGAAACAAGGGTTTTGTGGAAAAGGCAGGAATGTAGAGTTGGAGTGTATCAGATCACGATCTGATTGAAGGGCAGAGCATCCTCAATGGGCCAAATGGCCTCATTCTGCTCCGACATCTTATGGTCCTAACTCAAACTCAATATCTGCATTATAACACTATGGGTCTTTCCTCACAAAACTCCTCTAAAATGGGACGATTGGATATTTATTATTACACAACATTTGAACTCCAATGGACAATTTTGTTGCTGGATCTTCGATATGATGTTATAGAAAATCATCTCGTATACAATCCAGGATTCCATCCATTACAGCCCTGATACTCATTAGTTATCCAGTCGGGATGGAGACCACTGTCACACACTGTTACTGTACTGCCCTTGCTACAAGTACATTCAGTGTGCTGACTGTAACCATATTGACATTCCCAACACTGGTTGATTCCGTTAAAAGAATTCCAGCCAATGATTGCTGCTGCTGCTTGTTCATTCCCAGCTCCATCCAAATTGACTCCAAATTTTGATCTTCAGTTCCACGTGGCTATCTCATTAATTCCTTAACCTCATCCTTTCTTCACAACTTGTTGGATTTTTGCCTATCCTGCTTAGATCCCAACAACCCTTCAATATTCCCTTCCCAGCGATGGTCATTCTGCAGCTCCATCTCCAGAATGACGGTTCCAGCATATCTGTTCACTGTCATTCCATCTGCCTTGTGGCGAATGCACGGTGTCATTCCTCAGTAGTGGGCGGGGGGGGGGGGGGGATTGAACAGATGGATAGAGGTTACAGAGATAGGGAGGCTTACAGGGACTCGAGGATTTTCGAGCTAAATCTGGGCAATAATGTTCATGGGACAAAGGGGTTTGAGGATTGGAGGAATTTACAGAGGTAGAGGGAGCTGGATTAGATTCTGGAGATAGGGATAGGGATGGATATAGGGAAAGGCAGGAAGACTGAGAGGCACAGACAGGGAGTGTTTCAGTAGGAGATTATTGTGTATATTGACAGAGATATGGAAGGTTGTAGTGACTGCAGATGTTTACAGATATAAGAAGGCTTCTAGGTTCTGGAGGCTGCATAGATAGGAAGGCAATGGAGAATGCCAGGTTACTGGGTTGGAGACAGTTACACAAATGGGGAGGGTTGCACAAAATGAAAGAGGTTCCTGTAGTTAGGAGGGTTGGTGGGGAGAGGGTGAAGTTTAAATAGATTAAGATCGAAAATTAGTAGAACAATAAGGAGGTTACGATTTTTTCACACGTAAGGAAGGGTTGTAAGAGCTGGACAAGTTTACCCAGATAGGGATGGATGGAGAGGTTAGAGACAAAACACCTTTACATGGAGGGTGGCATTGGTAGGAGGAGCTTACAGGGATAGACAGGGCTCGGCAATTACAGGGATGAAGGAATTTAGTATCTACTGGAGAAGTTTAGGGTTTAGGGTGTCAGGGATTGGAGAACCTGACAGAAACAGACAGCATTGTGTGTACTAGAGGAGATTCCAAATCGAGGAAGGATTATCGGGACTGTAGTATATTACAGAGATCACTAATAGAGTATGTGCCAAGACTGATGCCTGGGACCTCCTGTGCAGTCTCAGGGAGTTCCAGTACAGCAGAGGTGACAGCAGGGCCCTCACAAGATGGTGGGCATTAAGACTAGAATGTTGCTGTTCCTTGCCCAGCTCTGTATCTATGTCCTGTGTTCCAGGTCTGAATAAAGAAGGCCACTAACTCCACACTGTGCTGTTTACTATGATTGATATTACCGGCTGCAGGATTTACTGAAGGCTCCAGATCTCCCTCTCCATCTCTCTCAGGCTGACCAAGCGTCTTCAATGAGGTGATGGATGAGACAGGAGTTAGAAACATTCTGATTACCTGCATGAAACATAAATAGACAGAATGGGAAATTAGACTGATGCAGTGAGGAAGACTCATGTAGAGTAGCACTGAGTCCAGCAGAGATCACAAAAATCCCAGTGTACATCCCTGGTCTGTACTGTTGCGGATCGGAGGATTTTTTTGGCTCCGGATCAGGAGTAGCTGTAAGAGTGAGGAACGCTGACAGAAGCAGCAATTAGACCCACACCATGAGGGATACCAAATGGAGAGAGACTGAGTGATATCACCAGAGTGTTGGAAGATTTCAGGATCAAACCATAGTGTCAGAAGAAGTGGGTCTGATGCAGTGGGCACTGCTACCAGTACTCAGGGAGGAGTCAGCTATTTTATTGAGATGGTACGGTGCTGGGACCAGTGTCCTGGTCAATCATATGACCAGTACAATGTGGAGTTCTTTAAACTGACATAGACAAGGAGGGACAGGGCTCAGCTGAAAGGAAAATCCCAATTCCATAGAGAAATGTTCAAATATTGAAGCATGGGGCTGTGGCTGAGGAAAAACAGGAAGAAACAGGAAGAGACTAAGTTTAACTGAAACTATACATCAGCAGATATGTTTGAGACAGGAATTTGTGATTTCACAAGTAAATTACTATTTCGTAATTTGAATGCATGAAATATTTGTAATAAGGGATATGCTGGTGTGGCTGTGATTTCTATCTTATCACCATCAGGAAGACGTGGTCACAGGGGTGAACAAAAGGTGGGGCATTAATATTCACGGCTACACAACATTGTGGTAAGTCAGGCAGAGTGGGAAGGAGAATGGGGAACTCTCATTGTTAGGGATAACAATGGGATTATATGTGGCCTCAGATTATCAATCAATAGGAAACCGAATTCTGGATAATAAGAGTCAGAACACAGAAGGTGAAGGGCAGTGTTCAGGCCCCTTTACAGCATTACATTGTGAGGCATGGCATTGGACAGGGAATTATTGGAATTTGTAACAAAGACAGTAGGACAACTGAAAGGGGATTCAACTTCCCTATCTCACCATCTCATTGGCGGTGGATCACAAACGAGGCTGACTCTCTCCCACTCTCAGGGGAGTCTGTGTGTTGCTGTACAGACCGATGTGGCCTTCCACACTTGGGGCAGAAGGTGGCCGTGGGATGGGGATGGGTGGGACGTTGGTGTGACAGCGCACTCCTTGTGCTGTTTTCTCCTGGATTCCCCTTTCTCCCCACATCAAGTGTCCAGCTGCTCGACGCTGTACCAATGCTCCTCCCCCACTTTGGACGGTCTTGGCTCAGTAATTCCCAGGATTTACCAGACTTCATTAAGCGATGCGCAGAAGACAAAAAAAAACTAACAATTCTGAAGAAGCCAATGCTTTAGAAATATGGAACTATTTGTTAAACGGATCGCTATGGGTCTACTAGCAGGAGGAGTGCAGTAGGAAGGGGAAACATTGTCAGGGTTTAATCAGATGATAGGAACAGGGAGAGGTGAAGGTGCTGGAGGTGGTGAGAGTGTTACAGAGAGGGACAAGAGCCTGAACGGTGTTACAAAGCCAGTACGGATTGCCGAGCTGGAAGGAATTGCAGTGGTAGGGAGGGACACGTATTTTTTATGTATTCATTCATTCGATAAGGATGTCACTGATTGAGTCAGCATTCTTTGCCCCACAGCTAATTTCCCAGCGGGCAGCTCAGAGTCAGCCAAATTGCTACGGGTCTGGAGTCACACGTGAGCCATGGTGTCAGATGTCAGGTAACAATGTCAAGTGTCCTTCCCTAAAGGACAGACGTGAATCAGTTAAGTTTTTCCAGGTAATCAACACTATTTTTATGGTGGCCTCACTAATGTCCTGTATAGATATAACATGACATGACATCCCAACTCCTAATCTCAATGCACTGACCAATGAAGGTAAGCATCCCAAACATCTGCTTCACCAACCTGTCAACCTGTGACACCACTTTCAAAGAACCTTGTACCTGCATCCCTGCGTCTCTGACTGTCCAAGTCCAGCTCTGGTCAGCTTTACCAGAGTGCAACACTCTGTATTTCTCCACTTGCTATTCCTAAACTCACTGGCCCACTCTCAGATAATCCTCTTCACTGTCCACTTTACCACCATTTCCAGTCTCACTTACAAACTTTTAACCATGACTCCTGTATTATCATCCAAACCGTTCATATAAATGATGCACAACAGTTACCCAGCACCGAACCCCATGACACACCGTTGGTCACAGGCCTTCAGTTTGAACAGCAATTCTCTATGACCATGCCCTGTCTCTTACCGTCAATCCAATTTTGTTTCCAGTTGGTGAGTGATCCCTGGTTATGAGTGATCTAAACTTATTAACCAGTCTGCCATGCAAAACCATGTCAAAGGCCTTGCTAAAGTTAATGTGGACATCATCCACTGCTCTGCCTTGATCTATCACTTTTCTATCTCCGCAAACACTCAATACAGTTTGTGAGACATGGTTTCCCGTGCACAAAGCCATGCTGACTATCGCTGATTCGGCCTTGCCTTTCCAAATGCACGATGATCCTTTCTCTCAGAATCACCTCCAGCAACTTTCTGTGAGGTGCCCTGTAAATTCCTCCCGAGCTTCTCACAGAGCGCTGGGATACATCCGACCATGTCCCAAGATTTTATCAACCTTTTTTTCATTTTCAACCATCCTGCTATCCAATGTGAACTCTGTTCAATACATCACTCTGTATTTTCCCAAGTTCCCGAGCTTCCATGTCTTTCTCCAAAGTAAATCAAAATGCAAAATATTTGTTTTGGATCTCCCCTATCAGCAGTGATTCCACACAGACAGCCTCATTGACCTTTCAGGGTCCCTATTCTCTCCCGAGATAATATTTAGCCTTTGTTGAAACTTATCAAAATGCTTCCTAAATTTCAAATATACTTCGACCGCTACGAGCTTCCCCCACCCTTAACTATTCTGCCTATTATGGTCGCACCAAAATATAGAATCCAACAGATTTTTTTAAAATTTCCCTTTTATAAAACCACGCATCGCCCATTGCACAGACTGGGAGTGTTATACGCAGTGGAGGAGATCAAACTGATAGGGTTAGTTTTAAAGACGAAACAATGTTGAGTAATAATGGGGGTTCCAATGGTGACAGCAGGTTTCAGCAAGTTGGAGGATATAGACCTGAAGGAGGTTACATAGATAGCATGACTTTAGGGTCTGATGGGGGCTACACAGTAAAGAGGCTGTAGTAACTGGAGGCAGTTACACAGACAGGGACAGTAATAGTGATAGGCAGAATTCACAAAAACGGGGAGGATTGTAGGGTCTACAGGGCACTACAGACATGAGATGAGTTGTATCAACTTGATGATGAGCACAGGCAGGGAGGGTTGAGAGGTTTGGAGCAGTTCACCATGATCGGCAGGGGCACTGAGACTGGAAATGTTATTGAATTGCAGAAGTTTCAAATCACTGTAGGCAATCAGAGATCATGAGGGAGTGACAATGTCTGGTGGAGTTTCCTCAGATCTGGAGGATTGCAAATACTTGATGATGTTGTAAATGGAAGTAGGGTTGTCGGGACTGAAGCTGGGAACAGAGATAGAGGGATCAGCAGGGAATTAGAAATATGGTGGGTAGCGGTCTCTGGTGGAAGTTCCACATAGAGGAATGTTTTGTGGAACTGCAGGACCCTGCAGAGATGTGGAGAGCTGGAGGGGTTTCACTGAGCAAAAAAGATTGGGAGGGGTTGAGCACTTCATAGGGATAAGAATGTTGTTAGATTGGGGAGGTTTACACAGACATGGATTGTTTAGGGACCGGAGCAGATGAAAGAGATAAAGACGGTTGTACAGATGGGAAGAACATACAGACTTATGGATGGTAGTCGTGACAGTAGATGTTTATAGATTCAGGAAGGTTTAGGTTGTGCAGGTTATTTAGACATGGAGGATGTGGAATCAGACAGATTTTCCAGGAGATAATAAGGGCAATTTTGGTTGGAGACAGTTTCACAGATAAGGGAGCATTACTAATCTCTTTCAGTTGGTCAAAGTGGGGAAGGGCTGTAGGGGACGGTGACGTTTACACAGATAGGGCTGTAAGAGCTGGAGAAGGTTACAGAGATGGGCGGTTAGATAGAGAGACTGGAAGAGCTTGCATTGACAGGGTGTGTGCTGGCGACGGTTGGATGTCACACAGATAGGGAATCTTATAGGAGCTGGATTAGGAGAGTCACAGGCATTGGAGCGGGTTCTACAGATCGGAATGTTGCAGGAACCTCAGAGGATTGTAGGGTCTTCACAGACTGATTGTGTCAATCAGTCTAGTGAGGTAGGTAAGGTAGATATGGAAAGCTTAAATCCAATGTATGCCATCTTTATTTTCCAGACCGGAACTTCAATATCCCTCATATGCCACGAATCCCTAAACCTGCCAGCTTTTCCCTTCGCTATAACAGGGACAAATTTGCGCTGGTTTCTTAATATCACACTTTTATAAGGCTCCCATTTGCCAGTCATTCCTTTTCCTTCAAACAGACTCACCCAGTTGATGGGAGCATGATGTGGAGGAGCCGGTGGTGACTGGGATGGGCAAAGTTAAAAATCACACAACCCCAGCTTCCAGTCCAGCAGGTTTATTTGGAGGCACTAGGTTTCAGAGCACTGCTTCATCAGGTGGTTGCGGAGCACAATCATAAGGCACAGAATTTATAGCAACAGGATTGCAGTGCCATGGAATGTAATACTAAACATATTTAGTTTAAATTTTCATCTTTTAGGATGATCACCTGCACTTTGAAAGCTGGTGCTTTGAGATAAACCTGTTGGAGTATCACCTGGTTTTGTGTCATTTTTAATTCACCCAATCGACCTCTGCTAGATCCTGCCTAATGGCCCCAAACCTGGCCCTGCTCCAGTTTCACACCTTAATCTGTGTATCTGTCTGATCTTTTTCCATAACTATGTTAAAACTAAAACAGTTGTGGTCACTGGACCCAAAGTGCTCTCTGAATGACACTTCAGTCATTTGCCCGACCACGTTTTCTGAGAGGAGGTCCAGTGTTGCACCCGCCTGAGTAAAGTTGTGCCTTGTTATAGTTGCATCTTGATTTAGGAAACGTTCTTGGACACATTTGACAAATTGCACTCAGTACAGGCCTTTTACCCTGTGGGTGACCCAGTCAATACTGGGGAAATTAAAGTCTCCAACCAATAGTACTCTATTATTCCGACAGGTATCTCCAATCTCTCTACACATCTGCTCCCCTCGTACCTGCTGGCTACTTGGGGGTCTATAATACAGTCACAACAGAGTAACCACCCTTGGTTTGTTTCTAAGTTCTAAACATGTGGCCTCATTTGATGACGCTTTAAGCGTATCCTGTCTAAGCACTGGTGTTATCTCCTCCCTTATCAGAAGGTCAACTCCCCTCCTCACTTACTTGTCCTTCTGTCCCGCCTGTAGCTTCTGTATCCTGGAACACAGAGCTGCCAGTCCGGCCCTTCTCTCAGCCATGTTTCGGTTATAGCTATAATATCCCAGTCCCCAGAGCCAATCCATGATCTGAGCTCATCTGCCTCACCAGTCAGGCCTCATGCATTGAAATAAATGCCCTTTAAACCAGATGTCTTTTCCCTCCCTCGACTGTGCCCCTGGATATCCTGAATGGGAAAATTGCTCTCAATGGCTAATGTATTTTCCCCTGATTTTTTGTTGGTCCCTCTCTTAATCAGAGTCCCAATTTCATGCCAAACTAGTTTAAACCTCGCAGGGTAACACGAGCAAATCTCCCCGCAGTGATACTGGCACCCCTCTGGTTCAACTCTAACTTATCCCTCCTTATACAGGTCACCTCTACCCCAGAAGAGATCCCAATGATCCAAGAACTGAAAACCCTGCCCCCTCCAACAGCTCCTCAGTCATACATCCACCCGGCTTATCTTTCTATGTCTATCCTCACTGGGGCATGTGGCACGAGGAGTAATCTAGAGATCACTACCCTTGAGGTCCTGCTTTTTAACTTCTTACCTAACGCCTGATACTCATTTCACAGGACCCGATCCCATTGTGTTCATGAAGAGGGAGTAGTAAAGGCAGCAAATCCAGCGAATACAGATCAAGTGATATCATGAGGTTGATGAAGAAAACACAGTGCAATAAAACCAATTGAAGCCATTCAAAAATATAGGGAGTGCAACGGGGTCCTTAGAAATGGCTGTGAAATATCCTTGTCAGATACTATAAAGGAAAAGCCACAAGGTACTTTGTCAGTATAGTTAGAATAAATGGGTAACTGAGGAATGGGTGAGGCCTATCAGAAACCAAAGAAACAATCTGTGCATGGAGCCAGAGGAAGTAGGTGAGGTCTTCAATGAATACTTCCCATCTGTATTCATGCAGGAGGAAGACATTGTCGTCAGGGATTTTAAACAGGATGGTGAGGTTCTATAACATGTTAAGATCAATAAGGAGGAGGTACTAAATATTTTCACAAGCATAAATAGGTGGTGAAATCGCCTGTGCCTAATGAAATGTATCCTAAGCTGCTATGGGAGGTAACGGAGGAGATTGCTGGAGGCTTGGTGGATATATTTAATGCTTTTCTGGCAACAGGTGAAGTGCCAAATGACTGGAGGATCGGTAATGTGGTTCATTTGTTCAAGAACGGCAGCAGGGGCAGGCCAGGTAATTACAGAGCAGACAGTCTGACAGAAGGGGGAGGGAAATTATTGGAAACAATTGTGAAGATGAATCAACACTTGCAAAGGCAAGGATCAACTCGGCTTAGTCATCACGGATTTGGCAGAGGGAGATACTGTAGGAGGAATTCATTTTTTTTGAAATGGTGCTTAAGTATATTGATGAGGGCTGTGCAGATGATGTGGTTGACATGGACTTGAATAAGTCATTTGACAAGATCCAAAATGGAAGGCTGGTCCAGAAGGACTGGGTTCCAAGGCAAGTTGGCAAATTGGATGCAAAATTGGTAGATAGAATACTTTCACCAGTGGGTGTACCACAGGGATCTGTGCAGGAACCATTGCTGGTTATTCTGTCAAATAGTAACTTTGAAGTGAAAGCAGAAGGTATCAAGAGTAGGTTTGCAGATGACATGAAAGGTGAGGGCGTTGTTCACAGTGAGGAGGATGGTCTCTGTCTGCAGTCCGATGACGATTGGATGATAATCTAAGCTGAGTTTAGTTCTGATCGAAGTGAGGTAATAGTCTGTGGGAGGTACGATAAGCGAAGTACAGACATAATAAACGGTAGGTCTTTGCGGAGTACTGATGAATAAAGGGACCTTGGTGGACAAATCCATAAATCCCTGAAAGTGTCAGCACAGGGAGACAGGGTGGGAAAGGCACCTCAACTGGGAGCGGGAGAGGGACTCATATCCTTGTGGGGTGAATTGCTAGAGCTGCTTGAGAGGATATAACCTAGTCTGGCAGGCTGTTGGACCTTAAACTGTCGGAAGGCCAGAAAGAAGATTGAGGCTGATACACAAGTTAAATCCAGCAATTTCAGCAGACAAGGCAGGCAAAAATAGCAGGGTATGGGGGACAACTGATTATTAAATTACATTTATTTCAATACAAGGGGCCTGACAGCTAAGGAAGATGAACTCAGGGCATGGATTTGAACATGGGACTGGGAGATTATAGTGATTACAGAAACACAGCTGAGGGAGGGGCAGGGCTGGCAGCTCATTGTTTCACGGTGGAGATGCTACAGGAAGCATCGAAGGGGAGGCAAGAGATGACGTGTGGTGTTGGGTTTTGATGGCATGAATCATCACAGCAGTACTTAGAGAGGATATTCCTGTGGGATCAACAAGTGAAGCTATGTTAGTGTAACTGAGAAATAAGAATGGGCCATCACTTTGATACGATCGGACTTTTGACCCCTAACAATCAGTGGCGGACTGAGGAACAAATATGTCGGGAGATCTTAAATATCAAACATAATAATAGGGCTGTTATGGTAGGGGTTTTTAAACTTTCCAAACCTAGACTGGGACTGCCAGTGTTCAGTGTTTGCAAGGGAGGAATTTGGTAATTGTGTTCCAGTAAACTCCCAATCAATATGTAAATGGCCTGAAAAGAGAAAGGCGCAAAACCTGACCGCCCCTTGGGAAACACGGTAGGGAAAGGGACTGAGGTGTGAGTGGGAAAGCATTTTGCCAAAGTGACCACAGTTCTATTAGTTTGAAAATAGCGATGGAAAAGGGCAGGTCTAGTCCACAAGTTCAAGTTATAAAATGGGGCCTGACCAATCTTGATTGTGTTAGCCAGGAACTTTCAAAAGGTGACTGGGGAGTCTATTTGCAGGGAAAGGGAAGTCTGGCAAGTGAGAATATTTTAAAAGTGAGATAATTTGAACGATCAGCACCAGCATGTTCCTGTTTGTGTGCAGCCCAATGCTGACAGTATTCGGAAATACTGGCTGTCTATTAAGGGTCTGGCACGTCAGGTATAGCCAGCTGGGGGATCAAGGGAATCCCTGAGGATATACAAGGGGCTGTTGGACTTCACTGAGTAGAATGGAGAAAGGCTACATGAAATAGCCTCAGCAGAGAAGGATAAGGAGAATCCAAAAGTGATTGTATAAATATATTAAGAGTGCACTAGAAACTCGGGACAAAATATTGTCCATTAAAGATCAATGAGGCCATCGATGTGTGGAACTGCAGGATATTTGCTAAGAACCTAAACAAATTTTTCACTCCAGAACTTCCTGTGGACAAAGACTAGTGAACTCGGGGAACAAGAGTAATACATTAGACCACAACTGGAGTACTCTGTAAATCCAGTCTCCCTGCCATAGGAAGGATGTTGTGAAACTTGAAAGGGCTCAGAAAAGATTAACAAGATATTGCCCGGGTTGTTGCTGAATAAGCTGGGGTTACTGTCACTGGAGCATCAGAGACAAAGGGGTGACCTTACAGAGGTTTACATGAACATGAGCAGCATAAATCGGATAAACATTCAAGGTATTTTCACAGAGGTTGGGTAGTCCAAACCTAGAGGGCATAAGTTTAAGGTTAGAGGCGAATGGTTTACAAAGGGACTGAAGGGAAAGCTTCTTCACACACATGGTGATGTGTGTATGGAATGAGCTGAGAGAGAAAGTAATGGAAACTGATACAATTACAGCATTTAAAAGGTATCTGGATGGGAAAATGAATAGTAAGGGTGTAGATGTATATGGGCCAAATGCTGGAAAAGGGAATGGATTTATTTAGATCTTCTGGTCAGCCTGGACGGGTTGTGGACCGAAGGGTCTGTTGCTATGCTGTACATCTCTATGACATGAAAAGAGTGCATGTTATAGAAGAGGTTGTACTGCAGGTTTAAAAACACAAAGGTATGGAAAGACTCAGGACTTGATTAAGTGTATCACAGGACATTGTGGGATGTTAGGGAAGAAATTGTGGAGCCCCTAGCAAAGGTATGTGTACTACTGACAGCCATGTGTGATGGGCTGGCAGGCTGGAGGGTGGCATCATGGACAGTGCAGGATGTTTTCTGAGATTACAAAGGGATCTTGATGAAGGGAGTGAATGGGCTGAAAAACTAGAGATGGAATTCAATCTGAATAAATACAAGGTAATGCATTTTGTAAAACAAACAAGAGTAGAGCTTATACAATTAATGTTAAGGCTTCGGTTAGTGTTTTAAAGCAGAGGGACCTCCGAGTTCAGCTACATAATTCTTGAAGCTTGCATCACAGGATGGATAAGACAGTGCTTTGCATGCCTGACTATTGCTCAGTCCATTGAGTGTAGGATTTGAGATATCATGTTGAGAATGCACAGACATTTGTGAGGCCTGTTCTGCTATACTTTGTCCAGTTCTGGTCGTCCAGTTAACAGGGAGGATATTCTTAAGCTGCAGGGGATTCTGAAGTGATTTACCAGGATATTGCTGGGTATGGAAGGCTTGAGTTCTGAAAAATGGCTGGATAGGCTGAGTCTTTTTTTCACTGGAGCATGGAGGTTGAGACATGATGCTATAAAGTTTTATGAAAAAATGAGGTATAGATTGATTTAATTGTAGTTCCCTTTTCCCCAGGATAGGGGAGTCTCAAGAGGAGGGGCCACATTTTTAAGGTTAGAGGAGAAAGATGTTCAAAAAAAGATAAGGGGCAATTTGTTACACAGAGGGTGGTTTGAGTGTGGAATGAACTTCCTGAGAAAGGGATTGATGTGGGTGCAAATAAAACATTTAAAAGATATTTGGATAAACAGGTGAATAGGGAAGGGTTGGAGTGATATGGGCCAGCAACAGGCAGCTGGGAAGAGTTTAGTTTTAGATTATGGTGGGTATCAACTGAAGGGTCAGTTTCCATGCTGTATGGCTGTATGACAAGAATATAGTTTTATTCCATTATTGAAGAAATGCTCAGGGCTGGGTACACTGGTGTGCATCATCTACATAAACAATTTGGTTCAAAATATAGGAGTGATTGTGCGAAAGTTTGTTGATGATCAAATGAATGGTGTCGTGGGCAGTTAATACGGTTATCAAAGGGGATCTTGACCAACTGGGCCAGTGGGCCAAGGAATGAAAGATGGAGTTCAATTCAGCTGTTGGATTTTGTTAAGAAAACCAATGGAGGACTGACACAGTTAATGGAAGGACTCTGGCCAGGGTTGTCGAACAGACACACAGAGAGAGAGAGAGCAAGGGGTGTTGTTACATTGTTCCTTGGAAGTGGCATCACAGGTGGACAGGGAGGGGAAAACGACATTTGGCACGTTTGCCGACATTGGCCTGCACTTTGTTACATACATTGGAGATATTTGTAACATTGTCCTAAATATTTCCCTTGGACAGAGCAGGCCACCTTTTAAGTTTTACGAAACCATGCGTGGCCTAAGAATGGTGAATAGCAAGGGTAGATGAGACCAAAACTGGACGGTATAAACGGGAGGTGAGAGAGCAAGGATTTTAAGAGGGAGCTGAGGGGCAACATTATCCACAGAGGATGGTGCATAGACGGATCAGACTGCCAGGGCCACGTGGGAGAAACAAAAACAATTACAACATGGAAAATACATTTGGGGAGGTGCATTGAGAGGAGAAGGTTTGAAGAGATAACGGCCAAATGCAGGAAAATGAGACTCGTTCAGTTTAGGAAACCTTGGCAACATTGAGGAGTTGGACCACAGGTTCTGTTTTCGTGCTGTATCACTCTATATCCAGTTAAAGAGGATTGGTGTACCAAAATAAGGCATGTTGTAGACACTGAAGCATGTTACAGCGATAGCGATGGTAATCTGGAGTGCAGTACATCTCAAATATGTGGAGAGACTAATCGGGAAAGGAGTAGGTTACCGGGACAACTACTATTATAGGAGTTAAAAAAAAGACTGAAGACACTGGTGCACAAGCCATGCCATAGGTACAGTGTTGCAGAGTAGTGAGTCTTAGTACAATATTGCAGAGAGAACACAGAACAGAAAGATCCCAGGCAGCATTCCCAACCTCTCGTCGGAGGTCTGCTTTAACCTCTGTTGTCCTGATGCTCAATAAGACAGCGCAGGCCTGGATTGATAACTCTGATCTCTCGATGCTGTCTCAGTGCAACATAGGTTAGAGCAGATGTGGTGATTGAGCCTGGGGTGTGCCTATACTGTGCTCCCCATCCAGCACTGTGTCTATACCATATCTTGTTAGCCGATGCTTGGAGCTCACTCATTGCTCTCTGCTCTGTGCACTGTGAGTGATCTTACCTCACTGCAGGATTTATTGAAGGCTCAAGAATCCACTCCCCTTTGTCTCTTTGGCTGACCAACCATCTTCAATGAGGTGATGGATGAGACACACAACAGTTGGGAAGTTTGTTAGGTCAGGAACTTCCTGAGTACCTACAGGAGACATAGAAATAGACAGAATGGGAAATTAGACTGATGCAGTGAGGGATACAAAAGGCGAATGGAAATGAGAAATCTGGAAAATCCCAAACTCCATCCCTGTCCTGTGCTGTTGCGACTCTCTGGAGTGGAGAATTCTGTTGGCTCAGGATCGGAAGCAGCTGCAGGAGCGAGAGACACTGTCAGAGACAGCAATTAGACACACAGTGAGGGATACCACAAGGAGAGAGACTGAGTGATATCACCAGAGTGCTGGAAGACTTCAGGATCACACAATCATGTTAGAAGAATGGGTTTAGCTTCATGTATCAGTGCTCAGGAATGAGCAACCAGTGAGCAGGTAAAGTGATGGCCTAGTAACATTATTGTTAGGGCATTTATCCAAAACCTCAGCTAATGCTCAGGGGAGGCAGGTTTGAATCCCATCATAAGATATGGTGGAATTTAAAATCAATAATTTTAAAAATTGAAATTAACAATCCATAAACAAATATGAAACCATTGCTGATGTACAAAAATCCAATCACTTAGATTAGATTCCATACAGTGTGGAAACAGGCCTTTCGGCCCAACGAGTCCACGCCAACACTCCAAAGAGTAACCCACTCAGACCCATCTCCCTCGACCGAATATACCTAAAATTATGGGCAATTTAGCATGGCCAATTCGCCTGACCTGCGCGTCTTTGGACTGTGGGAGGAAACGAGAGCATCTGGAGGTAATTCACGCAGACACAGGAAGAATGTGCAAATTCCACACAGTCGCCCGAGGCTTGAATCGAATCTGGGCAGTTAGGGCTGGGAAATAAAGGCTGGTCAGCCAGAGACACTCACATCCCCTACCTGATTTTTTAAAAAAAATCCATTAGGATTGTCCCATTGGAACTGTGCTGGGACCAGTGTCCTGGCCAATCATGTCAGTAGGTTTAAAGATAGGGCTTTAAACTGATAGAGAGGATGCAGGGACAGGGTCCAGGTGAAAGGAGCTTTCCAAATCCAAAGAGAAAAGGTGAAGCGTCGGAACAGCCTGGGAGTGTGGCTAAAGGCAATCAGAAAGGAACAGGCTGGGACAGCGATTAAGTAAAACTGAACATCAGTGAATAGGTTTGCGACAGGAAATTGTGGGAAAGAGTAAATTATGTTTTGTTTTGAATGGACGAAGTCTCATCAATAAGGCAGATGGATTTCTGACACAGAGACAGAAGAAATTTAGATACCAGAGCGATATCGTTACGGGGTGAACAAAAGTTGGACATAAATATTCAATGATTCACAACCTTGCGGAAACTCAGACAATAATGGATAACAAAGGCATTACAGAGAAAGTATTTGGTCTCAGGTTATGAAGTAGACTCAGTCTGAATGTAAATTCTGGCTACTACTTGCCGAGGACATAAGCAGCAGAACAGTTTTAGCCACCGAACGGCATTGCATTGCTCGTCACTGCATTAAAGAGGAACTCATTAGAATTTTTTTAACAAACACATTGTGATAAGTTTGGGAAAAATCAATATTCGCATAATGTGGGACAGTCTCAATGGAAAGAGTAATATTGGAAGAGGAGTTCAGAGACTGAGTGTTTCTTTGAATAATAAATTGTGCAACTGGCTAGGGATGTAACTATCTCAGAGCGACCATTGTGTGATGAAACTTAGTGAATGAGTAATGTCACCTGGAGAGATCCTCTGGGAAATTGTGAAAAAGTGCAGTTTAAAGAAATATAAAGTTTTAAATTGAATCACAGAAATGACAAGCTACAACTAGAAACCATAAATCCAAATGACAAACAACAGGGAATCCACTTCACCACTGGTCACATGTCTCCAGTCAGAAAGGCAACATGTCTCCCATCACCCTCTGTCTCCTACCATCAAGCCCAATTTTGTATCCAGTCGTCTAGCTCCTCCTGAATGCCATATCCTTTTACATTGATCTGAGCTTATTACCCAGTTTACCATACAGAACGTAGAACACAGAACAGTACAGCACAAGACCCTTCGGCCATCTTTTACCCGACGGTAAGATCAAACTAAGTTACATACCCTTCATTTTGCTATCATCCATGTGCCTATCCAAGAGTCTGTTAAAATTCAAAGTTTGTGAGAAGATTTGTAGCTCGGTTGCTCGTTGCTGTGGTTCTGTTCGCCGGGCTGGAAGTTTTTGTTGCAAACGTTTCATCCCCTGTCTAGGTGACATCCTCAGTGCTTGGGAGCCTCCTGTGAAGCGCTTCTGTGGTGTTTCCTCCGGCATATATAGTGGCCTGTCCCTGCCGCTTCCGGTTGTCAGTTTCAGCTGTCCGCTGTAATGGCCGGTATATTGGGTCCAGGTCGATGTGTTTGTTGATGGAGTTTGTGGATGAGTGTCATGCTTCTAGGAATTCCCTGGCTGTTCTTTGTTTGGCTTGCCCTATAATAGTAGTGTCGTCCCAGTCGAAATTCATGTTGCTTGTCGTCTGCGTGTGTGGCTACTAGGAATAGCTGGTCGTGACGTTTCGTGGCTAGTTGATGTGCATGGATGCGGATCGTTAGCTGTCTTCCTGTTTGTCCGATGTAGTGTTTTGTGCAGTCCTTGCGTGGGATTTTGTACACTACATTAGTTTTTCTCATGCTGGGTATCGTGTCCTTCATTCTGGTGAGTTGTTGTCTGAATGTATCTGTTGGTTTGTGTGCTGTTATAAGTCCTAGTGGTCACAGTAGTCTGGCTGTCAGTTCAGAGATGTTCTTGATGTATGTTGGCGTGGGTAGTCCTTTGGGTTGCGGCATGTCCGCGTTCTGTTGTCTTTCCCATAGGCATCTGTTGATGAAATTGCGAGGATATCCGTTTTTGGCGAATACCTTGTATAGGTGTTCCTCTTCCTCTTTTTGCAGTTCTGGTGTGCTGCAGTGTGTTGTGGGCCTTTTGAATCGTGTCTTGATGCAACTTCGTTTGTGTGTATTGGGATGGTTGCTTGCATAGTTCAGGACTTGGTCTGTGTGTGTGTGGCTTTCCTGTGTACCTTTGTGGTGAATTCTCCGTTTGGTGTTCTCTGTACCCTCACGTATAGGATTGGGAGTTGGTTGTCCTTTCTTCCTCTCTCGTGAATCGGATTCCTGTGAGTGTGGAGTTGATGATCCGGTGTGTTTTCTCTATTTCCGTGTTTTTAATGATTACAAAGGTGTCATCAACGTATCTGACCCAGAGCTTGGGTTGAATTTGTGGTAAGACTGTTTGTTCTAACCTTTGCATTACTGCTTCTGCTATGAGTCCAGAGCCCATGGGTGTTCCGTTGATTTGTTCGTATATCTGGTTGTTGAATGTGAAGTGTGTTGTGAGGCACAAGTCCAGTAGTTTAAGTATGCCGTCTTTGTTGATGGGTTCAACGTCCTGTTGTCTGTTATGTCTGTTCAGCAGGTTGGTTATTGTTTCTCTGGCTAGGGCTTTGTCAATAGAGGTGAACAGTGCCGTTACGTGGAATGAGACCACGGAGTCTTCCTTGTCTAAATGTATATTTCTGATGATGTCCAAGAATTCCTGTGTTGATTGTATAGAGTGTCTGGATCTGCTGATCAGGTGATTCAGTTTCTGCTGTAGTTCTTTAGCCAGTTTGTGTGATGGTGTCCCTGGTAGTGATACTATGGGTCTGAGTGGGATGTCTGGTTTGTGCACTTTATGTCGTCCATAGAATCTGGGGATGTTGTTGCTTTCAGGTTTCATTCTTTGTAGGTCAGACCTGGTTATCTGTCCGTTTTTTTGTGGGTTCCTCAGTGTGTTGTTTATCCTATTGGTGAGCTGTGGGGTGGGGTCAAACTCCCTCTTTTGGTAGGTGTTGGTATCTGCAAGTAGTTGTTGCCCTTTTTGGATGTACTCTGCTTTGTCCAGGATGACCGTCATTCTGCCTTTGTCTGCTGGTAGTATGATTATGTTCTTATCGTTTCTTAGTAATTTTAGTGCTTCCCTATCCTTGGTGTTGAGTTTATGTGTTTGTCTTTTCCTTGTTATCAGGGGTACGATACTTTGTCTCACTGTTAGTTGTGTCTCTTCTCTCAGTCCATTGTTCCTGAGTGTGCATTCTAGTGCTGCTAGGAAGTCTGCTGTCTTGGCGTCCCTGTGGTTGTAGTTCCAGCTTCCAGCTCGGCGAACAGAACCACATCAGTCTATTAAAATGTCCTGTTCCACCCACCCACCACTCTCTGTGTAAAGAACCTACATCTGAAATCTCCCCTTACCCATCCTCCAATCACCTTACAATTATGCCCCCTTGTACCATGTATGCCATGGGATAAAGAGGTCTCTCACTGTTCACTCTATCTTTGCCTCACACCATCTTGTTCACCTCTACCAAATCACAGCACACTCTTCTTCACTCCAATGAGAAAAGCCTTAGCTTCTGCATTCAATTCTCAACCTTTCTTCATAAGACATGCTCTCCAGTCCAGGTAGCATCCTGGTAAATCTCCTCTTTACCCTGTCTATAGCTTCCACATCCATCCTGTAATGAAGGGACCAGAACTGAACACAATATTCTAATCGGGATCTAAACAGGTCTGTATAGAGCTGCAGCATAACCTCATGACTCTAAAACTCAATCCCCCAGATAATGAAAGCCAATACAACATATTCTTTCTTAACAACACTATCAGCTTGGTGATAAATTTGATGGATCTCGGTCATGAAATCCAAGATTCATCTGTTCCTCCACACTATTCAGTATTCTGCCTTTACTCATGTATTCTGCATTCAAGTCTCACCTTCCAAAAATGCATCACTTCACACTTTTCCAGATTTGACTTCATCTGCCACTTCTCAGCCCAGCTCTACATCCTGTCAATGTCCGATTGCAACCTCCAGCAGACATCCACACTATTCACCACTCCACCAACCTTCGTGTCATTGGCAAACTTACTTACCCACTCTTTCACTCACACATCCAAGTCATTCATAAAATTAAAAAGAGCAGAGATTTTTTGACCATTCCCTGCAGAAAACCACTGGTCACTGAGCTCCAGGCTGAATGGTTTCCATCTGTCATCACCCTCTGTATCCAGGCAGGCAGGTTTCCTGTATCCCATGCACTGTACTTTCTCAATGAGCCATAACTGTGTTTTGTTACATTCTCAAAGGATTCATTAAGATTTGTGAGGCATGACCTGTCCCTTACAAAGCCATGCTGACTCTCTATAATCAATCTATGGTTTTCCAAGGAATCATAAATCCTGTATCTCAGAGTCCTCTCCACTAATCTGCACATCACAGACAGAAGACTGACAGGTCTGTGATTCAAAGGATTACCTCTATTCCCTTTCTTGAACAACGCATGGCTGATTCACCTAACGCGCACATCTTTGGGCTGTGTGTGGAAACCAGAGCACCTGTCGTAAACCCACGCAGACATAGTGAGAATGTGCAAACTCCACGCAGACAGTCGCCTGGGGCTGGAATTGAAATCGTGTCCCTAGTGCTGTGAGGCAGCAGTGCTAACCACTGAGCCACCGTGCTGCCCATGTAACTCTCTGGAGCCCTGCTTCTGATCCTTGGTTCCTCAAACTTAAGTTAGCTTCCTTCTCCCTCTTGACTAGATGTTCTACATCCCTTGGAACCTTGTCAAATGCTTTGCTGAAGTTCATGTAGACGCCGCTGACTGCTCTGCCTTCATCTATCCGTTTGTCAACTCCTCGAAGAGTCAATCCGGTTTGTGAAACACGGTTTTCCACTCACAAAGCCATGCTGACTATATCCAATCAGCCCTTGTCTTTCCAAATATACGTAGCTCCTTTCTTTCAGAATCTCCTCCAACAACTTCCCCATCACTGGGCTCACGAGGCTGTGATTTCCTGGCTGCTCCCTGCAGACCTTAAGTGATGGAACAGCATTAGCCACCCTCCAGTCTTCCGGTAACTCATTGTGTCTGTTGATAATATAAATATCTCTGTTAGGGACACTGCAATCTCTTCCCTAGCTTCTCATGAATATTCAAGGCTTGACCTAATGAGCTACTGACGATTGATCTACCTTTATTTGCTTTAAGATTCCAGCACTTTTTCTTCTCCGTTGAGGATTCTTTCCAAGACATCACTGTTTATTTCCCCAAGTTCCAGAGCTTCTGTGTCTTTCTCCACAGCAAATTCTGACAACACTATTTTGTCTAATATCTCACCCACTTCCTGATAGTTAAGGTGACCTATTCTCTACCAAGTTACTCTTTAGCCCTTATTGAAACTTGTGTAAAGGTTTCTGAAAATTCAAATAAACCGTATCCTCGGTACAACCACTCCTACACCCACATCTATTCTGTCATTTATATTCTCACCAATAAAAATACAATCCAACAGGCTCAAAAACACGTTCTCTTTTTCTTAAAAGCGTTTCTAAGGGTCCAGTTATTGTTCATTGACATATCCTTTCAAACATATTTCAGCTCCCGACCTACTATCAGGCTAACACTGTTTGGTTTCAGAGTGGCAGCAGAAAGGGTTATGGGAGTTCGTGTTTATCAATCCGAAAAATGTAGCTTACGGTTCAACAGGTAATAAATGTTTTGGAAATAAGGAGGGTCATGGGGACTGAAGGACATTATGGAGATAGGGAGTGATGTGGGGACTGTATGAGATGATGGACACAGAGTGCAGTGGTGACTGAAGAACGTTATGGAGGTAGGGAGTGTTGTGGGGTCTGAAAGGGGCCAAAGAGATCTGGAGGGCTGTTGGGTTTGAAGGAGGTTGCACAGATCAGGAGGATCATGGGGATTGAAGGAGGTTACTCTGAACGGGAGGGTCATTGGGTCAGGATGAGATTATGGAGATAGGAAGAGTCGTGGGGACTGAAAGAGTTTGTGGGGATATGAAGGGCTGTGGGGACTGAAAGAGGTTATTTCGATAGTAAGTTTATAGAGAAGCATAGGAAAGAAGAGCATGTATCGGCCATTTGACCACAGAGTCGGTCCCACCATTCAATATGATCACGACTGATCATTTAACCCAGTACAGTATTCCTGCTTTCACACCTTACTCTGATATTATAGTGATTACTGGCATTTAGTGATACAGCGGGCTGTAGTAACTGGGACGGGGGTGTGTGTGGGGTGGGTGTCTTACAGAGATAGGGAGGATTGTGGAAGCTGGGACAGGTGACAGATACAGGGCGGGTTTTAGGAATGGGAGGACTTTGCAGGGATTTTCGAGGAATGCAGGGATGGGACGTGATAACAATCACAGGGAGGATTTTGGGAGCTCGATCTGAGACGGGTACAGCTGAGAACAGAAGTGAGTCAAACAGTCAGGACAGGCAGGGACAAGGTAGGACTAATAAATTAAACTGCATTTATTTCAATGCAAGGGGCCTAACAGGGAAGGCAGATGAACTCAGGGTATGGTTAGGAACATGGGACTGGGATCTCATAGCAATTACAGAAACATGGCTCAGGGATGGGCAGGACTGGCAGCTTAATGTTCCAGGATACAAATGCTACAGGAAGGATAGAAAGGGAGGCAAGAGAGGAGAGGGAGTGACATTTTTCATAAGGGATAGCATTACAGCTGTGCTGAGGGATAATATTCCCAGAAATACATCCAGGGAAGTTATTTGGGTGGAACTGAGAAATAAGAAAGGGATGATCACCTTATTAGGATTGTATTACAGACTCCCCAACAGTCAAAAGGAAATTGCCAAACAAACTTGTAAGGAGATCTCAGCTATCTGTAAGAATAATAGGGTAGATATGGTAGTGGATTTAAACTTTCCAAACAGTGACTGGGACTGCCATAGTGTTAAAGGTTTAGATGGAGAGGAATTTCTTAAGTGTGTACAAGACAATTTTCTGATTCAGTATGTGGATGTAGCTACTAGGGAAGGTGCAAAACTTGACCTAATGTTAGGAAATAAGGCAGGGCATGTGAGTGAGGTGTCAGTGGGGGAGCTCTTTGAGGCCAGCGACCATAATTCTATTTGTTTTAAAATAGTGATGGAAAAGGATAGACCAGATCTAAAAGTTGATGTTCTAAATTGGAGAAAGGCCAATTTTGACGGTATTAGGCAAGAACTTTTGAAAGCTGATTGGAGGCAGATGTTCACAGCTAAAGGGACGGCTGGAAAATGGGAAGCCTTCAGAAATGAGATAACAAGAATCCAGAGAAAGTATATTCCTGTCAGGGTGAAAGGGAAGGCTGGTAAGTATTGGGAATTCTGGATGACTAAAGAAATTGAGTGTTTGGTTCAGAAAAAGAAGGAAGCATATGTCAGGTATCGACAGGATAGATCGAGTGAATCCTTAGAAGAGTATAAACAAAGTTGGAGTATACTTAAGAGGGAAATCAGGAGGGCAAAACGCAGACATGAGATAGGTCTGACAAATAGAAGTAAGGAGAATGCAAAGGGTTTTTACAAATATATTAAGGAAAAAAAGGTAACTAGGGAGAGAATAGGGCCCCACAAAGATCAGCAAGGCGGCCTTTGTGTGGAGCTGCAGAAAATGGGGGAGATACTAAATGAATATTTTGCATCAGTATTTACTGTGGAAAAGGATATGTAAGATATAGACTGCAGGGAAAAAATGGTGACATCTTGCAAAACGTCCAGATTACAGAGGAGGAAGTGCTGGATGTCTTGAAACTATGAAAGGTGAATAAATCCCCAGGATCTGATCAGGTGTACCCGAGAACTCTGTGGGAAGCTAGAGAAGTGATTGCTGGGCCTCTTGCTGAGATATTTGTAACATCAACAGTCACAGGTGAGGTGCCAGAAGACTGGAGGTTGGCAAAAGTGGTGCCACTGTTTAGGAAGGGTTGTAAAGACAAGCTAGGGAACTATAGACCGGTGAGCCTGAACTCAGTGGTGGGCAAGTTGTTGGAGGGAATCCTGAGGGACAAGATGCACATGTATTTGGAAAGGGAATGACTGATTAGGAATAGTCGACATGGCTTTGTGCGTGGGAAATCATGTCTCATAAACTTGATTGAGTTTTTTGAAGAAGTAACAAAGAATATTGAAGAGGGCAGAGTGATAGATGTGATCTATATGGACGTCAGTGAGGCATTCGACAAGGTTCCCCATGGGAGGCTGCTTAGCAAGGTTAGATCTCATGGAATACAGGGAGAACTAGCCATTTGGATACAGAACTGGCTCAAAGGTAGAAGATAGAGGGTTGTGGTGGAGGGTTGCTTTTCAGACTGGAGGCCTGTGACCAGTGCATTGCCACAAGGATCAGTGCTGGGCCCTCTACATTTTTAAATTTACATGAATGATTTGGATGCGTGCATAAGAGGTATAGTTAGTAAGTTTGCAGATGACACCAAAATTGGAGGTGTAGTGGACAGCGAAGAGGGTTACAACAGGATCTGGACCAGATGGGACAATGGGCTAACTAGCAGATGGAGTTTAATTCAGATAAATGCGATGTGCTGCATTTTGGGAAAGTAAGTCTTAGCAGGACTTATACACTTAATGGTAAGGTCCTAGGGAGTGTTGCTGAACAAAGAGACCTTGGAGTGCAAGTTCATAGCTCCTTGAAAGTAGAGTCGCAGGTAGATAGGTTAGTGAAGAAGGCGTTTGGTATGCTTTCCTTTATTGGTCAGAGTATTCAGTACAAGAGATGGGAGGTCATGTTGCGGCTGTACAGGACATTCTTTTGTCAACTGATGGAATATTTTGTGCAATTCCGGTCTCTTTCCTATCGGTAGAATTGTTGTGAAACTTGAAAGGGTTCAGTAAAGATTTATAAGGTTGTTGCCAGGATTCGAGAATTTGAGCTACAGGGAGAGGCTGAACAGGCTGGGGCCGTTTTCCCTGGAGCTTCGGAGGCTGAGGGGTGACCTTAGAGAGGTCTACAATATTATAACGGGCATGGATAGGATAGGATAAATAGACAAAGTATTTTCCCTGTGGTCAGAGAGTCCAGACCTCGAGGGCATAGGTTTAGGGTGAGAGGGGAAAGATATAAAAGAGACTGGAGGGGCAACTTTTTCACGCAGAGGGTGGTACGTGTATGGAACGAGCTGCCAGAGGATGTGATGGAGGATGGTACAATTGCAACATTTAAGAGGCATTTGGATCGGTTTATGAATGGGGAGGGTTTGGAGGAATATGCTGTCAGGTGGGACTAGATTGGGTTGGGATATCTGGTTGGCATGGATGAGTTGGACCGAAGGGTCTGTTTCCGTGCTGTACATCTCTATGACTCTATCACTCATAGAGGTTATAGAAATAAACTGTGTGGTCGCGTCTGGAGGAGATTAAAGGTATAAAAGTTTGTAGTTACCAAAGGAAATTACATCAATCGGGACCAGCAGAGTTTACAGAAACTGAGTGCGTTTTAGAGACAGGAAGAGATCATAGTTATCATTAAAAATGCAGGAACTATTTTAAGAGAGAAACATGGTCACTCTGCTCTGTGTCCAGAGACAAGGAGGAGTCTAACAGCTGGAGGAGGTTACTAAGGTACAGAGCTTTTTTGTTGTCATGACGGGAAGGTTACAGAGATCATGAAGGTAGCAGGAGTTCAAAATAGTCACAAAGACAGGGAGACTTTTCAGGTCTGGAAAGGACTACACTGACCAGGATGGCTTAAGGAACTGAAGAGTTGTTTTTCACAGTTAAGAAGAGATGTGACAGAACCCGGGATTAAAGGCAAAGGCAGAAACTTGGAGAGTTTTACTGATATGAGGAGCTTACACGGATAAGCAGGATTGTAGGGGCTGATAGAGATAGGGGAAGTGGTATCGATGAAACAGACAATGGAGAAACTGACAGACATAGGGAGGGATCTGTGGAATAGATAAATTTAGACAAGATGGTGATAATGAAGCCTGAGAATTTTCTCATGTTCCTTGCCCAGCATTGTTCTTACATCATGCCCTCAGGGTCTGAATTAAAGTCCATGAACTCCTCCCTGTGCTGTTTACTATGAGTGATCTTACCCGCTGCAGGATTTACTGAAGGCTCCAGATCTCACTCTCCATCTCTCTCTGGCTGACCAACTGTCTTCAATGCGGTGATGAACGAGACAGGAATTGGGAATTCTGCTGAGTCAGGGACATGAGGAATACCTACAGGAGACAGAGAAATAGACAGAATGGAAAATTAGACTAATGCAATGAAGGTTACGCATGGAGAATGGCACTGAGTCCCACAGAGGTCTGGAAATTCCCAGTCTCCATTCATGGCCTGTGCAGTTGTTTCCCTCTGGAGTGGAAAATGCTGTTGGCTCAGGATCTGGAGTAGCTGCAAGAGTGAGAGACACTGATAGAGACTGCAATTAGACTCACACAGTGAGGGATATCACATGGAGAGGGAAAGCGATATCAGCAGAGTGCAGGAATGTATCAGGATCACACAATGGTATCATCAGAAGTGGTTCTGACTAGTGAGCACTGCTACCAGTACTCATGGAGGACTGTTCTATTTTATTGGGATAGGCTCCTCTGGTACCAGGATTATGCAGTGTGCTATAAATGGACACAGATGAGGAGGGGGACAGGTCTCAGGTGAATGGAAATTCCCAAGTCCAAAGAGAAAGGTTGAAATATTGGAACACCATGGAGATGTGAATGAAGACCAAAAGAAAGAAACAGTAAGGGACTGAGTTTAATTAAAATACGACATTGTCAAACAGATTTGTGACAGGAAATTATTGGTTAAAATAAAGTAAATGCCATTTCTGCCCTTCACAATTTCTCATACACCACAAGTGACATCACTTCCACCCCTCACATCATCGCTGATACCACGCACTCAGTGACTTGCACGCACCCCCCCCACCCCCACTGCCGTGTTTGCCACCACTTCCGCCCTCACCAACGCCACTCACCTACATTCTGCTGACACCCCCCCCCCGGTCCCACCGTCACCATCCCTGCCCCCAGAACCCTGAGGGGAACACCACCCCTGCTCATGACTCCATCCCCATTCCCCCAACACTACACCCACTCCAGTTACAGGCTCCGTCGCCTCCTCCAGCTCCACACCGATGCCTGATCCCAGCTCCCAGTCCTGCTGAGTTTTCACCATTCCCCCTGACCTCCCCCTCACTGAGGACGAATGATCAGTCCTCAGCAAAGGCCTCACCGTTACCCCCTCCGTCCACACGTCAATGAATTTAATACAAGCCATGACATCGAACACTTCTTAAACCACCTCCGCCTCAGAGATTACTTTTACAATGAAGACTCCCGCCTATTTTCTGAGGACCCCTTCGCCCACCTCCAGCACACTATATCCACCTGGACACCCCGCGCTGGTCTATTACCTGCCTTCGATTTCTTCATTTCCAACTTCCACCGAGACATTAACCGCCTCAACCTATCTACCCCCTCCCCCACTCCAACCTCTCACCCTCACAACGTGCAGCCCTCCACTTCCTCTGCTCCAATACCGACCTCACCATCAAACCAGCAGATAAAGGAGGTGCAGTGGTAGTCTGGTGCACTGACCTCTACACCGCTGAAGCCATGATGCCAACTCAAAGACACCTCCTCCTACCACCCCCTCTACCATGACCCACCACCCATCACGAAACCGTCATCTCCCAGAGCATACATAACCTCATCACCTCAGGAGGAGATCTCCCACCCACAGCTTCCAACCTCATTGTCCGGGATCCAACACTGCCCGATTCTACCTTCTTCCCAAGATCCACAAGCCTGACCACCCTGGCTGACCCATTGTCTCAGCATGCTCCTACCCCACCGAACTTATGTCTGCCTACCTCGACATTGTCCTATCCCCCAGTCTAGGAACTACCCACATTCGTACGAGACACCACTCACACCCTCCACTCCTCCAAGACATCCATTTCCCTGGCCCCCAACGCCTCATCTTCACCATGGATATCCAATCCCTCTACACCTCCATCCACCATGACCAGGACCTCCAAGCCCTCCGTTTCTTCATCTCCCGACATTCACAATAGTACCCTTGCGCAGATACTCTCATTCGGTTGGCTGAACTTGTCCTCACCCTTAACAATTTTTCCTTCAAATCCTCCCACTTCCTCCAGACCAAAGGGGTAGCCATGGGCACCCGTATGGGCCCCAGCTATGCCTGTCTCTTTGTTGGATACGTAGAACAGTCCATCTTCCGTAGTTACAATGGCACCACTCCCCACGTCTTCCTCCGCAACATTGATGACTGCATTGGCACCACCTCGTGCTGCCTCGAGGAGTTTGAGCAATTCATCAACTTCACCAACACATTCCACCCTGACCTTAAATTTACCTGGACCATCTCTGACACCTCCCTCCCCTTTCTAGACCTCTCCATCCCCATTAATGACAACCGACTTGACACCGACATTTTTTACAAACCTACCGATTCCCAAAGCTACCTAGATTACATATCTTCCCACCCTACCGCCTGCAAAATTCCCAACCCCTCTTCCCAATTCCTCCGCCTCCACTGTACCTGCTCCCAGGTGGGCCAGTTCTACCACAGAACACACCAGATAGCCTCCTTCTTTAGAGATCAGAATTTCCCTTCCCACGTGGTAAAATATGCCCTCCAGCACATCTCGTCCACATCCCGCACCTCCGCCTTCAAACCCAAGCCCTCCAACCGTAAGAAGGACAGAACGCCCCTGGTGCTCACCTTCCACCCTACCCTTCGCATAAACCAAATCATCCGCCGCCATTTCGCCACCTCCAAACGGACCCCAACACCAGGGATATATTTCCCTCCCCACCCCTTTCCGACTTCCGCAAAGACCGTTCCCTACGTGACTATCTGGTCAGTTCCAAGCCCCCAAATAACCCACCCTCCCTTCTTGGCACCTTCTCCTGCCACTGCAGGAATTCCAAAACCTGCACCCACACCTCTCCCCTCACCACCATCCAAAGGCCCCAAAGGAGCCTTCCACATCCAAGGTTTTACCTGCACATCAACCAATATCATTTATTGTATCCGTTGCTCCCGATGCGGTCTCCTCTACATTGGGGAGACTGGACGACTCCTAGCAGAACACTTTAGGGAACATCTCTGGTTCACCCGCACCAATCAACCCCACCGCCTGTGACCCAACATTTCAACTCCCCCTCCCACTCTGCCGAGGACATGCAGGTCCTGGGCTTCCTCCACCGCCACTTCCTCACCGCCCGACGCCTGGAGGAAGAAGGCCTCAACTTCCGCCTCGGAACAGTTCAACCCCAGGGCATCAATGTGGACTTCACCAGTTTCCTCATTTCCCCTTCCCCCATCTCACCCCACCTCCAGCCTTCCAGCTCAGCACCGCCCTCATGACCTGTCCTAATGGCCTATCTCCCTTCCCACCTATCCATTCCACCCTCGTCTCTGACCTATCACCCCCATCCCCACCCCCATTCAGCCATTGTACTCTTTGCTACCTCCCCCCATCGTCCACTCTGACCTATCACCTTCTTCCCCACCCCATTCACCTATTGTACTCTATGCTACTTTCTCCCCATCCCCACGCCCCTCTCATTTATCTCCTCACTCTGCAGGCTCCAGGCGTCTGTTCCTGATGAAGGGCTTTTGCCCGAAACATCGATTTTCCTGCTCCTCGGATGCTGCCAGACCTGCCGTGCTTTTCCAGCACCACTCTAATCTAGACTCTGGTTTCCAGCATCTGCAGTCCTTGTTTTTACCTTATTGGAGGAGGAGACTACCGAGATAAGGCATGTTGTAGACGCTGAAGCAAGTTACAGCGATAGGGCTGGTAGTCTGGAATGCAGTACATTTCAAATGTGTGGAGGGACTATCGGGAAGGGAGGAGGTTACAGCGATAGGATCTGTTATAGGAATTAAAAGTTATTGAAGACACTGGACCACAAGACATGCCATAGATACACTGTTGTAAAGTAGTGAGTTTTAATATAACAGAACTTACATTTGGGTGGTGATTGAGCCTGGGGTGTGTGTGTATACTGTGCTTCCCTCCAGCACTGTATCTATGTCATGTTGTGTTTGCAGATGTTTGGAGTCCTCTCATTGTTCTTTGCTCTGTGCACTGTGGGTGACCTTACCTCACTACAGGATTTATTGAAGGCTCCAGTTCTCCTTTCCCTTTGTCTCTCTCTGGCTGACCAACTGCGTTCAATGAGATGATGGACGATACACCCAGCAGCTGGGAAGGCTATTGAGTCAGGACTTTCCTGAGTACCTACAGGAGACAGAGAAAGAGACAGAATGGGAAATTAAACAGATGCAGTAAGAGTTACACATGAAGGATGGCACTGAGTTCCACAGAGATCTGTAAAATGGAGCGATATTAAGTCATAGTCCCAGAATGCTGGAAGATGTCAGGATCACACAGTCATGTTGGAAGAATGGGTTTAGCTTCATGATGCCCTGGTATCAGTGCTCAGGGATGATCACCCAGTGAGCAGATGAAGTAATGGCCAAGTGGTATTATTGCTTGACAATGTATCCAAAACCTCAGCTAATGTTCAGGGGAGGCAGGATTGAATTCCGCCATCTGAAAAGGAGACATTTTAAATCAATAATTTTAAAAATAGTAATTAACAATCCACGAATAAGTATGAAACCATTACTGATGTACAACAAAACCAAACACTTGTCCTTTAGAGAAGGACATCTGCCCATCCTCACGTGGTCTGCACGACATACCCACAGCTAAGTGTTTGCCTCTCAATGACCCTCTGAAATGGCCGAGCAAGCTACTCAGTTCAAGGGCTTCTGGGACTGGGCAAGAAAGGCTGGTCAGCCAGAGACTCACACATCCCATACCTGATTTTAAAAAAAAATTATTAGGATGTTCCCCCTGGAACTGTGCTGGGACCAGTGTCCTGGCCAATCATGTCGGTAGGTTTATGGACAGGGCATTAAACTGATAGAGAGGATGCAGGTGAAAGGAGCTTTCCAAATTCAAAGGGAAAAGGTGAAGCAATGGAACAGCATGGGAATGTGGCTGAAGACAAGCAGAAAGGAACAGGATGGTACAGATTTTAACTAAAATTGTACATCAGCAAATAGATTTGTGACAGAAAATTGTGGTAGAGAGTATATCATGTTTTTTTTTAATGGACAACGTTGCTGCAATAAGGTCGATGGATTTGTGACACAGAGATAAAAGATATTTAGACACCAGGGACACATGGATACAGGGTGAACAAAAATATTCAGTGGTTCGTAATCTTGTGCAAACTCAGGCAAAATGGGCAACGCGAACAATAATGGAGACCAAAGGCATTACAGAGAAAGCATTTGGCCGCAGTTCATGAATTAGAGTCAGTCTGAATGTAAATTCTGGCTACGACTTGCCAAGATCACAAGCAGCAGAACAGTTTTAGCCACCGAACAGCATTTCATTGCTCATCACTGCATTAAACAGGAACTCATTGGAATATTTTAACAAAAGCATTGTGATAGTTTTGGAAAACTTCAATATTTGTATAATCTGAGACAATAACACGGTCAACATTGATATTGGAAGAGGAGTTCGGTTAATTTTTTTTCAGTGTTTCTTTGAAAAACACATTGTGCAACTGTTAAGGGACATAACTATCGCAGAGCGACCGTGTAATGAGACTTAGTGAATGAGTAATGTCACCTGCAGAGATCCTTCGGGAAATTGTGATAAAGTGCAGTTTAAATAAATATAAAGTTTTAAAGTGAATCACAGAAAGGACAAGCTACAACTAGATACAAAAGTAGCCAATGACATGAGTTTGAGAGGAGAACTGACCAAGGTAAACAGGCTAAACAGACTGAAATATGTGCATGTAAATGAAGAGTGGAAAACATTTGAAGGGACAATGCAAAATACTCAACAAAAGGACATTCAATTGAAACAGTAAAAACCTCAGCAAGGAATTCACACTGATCCCTCACTCAGGACAAAAGAGATCATACTAGATTATGAGGCTGGGAAGATGACCAAAAAGTACTTAATATCCTGATGGTGAGTGTGTTACAATGCCAGTAAGGATTTCTGCAGCTGGAGGGGCTTGCAGAGGTATGGAGGGACATATGTATTTTTATTTATTCATTGGATGTGCCTGGAACAACATTATTTGACCCCTCTGCTAATTACCCAGAGGGCAGCTCAGAGTTAGCCATATTGCTGTGGGTCTGTCGGCCAGACCAGGTTAGAATGTCAGATGTCTAAGATTCGATTACTTACAGTGTGGAAACAGGCCCTTCGGCCCAACAAGCGCAACCCACCCATACCCCTACCCCTACCCCTACCCCTACCCCTACATGTACCCCTTACCTAACATTACGGGCAATTTAGAATGGCAAATTCACCTGACCTGCACATCTTTGGACTGTGGGAGCACCCGGAGGAAGCCCACGCAGATACGGGGAGAACGTGCAAACTCCACACAGTCAGTCGCCTGAGGCGGGAATTGAACCCGGGTCTCTGGCGCTGTGAGGCTGCAGTGCTAACCACTGTGCCACCGTGCCGCCCTAAAGGACATACGTGAACCAGATGAGTTCTTCCTACTGGTCAACAATGTTCTTTATGATAGATGCACCAATGTCCTTTACAGATACACAATGACATCCGAACTCCTACTCTCAATGCTCCCATCCCAAACCATCCCAAACGCCTGCTTCACCAGCCTGACTACCTGTGGCACCACATTCAAAGAACTGTGTCCCTGCATCCCTGGGTCTCTGACTGACAACACTACCCAGGGCCCGAACATTAACTGTACAAGTCCCACCCTGGTTTGTTTCAGCAAAATGGAACACCTCACATTTATCGAATTGAACTCCACATGCTATTCTTTAGCCCACTATCCCATCAGTACTGTTAATCTTGTTGTATCATATATACTCTTCTCCACTAACCACTTTACCACCAACGTCAGTGACACCCAAGAAGCTAACCTACCAGGAAACCAATATTCCCATCCAATCCATTTATCCAGATGACAAACAACAGTGGACCCACTACACCGCTGATCATATGTCTCCAGTCTGAAAAACAACATGTCACCGATCACTCTGTGTCTCCGACCATCAAGCCAATTTTGTATCCAGTTCACGAGCTCCTCCTGAATGCCATATTCTTTTTACGCTGATCTGTGTTTATTACCTAGTTTACCAGAACGAATACAGAACGAAGAGCAGCCCAAGAACCGTCGGCCATGATTTCATGCCAACCTTTTATCCAACTGTAAGATCAAACTAACCGACATACCCTTCATTTTACTATTATCCATGTGCCTGTCCAAGAATCTATTAAATGTTCCGAAAGTATCTAATTTTACTAACACCATTGGCAGTGCATTCCAACCACCTACCATTCTCTATCCTCTTATCCATTCTCCATTCACCTTAAAATTACACCCCCTTGCAATCGCCATTTATGCCAAAGGAGGAAAAGTCTCTCACTATTCACACTCTCTGTGCCTCTCATCACCTTGTTCACCTCTAACAGGTCGCCCCGCCACTTCTTCACTACAATGAGAAAAGCCTTAGCTCCCTCAAACTTTCTTCATAAGAAATGCCCTCCATTCCAGGCAGCATCCTGGTAAACTTCCTGTGTACGCTCTCTAAAACTTGCACATCCTTCCTGTAAATGGGGGACCAAAGTTTGTGAGAAGATTTGCAGCTCGGGTGCTCGTTGCTGTGGTTCTGTTCTCCGAACTGGAAGCTTGTGATGCAAACGTTTCGTCCCCTGTCTAGGTGACAGCCTCAGTGCTTGGGAGCCTCCTGTGAAGCGCTTCTGTGGTGTTTCCTCCGGCATTTATAGTGGCCTGTCCCTGCCACTTCCGGTTGTCAGTTTCAGCTGTCCGCTGTAGTGGCCGGTATATTGGGTCCAGGTCGATGTGTTTGTTAACGGAGTTTGTGGATGAGTGCCATGCTTCTAGGAATTCCCTGGCTGTTCTTTGTTTGGCATGCCCAGTGTTGTCCCAGTCAAATTCATGTTGCTTGTCGTCTGCGTGTGTGGCTACTAGGGATAGCTGGTCGTGTCATTTCGTGGCTAGTTGATGTTCGTGGATGCGGATCGTTAGCTGTCTTCCTGTTTGTCCTATATAGTGTTTTGTGCAGTCCTTGCATGGGATTTTGTACACTACATTAGTATTGCTCATGCTGGGTATCGGGTCCTTCGTTCTGGTGAGTTGTTGTCTGAGTGTGGCTGTTGGTTTGTGTGCTGTTATAAGTCCTAGTGGTGACAGTAGTCTGGCTGTCATTTCAGAAATGTTCTTGATGTTTGGTAGTGTGGCTAGTCCTTTGGGTTTCGGCATATCCTCGTTCCGTTGTCTTTCATTTCGGCATCTGTTGATGAAGTTGCGCGGGTATCCGTTTTTGGCGAATACCTTGAATAGGAATTCCTCTTCTTCTTTTTGCAGTTCTGGTGCACTCCAGTGTGTTGTGGCCCTTTTGAATAGTGTCTTGATACAATTTCGTTTGTGTGTATTGGGGCGGTTGCTTTCATAGTTCAGGACTTGGTCTGTGTGTGTGGCTTTCCTGTGTACCTAAGAGGTGAATTCTCCATTTGGTGTTCTCTGTACCCTCACGTCTAGGAATGGGAGTTGGTTGTCATTTTCTTCCTCTCTCATGAATCGGATTCCTGTGAATGTGGAGTTGATGATCCGATGTGTTTTCTCTATTTCCGTGTTTTTAATAATTACAAAAGTGTCATCCGCGTATCTGACCCAGAGTTTGGGTTGAATTTGTGGTAAGACTGTTTGTTCTAACCTTTGCGTCACTGTGACCACTAGGACTTATAACAGCACACAAACCAACAGCCACACTCAGACAACAACTCACCAGAACGAAGGACCCGATACCCAGCATGAGCAATACTAATGTAGTGTACAAAATCCCATGCAAGGACTGCACAAAACACTACATAGGACAAACAGGAAGACAGCTAACGATCCGCATCCACGAACATCAACTAGCCACGAAATGACACGACCAGCTATCCCTAGTAGCCACACACGCAGACGACAAGCAACATGAATTTGACTGGGACAACACTACCATTATAGGGCATGCCAAACAAAGAACAGCCAGGGAATTCCTAGAAGCATGGCACTCATCCACAAACTCCGTCAACAATCACATCGACCTGGACCCAATATACCGGCCACTACAGCGGACAGCTGAAACTGACAACCGGAAGCGGCAGGGACAGGCCACTTTAAATGCCGGAGGAAACACCACAGAAGCGCTTCACAGGAGGCTCCCAAGCACTGCGGCTGTCACCTAGACAGGGGACGAAACGTTTGCAACAAAAAAGTCCAGCTCGGCGAACTGAACCACAGCAGGGGACCAGAACTGAACACAATATTCCAAGTGTGGTCTCATCAGGATGCTATAAAGATGCAGTAAAACCTCACGGCTCTTAAAATCAATCCCGCTGCTTAGGAAAGCCAACACAACATATGCCTTTTTAACAACCCTACCAACGTGCGTGGAAACTTGAGAGATCTCTGGACATGGACCCCATGATCTCTCTCTTCCTCAACACTGCTAAATATACTGACTTTCAACCTTTATTCTGTATTCAAATTCGTCCTTCCAGAATGAATCACTTCACACTTTTCCAGATTGAACTCCATCTGCCACTTCCAGTCCAGCTCTGCGTCCTGTCAATATCCCATTGCAACCTACAACAGCCCTCCACATTCCCCACCACTCCACCGACCTTCATGTGATTGGCAAACTTACTAACCCACTCTCCAACATCCACATCCAAGTCATTTATCAAAATCACAAAGAGCAGAGTCCCAGAGCCGACTGTTACAGAACACCACAGGTCACTGAGCACCAGGCTCAATACTATCCATCTGCTGCCACACTCTGTCTTCTCTGGGCCACCCAATCCTGTCTCCAGACAGATAGATTTCCCCACATCCCAATCATCCTTCTTTTCTGAATGAGCCATCAACGTATTCGGTCATATCCTTAAGGAATTCAATAAGGTCTGTGAGGCATGACCTGCCCCTCACAAACCCATGCTGACTATATATAATTTAACTATTGTTTTCCAAGTAGTCATAAATCCTGTCATTAGAGTCCTCGCCAATATTCTGCACACAACAAACATGAGACAAAATCTGTAATTCCCAGGATTCTAACTCCATAACAGAGCCCAGACTCCACAAATCGTCCCTCCTCTGCCATGTTCCCCAGAAGGGCACTGGAGGGTGGTGGGAATTACAGAGATAAGGAGGAATATCAGGACACGAGGATTTTGCAGACATTAGGAGGGTTGCAGTGCCAAAAGGAGGCTTCAGTAATTGTGAGGTTTCATGTGATGAAGTCATTTTTGGAGGGAGGGAGGGAGGATTGTAGGGAAATGAGAGGTTTCACAGTTTGAGTGTTTCGTTAGGACTGCAAGAGGATACTGAGTTGGGAAGCACTGGTGGTTGTTACATAGACATGGTTTTGGCTGCAATGGCAGGAAGAGGATTCAGGAAGCTGGAGAATATGGTTTCTGAACAGGTTACACAAATGGGAAAAGTTGTCAGAGGTGGAGGTGTTTACAGAGACAGCAATGGTCTGATCTGGAGCAGAGGACCCAGATTGAGAGGGATGTGGGGACTGGAGGTTGTTTCACAGGGAGGGAGGACCATAGACCCACAGGAGGTTACAAACATGTGGAGAGCTGTAGGGTCTGCAGGAGTTCGTGGAGTTGGGAAGGAGGGAGGAATGGAGCAACTTATAGGGATAAGAAGTTGGTAGGAAAGGTCAGATCACAGACAGGGACTATTTAGGGATTAGAGCGGATTACAGAGATAATGTAGGATGTATAGACTGTCAGAAAAAACACACAAAGGGAGGGTAGTTGGGACTGAACAGGTTTAGAGTTATCGAAAGGCTTAGGTTCTGGGCTTATTTAGACATGGAGGATGTGGAATCGGACAGATGTTCCTGGAGATGAGAACAGCAATTTTGGTTGGAGACAGTTACACAGATAAAGGAGCATTAGTAATCTCCTCCAGTTTGGCCTAAGTGGGGAAGTAATGTAGGGGACCGTGATGTTCACACAGATAGGGGTGTAAGGGCTGGAAAAGTAGATAGGGCTGAGTAGATAGGTGGAAATACTGGAAGAGCTTACATTGACAGGGTGGGTGGGAGTGATGAGAGCATGTTACACAGATCGCAGTTCCTTTAGAAACTAGATCGGGACAGTGAGAAGATTATAGGGTCTCCACAGATTGATTGCATCTTTAGGGCTGGAAGAGGTTCGGTAGATACGGAAACCTTAAACCCAATGTATACCATCTTCATTTGCCGGACCAGAGCCTCAATATCCCTCATCAGCTAGGGATCCCTAAACCTGCCATTTTCCTTTCACCCTAACAGTTACATACTGACCCTGGATTTTCAGTCTCACACTTTTAAAAGCCTCCCATTTTCCAGTCGTTTCTTTTCCTTCAAATAGACTCACCCACTCAACCTCTGCTAGATCCTGTTTCATCGCCCCAAAACTGGCTGTGTTCCAGCATAGCTCCTTAACCTGTGGACCTCTCCTATCGTTTTCCATAGTTACGTTAAAACTAAGACAGTTGCAATCACTGGACCCAAAGTGCTCTCCGACTGACACTTCAGTCACTTTCTGACCTTGTTTTCTCAGGGGAGATCCAATGTTGGGCCCACCTGTGTAGAGTAGGACCGTCTACATATTGATCAAGGAAACTTCCTTGGTAACATTTGACAAATTCCAACCCATACGGACCTTTTATTCTCTGAGTGGTCCAGTCAATCCAGGGGAAATTAAAATCTCCAATCAATACTACTCTCTTATTCCTACAGCTGTCTACAATCTCTCTACACATCTGCTCTTCTCATACCCGCTGGCTATTTGCGAGTCTGTAATACAGTCCCAACAAAGTGACCACCCCCTTATTCTTTCTAACTCCTAACCATATGGCCTCATTAAATGACTCTTAAGGAGTATCCTCTCTGAGCACTGTTGTTCTGTTCTCCCTTATCAAAAGCGCTACTCCCCCTCCTCACTTACATGTCTTTCTGTCACGCCTGCACCCTCTGTATCTGGGAACATTGAGCTGCCAGTCCTGCCCTTCTCTCAACCAAGTTTCTGTTATGGCTGTAATATCCCAGTCCCCAGAGCCAATCCATGTTCTGACCTCGTCTGCCTTACCAGGCAGGCCTCATGAAAAAAATGGCCTTTAACCAGAAGTCTTTTCCGTCCCTTGACTGTGCCCCTGGATATCCTGAATATGAAACTTGTTCTCGTTGGCTGGTGTATTTTCCTCTGAGTGGCCGATGGTCTCCCTCTTTTTCAGAATCCCAATCCCCTGGCAAACTAGATTAAGCCCTCCAGGTAACACTAGCAAATCTTCACCCCCAGGTTGCAACTGCCCCTCGGGTTCAAGTCCAACATGTCCCCCTTGTCCAGGTCACCTCTACCTCAGAAGATATCCCAATGATCCAAGACGTAAAAACCCTTCCCCCTCCACCAGCTCCTCAAGCACTCATCCATCCGGCTTATCTTTCTATTTCCATATTCACTGGTGAGCGGCACTGGGAGTAATCTGGGGCTCACTACCCTTGTAGCCCTGCTTTTTACCTTCTTACCTAACTCCCGATACTCACTTGACCAGAACCCATCCAACTGTATCTATGTCATGGGCACTGATGTGCACAATTATCACTGGTTGTTCACCCTCCCCCTGGAGAAAGGGGCAAAACCTGACCTCCCCTTGGGGAAAAGGGTAGGGAAAGGGACTGAGGTATTAGTTGGGGATAGTTTTGACAAAGTGACACAACTGTATTAGGTTGAAAACAGTTATGGAAAAAGACAGGCCTAGTCCACAAGTGAACCATCAACATTGTCCTGCCCCAATCCAGAAGGTATTGTTCAAGAGCTTTTAACAGTTGTTTGTGGAGACTATTTGCAGGTAAAGGGACCACAGGCAGTTGCGAAGCTTTCAAAAGAGCGATAAAATGAGAGTTCAGGGTGAGGATATTTCTGTTCGTGTGAAGGACAATGCTGATTACAAGTAGAAAATTCTGGATGACTGGGGATATTGAGGTTCTGGTCAAGAAAAAGGCAGTCCATGTCATATACCGCCAGCTGGATTCCTCGAAGAACATTGTGGGTACAGTAATACACTGAAGAGGGAAAGCAGTAGGGCAAACAGGAGACCTGGGAAAACTTTGGCTGATAATGCTGAGTAAGATCCAAAGGAATTCTACATGAATACTAACGACAGAAGATTAACTAGAGACAGAATGTGCCCCATTAAAGATCAATGGGATAATCCATGTGTGGAACCACAGAAGGTGGGTGAGATCCTTGACCAAAATTTCGCATCACTACTTAAAAGCTGGGGAAGTCAGGGAAATAAAGTCTTCAAAAGACTCAGCATAACAGAACGTTACGAGCTGGTGTTTTAAAAACGCATTAAAAAAAGATAAAATCCCTCGAGCTAATCATGTTTTTCCGAGGACATTGGGGGGAAGTCAGGAAGAATTGCCCCTTAAAGAGGTATTTATATCAGTGACAGCCGCGGGTGATGAGCTGGAAGCCTGCAGGGTGTTTAATTTTGTGCCAGTGTTTAAAACAGCTGTGAGGGAAAGCCAGGTACCAAAAGACCAATTGGCTTGATGTTAGTGGTGCATACGGTGTTGGAGGGGGCACTGAGGGACAGGAGGTACATGCATTTTGAAAGGAAAGGGTTGATTAGGGACAGTTAATGCAAAGTACACAAGTAGTGTCTCACAAACTTGCCTGAGTTTGTTGAAGACGTGACTAAGAAGATAGAAGAAGACAGAACAGGAGACTGTGTCGATACTGACCACAGCAAGGCCTTGGACAGGGTTTAGCATGGAACACGGGTTAGTAAGATTAGATCATATTGGATCAGGGAGAGATAGCCAACTGGATACAAAATTGGCTTGACAGTAGGAAACAGTGGTGGGAGAGGATTGTTGTGCAGAATGGGGGCCTATGATCAGTGGTGTGCCATAAGGAACAGTGCTACATCCACTGTTATGCATCATTTACAGAAAATATTTCTGTAAGAGCATAGGAGTCATTGTTAGTAAGTTTGTTGATAAAGGTCCGTATATAACACGGGTTATAGTGGGCTGGGAATACAGTTATAGAAGGGGATCGCGAACAACTGAACCAGTGGGCCAAGGAATGAAAGATGGATTAAGGTGATGGATTTTGTTTAGGCAAACTAGGGAGGACTATCAGTTAATTGTCGGGCCTTGGGCAGTGTTGTCGAACAGAGAGAGACTAAGGGGTACAGTTACATTGTTCCTTGGAAGTGGCATCGCAGGTGGACAGGATGAGGAAAGTGACATTAGGCACACTTGCCATCATGGATCAGAGCATTGAGGACACGAGCTGGTCCATCATGAACTGGGTCCCCAGTTCGAGTACTGCATAGAATTCTGATCCTCCTGCTTTAGGAAGCATTTCCTGAAACTGTAAATGGAGAAAGGATTGACGAAGATGTTACTGATACTAAAGGGTTTGAGAGAAACGGAGAAGCTGGATAAGTTGGAAAGCAACATCGGGGAATGAGATAGCTTTGGCTGGTAAGGTTAAGGAGAATGCAAGGAAATTCTACAGCACACACATAGAAAAAGCAACTAGAGAGGCAATAGGGCCCAGCAAAGATCAATAAGGCCATCCATGTGTGGAACCACAGGAGATGAGTGAGACCCTAAATGAACATTTTATGTCAGAACTTACTGCGGACAAGTCAGTTAAAGAAACAGTGATGGTTTGTAAAGAGTCCCCATTACAGAAGAGGTGGTGCTGGAGGTCTTCAAACATAAAGGTAGAGAAAGCCCTAGGTCCTGAACAAGTGTATCCCAGAACATTGTGGCAAAATAGTGGCATGGACCCGAGCAGAACTATTTGCGTCATTGTCCTTCGATGATACAAATCGCAGGATGATTAAAACCACGAGGGATACAGGTAAGGTGATTAGCCAACGTCTTTAACCCAGGGTAGTGAAGTCCATAACTAGATTGAATTGAAGTGCAGAAGGAGGAGGTGTTAGCAATTCTGCAAAGTCCAAAAATAGATAAGTTCCCGAGACCAAATGGGATTTACCCTCGGATTCTCTGGGAATCCAGGAAGGAGATTGGCAAACCGTTGGCTTTGAGGTTTATGTCGTAATTGTTTACAGGAATAGTGCCAGAAGGTTGGAGGAGAGCAAATGCTATCCCCTTAGATTAGATTACTTACAGTGTGGAATCAGGCCCTTTGGCCCAACAAGTCCACACCGACCCTCTGATGAGCAACCCACCAAGACCCATTCCCCTACATTTACCCCTTCACCTAACACTATGGGCAATTTACCATGGCCAATTCAGCTAACCTGCACATTTTGGACTGTGGGAGGAAACCCACACAGACACAGAGAGAATGTGCAAACGCCACACAGACAGTTGGCTGAGGCAGGAATTGAAGCCGGCTCTCTGGCGCTGTGAGGCAGCAGTGCTAACCACTGTGCCACCATGCCAACCCAAGCAGGGCAGTGGAGAAAATCCTGGTAGTTATAGACCTGTGAGCCTTACTTTGATTCTGGGTAAAGTGTTGGAAAGGCTTGTAAGGGATAGGATTTATATGAAGATGAGTAAGTTGATTAGGGATAGCCAACACGATTTTGTGAAGGGTAGGTTTTGCCTCACAAAACTTATTGAGCTCTTTCAGAAGGTGATCAAAGAGATGGATGAGGGTAAAGCAGTTGATGTGGTGTATATGTATTTCAGTAAGGCGTTTGTTAAGATTCCCCTGGTAGGCTATTGCCGATAATACGGAGGCATGGGTTTGTGGGTGATTTAGCAGTTTGGATTCGAAATTGGCTCACTGAAAGAAGGCAGAGGGTAGTGGTTGATGGGAAATATCGATCCTGGAGTTCAGTTACTAGTGGGTACTGCCAGGATGTGTTTGGGTCCACTGTTGCTGTCATTTATATAAATGACCTGGATGAGGGCATTGAAGGATGGGTTAGTAAATTTGCAGAAGACACTAAGGTTGGTAGAGTTGTGGATAGTGACGAAGGATGTTGTCGGTTACAGAAAGGTATAGATAGACAGCTGGACTGAAAGTTCGCAAATGGAGTTTAATGTGGAAAGGTGTGAGGCGATTCACTCTGGAGGGAGTAACAGGAACACAGAATACTGGGATAATGGTAAGGTTGTTGGTAGTGCAGATGAACAGAGAAATCTCTATGTCCATGTACATAGATCCTTCAAAGTTGCCACCCAGGTTTATGGGTTTTTTTTTAAGAAGCCATTCAGTGTGTGAGCTTGTATTGGTAGAGGGATTGAGTTTCAGAACCATTACATCATGCTGCAGCAGTACAAAACTCTGGGTGTGGCCACATTTGTTCAGGAAGGATGTATAAACTTTGGAAAGAATTCAGAGGAGATTTACTAGGAAGTTAACTGGTATGGAGGGAAGGTCTTATGAGGAAAGGCTGAGTGACTTTAAGCTTTTTTTTTTCAAGAGAATGTGTTTGTGGTCAACTAATTGAGATAAATAAGATAATCAGCAGGTGAGATGGGTTGGACAGTGAGAGCCTTTTCTCTGGGATGGCGATGCCTACCACAAGGGGAGATAGCTTTAAATTGAGGTAGATATTAATATTAATAAATAGATATGGGACAGATGCCAGAGGTAAGTTCTTTACTCAGAATAGTCGGGACATGGAATGCATTGCCTGCAACAGTGGTCGACCCACCAACTTTAAGGACATTTAAACGGTCATTGGATAGGCATCTGGACACGAATTGGAATAGTGTTGGTTCGGTGGGCTGCAGATTGGTTCCACACGTTGGAGCAAAATCGAAGGCCGAAGGGCCTGTATTGCGCTGTCATGTACTGTGTTCCAGTGGGCATAAATATGAGATGGGAGAGGAAAGACTTAAAAGAGATTTTAGAAGAAAGTTTTCTACACAGAGGATGGTGCAGTTATGGAATGAGCTTCCAGGGGAAGTGGAAGATAGAAGTACAATAACAACATGTAAAAGACATTTGGGTAGGTACATGGGGAGGAGAAGGTTTTTATGGATACGGGTCAAATGCAGGGAAACGTGACTCGTTCATGGACACTGGTCACCATGGACTAGTTGGATTGAAGGAACAGTTTCCGTGCTGCATGACTCTGTCTCCAGTTATTGGAGGAGGAGATTAACGAGATAAGGCATGTTGTGGACACTGAAGCAAGTTACAGTGATAGGGATGGTAGTCTGGAATGCAGTCCATTTCAAATATGTGGATGGACTCTTGGGATAGGAGGACATTACAGGGATAGGAACTGTTATAGTAGTTACAAGTTATTGAAGACACTGGTGCACAATAAATGCCATAGATACAGTGTTGCAGAGTAGTGAGTCTTAGTACAACAGAACTTACATTAGGAGTGGTGATTGGGCCTGGGGTGCGTGTAAACTGTGCTCCCCCTCCAGCACTGTACCTGTGTCATGTCTTGTTAGCCGATGTTTGGAGCCCTCTCATTGCTCTCTGCTCTGTGCACTGTGAGTGATCTTACCTCACTGCAGGATTTATTGAAGGCTGTAGATCTCCCTGCCCTTTGTCTCTCTGGCTGACCGACCATCTTCAATGTGGTGATGGACGGGACACCCAGCAGCTGGGAAGTTAATCGAGTCTGAACCTTTCTGAGTACCTACAGGAGACAGAGGAATAGGCAGAATGGGAAATTAGACGGATGCAGTGAGGATTAAAAATGGCACTGATACCATTCTGTTAAAAACAGGCACGAAATGTCAGTGAACACAAGACTTTCAAAATGTATTTGACAGCCTAAATACTTTGTTAACCATTGCCAAAGTATCAGCCACACTTAATTACACGAAGGCTTTCAAGGTGCCTATAGATTCCAGTGATGTGCGTGTCTCTCTTCTTCTGCCCCTCTAATTTCGAAATGTAAACATGATTTATTTTTACTCTGCGTTTATGGGGTTTAATTATCAGGACTTCTGTATTTTTGGAAATGTATAATTAAGTCTATTTTGGATACCTCAGTTCTGTGGGCATTCTATATTCTGTTCACTGTGTTTCATACATTTATATTGTGAATAATTTTCTCTCTGTTTTTAAAACTGGAAGTCAACCCAGCTAAAGTATTCCGAATAAATTTTACTATATATTCACCAAAACAAATAACGACGTTACGCTCTGAATTGCCTGCATAACAATATTTTGAGTGGCGTGGCCTCGGCAAAACGGGGGTTGTTTTTCTCAGAGCAGAAATAATGAGGAGCATGGAATGACAGATTGAAGGACACATTTGCTCTTGATCGATCACCAGGGTTTGTAGATTTCAGATAAGATGCAGAAAGCTTTGAATCGACTGGTAGGAAAATTATATCAGTCAGCGGGTGGTAGACTCTGGAACTCACTCTCTATAAAGATCAGTTGGACAGTTAACACTTCATTCTTCTCTGATTCTACCGGCCAAAGAGTTTCGAAAAATGCTCAAAGCCGTTCATCCCCGCGAGCAACAGTTATTCGAGCGGTGGCTTTATGAAATGGAAAGGTGCCCATGAGTAACACGCGTGACTATTCGGCTTCCCTCCTGTGATGACGCTGGAACATTGACTCTCATGTTCTCAGGGACATTTAATGAAGGCATTCTCGTTCCCGCAGATGAGGAGCTCATACCTTATTTCGGCTTTAGAAAAATCAGTTTTTATGCATACTGACTTCGAGCCAGGTAGGATTCGAAGCTATAGCCTCCGGATTTGTAGTCAAGCGCGTTATCCATTGCGCCACTGGCCTGATGCATGAGTGTGGTTTTAAGAGCCATGATGTTAACACGAACATGGTAATAGCTGTCATGTTTACCAGTTGAACAAGCGATAAAGATAATCACTGTCATTGCTTCAGTCCAATCTTCATCACCTTGCAAAGCAGCAAATTTTCCAAAAAAATATCACATATGTCCTCATGAAGCTTTCAGTCACACTCTGTCTGCTCAGTCATTCAATGGAATCACTGCTGATCCGATACATTTCGAATCCACTTCTTCAGGATAACTGACGTGAACGTGAGCCAAATCACCACATCGTATATATCAGTTAACTTTCAGAGGTTTCGAGTACAGTAACGACCTTTGCGAGTATGCAGGAAAGTGAATACTGTGAACCGAGCAAAAAATCCCTTCATGGAAATTAATCCAGTTCAAAGTCAACCATATAAGGACGGGCAGATGACGTAAACACTCCTCTGCATCTCTGTGCACAGATGCTTCTCCAAGAATTGACACTTTGCAGAATTCTTCTTTGTAATTTAGACTGTCCCTGTTGCAGATATTCTCTCAATCCACAAACAAGTGCCCTGCTGAAAACTACTTCACTTCAGATTAAAATAGGTGACTATCTTTTCGCCCAGCTGATGTCCCAATGTTCCCTGCTCCATGTCAATACAAGTTCCTGCAGGTGAAATTGGAGTTCCCAGCCTGATGTTCCATTGCTTCTTGATGCGTGGGAATTGAAGTCGCTGTCGTTAAGGCGAGAGCTTTTAGCCTCGATATTTCACGCGCCTCTGTATCATCGGAGAATGGCATTCCGCTCACCGATTGCATTTTCGCAGTCACATGCTCGTGCTGAACGCCATCACCATTTCCAATTAGTTTTCGGTGCAGTGCGACTCAGTTTCTCTGATTCCACGCCCTTGAACTGGGATTATATGACATGCCATTATATGATTACGTCAACGAGTGAGGAAATTGGTAAAGTAACCGATGTTAAAATACAGTGGTATTGAGAAACACATTTCAGCAATACCCTGCAGTATCCCATGACCCTTTGAAGTTTTGTAGATATCTCGCAAACGTAATATCCTACAACCTCAGTGTTGCAAAATCTACAGTCTCTCGGGACATAGAAGTTAAAGCTTCAACCGAATCTGAGTTCCCACATCTCAGTCACTGTTTGACAAGTATTCCTTTGTGCGTGTGGTTCTGTTCCTGCCATAACCTCCGTCAAGATCCTTGTTGCTTTTTTGCCCTGTGCTTTTCCATGTGGCGCCAGGATCATGAAATGGTTCTTCCTTGGCATTGTCAACACAGCAAGTTCTGCTCGAATCACTGTCACAGCAATCGGCATTTTTCCCATTTTACTCCATGTAATATGTGCTTAGCAAACGCTGAGAAAATTAATCTTTGTTTTACATAAAATACTCTACGTGGTCATAAGTTTCCTTCTTCAAACACCCACTGTCTCACATCTTTGCGTTTCACATATTATAACCACCCATTATCGGAGAAATCTCTCCCTCTCACAAGAACTAATTCGCCTAAACGTCAACCCTCCCATTTCACTGAGGTATTGCACAATATAATACTCACATTTACACTGTTCACTCTGTACTACTGCGGTCACTGTTTTGGGTGAAAGTGCTTAATCCCATGTTCGGCATCTTCAAGCAATTTAATCCATTTAGATGCAGCTGTTCTGTAATTAATTCTCGTGGGGCAGCTTTTACTGACACGGACAAGAGATTACTGGAGCATCGGGCTCAGGGTAAGTGCACAGCGCAGGATTGAGCAAAAGATGTTTTATTGGAAACGACAAGTTTCTGTGGCTTTCTCCAGTCATTTATTTCATTTGTTCATTCGGTTCCCCCGAAATATTGCCTGCAGTTCTGCAATTCACATTACAGTAGTCATGTGATCGCACTGGAAACCGTGCAGACATTTACCAATTTGAAAAGTTTAGGTTATGAAGACAAATTGTTTTGACTGGAGTTGTTTTCTTAAGGCAGAGGACACTGTGAGGATACGTGTTTCATGTGCACTAAGGAATGAGCGACATGAACAATGCAGACTAAAAGAAATGTTTCCTCTTGACCGATCAACAGGGGCATAGACTGAAGTTAAGAGGTGGAAAGGGTTGAGGAAATATGCAGAAAAATTTCATCAGCAAGCGGATGGTTGAATCTGGATTCACTGTCTGAATGGATGCGGAGAGGCGCATAACCTTCAGAAATACACGGACCTGAACTTGAGTTCTTAAAGCATGCAAGGCCAAGTGATGAAAATGAATGAAGACAGTCAAGCGATTGCATCTGACGAAAGCATGTACAACGACCTTGAGGGCTGTCATTCTACACATACGTGGTATTCGTGTAGCTGTCCATGGTGGGCTAGCAGTTCCATTTTTTTCACTTTTTTCGCTGTGACCCGACTTTGATTCTCAGTCCGGAAGTTGGGGTTTGTTTTGATCCTGACAGCGACATCAGCAAAAGCAGACCACCTGCAAGGGGAGTGCTTTTAGTACCTCGGATCAATTAATGACGTCGAGAAATGAGAGACAATGTCGCAGCTTCTTAAAGAAGGGGGGCGGTACCTCGGCATTCTCTGCTCATTCAGACAGTTCACTCTCCATTCTCCTCTGATTCTGATTCCTAAATGTTTTCCCAAGATTGCCAAAGCTGAGACTTGGCTCTGTGTCTTGGTTCCTTCACAATCGCAGATGCCACAGTGAATTTCGGAAAGTTGACATGTGTAAACGGCAGCGTGAGTGAAGAATTCAGCTTCCCCTCCAGTGATGACTCTGGGATATTGACTCTGACGTTCGCAGGGACATTTAATGAAGGGACTCTTGTCCCTGCAGTTCAAGGTGCAAACCTCAATTCGGCTTCAGAACAGTCAGTTTTAAGTGCAATAAAGTCAGCACTGCCCCCAAGCCAGGTTGGAATCGAAACTACACACAGCAGATCTGTCGTTAGGCATGTTATCCATTGTGCCACTGGCCCGTTGTATGTGCTACATTGTGCGGGAGATTAGCTTGTTTGTGAATTTGAAGCCTGCCAGTCTTGCTCTTGAACCAAGTCGAAACCTTAACTACAATCTCTGGACCGTAACCAAGCGCATTATCCATTGTGACGCTGTGCTTGCGCGTGCTTGAGGTTGGTATTCTGCAGAGTTGTGATCCAAACACGGACATGACCAATCGTACTCATGTTCACAAGTTGAATAACCAGGAAAGATAACCATTACAGCTTCATTTCAATGATCCACTGTTTGTGCAGCGGGAGGTTTTGTAACGAAAAGACATTCATCCTCATGAAGCTTCCATTCACTTTGTGTCTACTCAGCCACTCAATGGGATCTCCGCTCATCTGATGAATTTCAAATTCACTGCACTGATTTTGCTCCATCACTTTTGATAAACTAATGCCTAATCACAACATCGTATTCAAGCTAATTTTCGAAGTCTGAAAGTATTTTCACGACCTGTGCGAGTTTACAAGAAATTGAATAAAATGAAATTAGCAAACAAATTCCCTTTCTGCCCAGAGCAGAGTTAGCCATATGAGATAGCTCAGAGAGCGAAAACATTACCTCCGTTTCTCTCAGTGCAGATGTCAATAGAAACTGCTCCAGATACAGTTGGACCTTCCAGCTTGATATCCCAATACTCCCTGCTCGTGTCAATGGAAGCTGCTGCAGTTGAGGTTGGAGCTCCCAGCCTGATGCGACTTATACCACGTCAATAGAAACTGCTCCACGCAATGTTGGAACTCCCAGTCCCCGGCATCTCAATTCACTCTGTACTTTCAGTGAAATACTTCACACTCAATGATTTCATTACTGAACTCATATCCGCTGGCTCAGCCTCATCCGCATTTCCAGTTTGATCTTCGCTGCTGCACCACACAGTTTCTCGTATTCCAGGCCTGAAACCTGGCACGAAATGATATTCCACAGCAGTTGTCACTTCCTTGTATGACGAAATTGGTAAAGTAGCCGATGGTAAACTACATTCCAGCGATTCCCTGCACTATTCCCTGACGCTTTCATTTTCTGGAGGACTATATCAATCTTCGCCTTCAACAAACTAAGTGATTAAATATCCATCGGCTCTAGAGATACCGAAGTTAACCATTCAGCCAACCATGAGTTTGCATGCCTCAGTCACTGTTTGGCAAGTATTCCTACTGTTCATGGAGACCTGATCCTAATATATCCTCTGCCACTATCTTTACTGCTTTTTGCATCATGCTATTCCATGCGCTGCCGGTATCGTGCAGTGGTTGGCTGTTTGCGTTGTGGCAGCAGAAAGATCATCTGCAATTTGACTTCCAGTATTGTCACTTGTTTTCGTTTTATGCAGAATAAGTCATGCTTAACAAAAGCAGGAGCGAATCAATCTTTTTTGACATGAAAATATTCGTCGAGGTGATGATTTTGCTGCTTCATCCCCTCGCCCTTTCATATCTCTGCTGTCTATGTAGCTTGATTCAAACCCACCAATTCACGCAGATTTCTCCCCATCACACGATCAGTCAATCTCCTTTAGGTCCCTCCTCCAATTTCACTGAGGCATTTGGCAATCAAGCACTCGCATTGACATTGTTCAGTCTGTGCAGCTGCAGTTAATTTTGTTGGGCGATCGTGACCCAATCCCACAATTAGGACCTTAAAATCAGTCGATCCATTGACATACTGCTGTTGTGAGATCAGTGCTCATGTAGCAATTTTTGCTGACATGTTCCGGAGATCACTGGAACATCCGGCTCAGGAAAATGACACAATGCATATTCAGCAAAGGGTGTTTTTTTTGGAAACGATCAGTTTCTCTGTTCTAATTTCAATGGGGAAGAGGAGATTGTGAGGAAACATGGCTGACATGTGCAAAACAATGAGAGATAAAGGCATGTTCGGCTGAAAGAAATGGTTCCAGTCGATCAAACGCCAAGTGGTGTAGGATAGTCAAGTGGTTGTTTCCGCCAAGAACGCGTCCAACACATTTGAGGGCTGTCACTCTACGTACGTCTGACCGCTGTACTTGTCCCTGGTCGTGTCGTGGTTCTGAATTGGCACTTTTACCACTGCGGCACGGGTTCAATTCCTACTAAGGGCTGTTTTGTTCAGCATCAACAGCGAGGGCTTCTGTGATAGGATTCCCTTCAATGCTTCGCATCAATCAATGTCTCCACGAACATCAGAGTCAATGTCCCAGCCTCTTAAACAAGGAGAAGGTGCCTCGGCACTCCATGAACCAACATTAGACAAAGATATTTATTTAGTTTCCTTGCCATTTCGAGGAACCGCAGCGATTGGGTCGATGGCTCTGTGAAATTGAAAAGTGCCGATTCACAGTGTGTAGGACTATTTGGTCTTCCTCACTTGTGATGACGCTGCGACATTGACTGTGATGTTCTCCGGGACGTGTACTGAAAGAGATTGTCGTGTCTGCATATCAGGAGCTCAAACTTCATCACGGCTTCAGAACAATGAGGAAAATTAGGTTGTAAGTGTAATATGTACGTGTGTTAACCTCGAGCTAGAGAGGAGTGAAACCTGCAATGTTCTGATCTGGAGTCAGGCACGTTAGACTTTGCGCCACTTGCCCCACATGTTCTTCATACTTTCATGGTTCAGAGTTGTGATGTTAACATGGACAGGAGAAATAGCAGTCATATTCAAAAATTTAACAAGGAAAGAATATCACCACCACTGCTTCAGTCCAATCCTCCCCACTTTGTGTTTCAGCGCGATTCATAATGAAAACATATCTGTCATGATAAAGCTTCCATTCAGCATCTTGTATGTTCAGCCATTGAATGGTATCATCGTTGATCCTATAAATTTCAACATTAGTTTCCTGCTTTTCCTCCATAAATCAAGATAAACTCGAGCATAATGTCAACATCAAATAGAGTCATAGAGTCAGAGAGACGCACGGCATGGAAACAGACCCTTTGGTCCTACTTGTTCATGCTGACCAGATATCCCAGCCCAATCTAGTCCCACCTGCCATCACCCCGTCCATATCCCTCCAAACCCTTTCTATTCGTATATCCATCCAAATGCCTCTTAAATGTTGCAATTGTACCAGCCTCCACCACTTCCTCTGGCAGGACATTCCATACACTTATCACTCTCTGTGTGAAAACGTTGCCCAGTCGGTCTCATGTATATCTTTCCCCTTTCACCCTAAAACTATGCCCTCTAATTTTGGACTCACAGACCGCAGGGAAAAGACATTTTCTATTTACCATATCTTTGACCCTCATAATTTTGAAAACCTCTAAACAGACACGCCTCAGCCTCCGACGCTCCAGGGAGAACAGCCCCAGTCTGTTCAGCCTCTCCCTATATCACAAATTCTCCAACCCTGGCAAAATCCTCATTTTTTTTTTCTGAACCCTTTCAAATTTCGTAACTTCTTTCCGATATGAAGGAGACCAGATATGCACGCAATGTTCCAACAGTGGCCTAACCAATGTCTTGTACAGCCGCAACATGACCTCCCAACTCATGTACTCAATACTCTGACCAAAAAAGAAAAGCATACCAAACGCATTCTTCACTATCCTATCTACCTGCGACCCCACTTTTAAGTTAAATTTCAAATATCAGAATTCTATGAATCTGCACTCCAAGGTCTCTTTGTTCAGTAACACTCCCTCGGACATTACCATTAAGTACGGAAGTCCTGTTATGATTTGCTTTCACAAAATGCAGCACCTCACATTTATCTGAATTAAACTCCATCTGCCACTTCTCAGCCAATTAGTCGAACTGGTCAAGATCCTGTTCTAATCTGTGGTAACTCTCTTCGCTGTCCACTACACCTCCAATTAAATGACAAAATGTAGAGGATCCAGCACCGATCCTTGTAGCACCCAATTGGTCACGGGATTCCAGTCTGAAAAACAACCGTCCAGCACCATCCTCTGTCATCTCTCTTTGATCTAGTAATATACCGTTAATTTTTGGAAGTTTAGTTTGCTTTAATGACTTGCGTGGGTTTTCAGGAAATTTAATAACATGACACGAGCTGAAAATCGCTTGCTGCAATTTAACCAAATACGCAGTCAGTCTTATGATAAAAGGCAGAAAAAGAAAATATTACCTGCGTTTCTTTCTGCACAGATTCTCCTCCACGAGTTGAATCTTTGCCACATTTTTCCTTATTTTTGCGCGATTTCCCTGGGAAAGATATTCACTCAATCTATAAACATGGGTCCTGCTAAATACTACTTTAATTCAGATTAAAATAACTGAGTATCCTTTCTCCCAACTTGATGTCTCATTGCTCCGTGCACCTTGTCAATACAATCTGCTCCAGGTGAGGTTGGAACGTCCGGCCTGCTGACACAATGCCCCCTGCTTTATGCCAACAGAAGCTGCTCTATATAAGTTGGAGGTCCCAATCTGATATCACACTGCTCCTTGCTCCATGTCAACAGAATGTACTACAGGCGAGTGCGGAGTCGCAGCCCCGGCATTTCATGCACCTTTATGCCGTCACAGCGGGCTCATCCTCATGCACCTTCAGAGATTTCCCTCCCTTGCATGGTCTCAAACCTTCCTTTACATCGCTCCTCCCATTTCACTGAGACATTCCATAACCTAATGCACACATCAGCACCATTCTGTCTGTGCTGCTGCTATCACCTTTGATGGGTAAACGTGTCCCATCCCATCATCGGCAACTTGAAACCAGTCGATCCATTTCAATCCCGGTGGTTGTGAAATCAATCATCATGTCGGGGCCTTTACTGACATGGACCAGAGATTATCTGTTAACAATTCGTCTTGATTTCCTGACACTAAGCCAGTATGGCACCTCACTTGCTACGTTTCCATTAATGCCACAGACGTTTATCTTTTAACCACTTTGCCATTGTAAAATAAACACACACCTTGTCAAAAATACGAGTCTAATTCTTGTGCTAGGTGGCTTTCAGTCTGACGTTAAGTTCACTGGTTTGTGATCTCTATTACCAAGATGCTCTCCCGACGCCATTCCTCCTATTGTGCCTCTCTTGTTTGTCTTGTCATGACTGATCAAAACAGTGCTCTTGAAATCACTTCAAAAATCATTTCGCATTACAATGACACACTACATTGGAGTTGTGAAAACCCCCATTATTCCCACCCTTTTATTTGATCATTATTGAGAGATTAACTGCCATTAGCTCCACTGTACCACTAAGTTGTTCGGGGCTCTGTGGCACTCTTCCAGCAGTGTCACTGCATTTTTTGTTCCTTCGCTGAATTTTTACAGCCGCATTTGATGTTCATTATAAAGCATCATTCCTCAAGAACTACAATTTGTCATTCGACCAAAATCGCCAGCCCTTTCATTTAAAGTCTCCTCCAGTGATATAAAAGGGGGAAAAAATGAGAGTTTCAGCAGCAGATGAACTGAGATTCGGCCGAGTTATCAATTGTCAGAGTGTGGAGCACATGTGATCGAGGTAATGATAAGATCCAACAGCGCAACCCAGCAGCTTTCATGCAAACATTTATTTGGTGTTAGCTGCACAAAATGCCAGCGTCATTCCACTTCATTTCACAATCTGTCTTTTTGTTTTTGGCTTGTCTTTTTCTCCTATAGTTCTCCCTTGATGACAGTAACTTTGTCTGACGTTCAACATACCTGCCTTTCTTATACACCAAAAACCGGATTATCTCATTGGTTCGATGTTGGCAGAATAGTCAATTCGAAATCGATTGGCTTTTAGTTTACTGAGACGTAATTGAAACTCGTTGGTTAAATTTGAATTGGCGTCAAAATAGCAACCATTTCAGGTACCTATTACACAGCCAAATGTTATATATTTTCAATATTCCAACAAACCCTGACACTGCTCTCATAAGCTCTCAGTGCAGAACAACATTCTACCTCTCTTAAAGGTGCAGTGTACACTTTCAACTTCATAACAATCTGGAATTCCACATAAGGCTGTCACTGGCCCACCACACACAAAACCAGAAATAAAGACGTCAAATAAAGGACAGTTATAAGTGAGTGAGAGAACAGTAAAATGTGGAGAAAGTGAGGACTGCAGATGCTGGAGATCAGAGCTGAAAATGTGTTGCTGGAAAAGCGCAGCAGTTCAGGCAACATCCAAGGAGCAGGAAAATCGAATTTTCGGACATGGGCCATTCCTGGAGAAGGCCTCATGCCCGAAACGTCGATTCTCCTGCTCCTTGGATGCTGCCTGACCTGCTGCGCTTTTCCAGCAACACATTTTCAGCAGTAAAATGTGACATGTCACAGTCAAAATGAAACTGGGAATAGAGTAAAATACTGTACTTGCCAGCACGCAGAAAGTAGTCTAGCATTTTGCAGGAATCTATATCATAGGCATGAGAATGAATTGATCTAATTTTTTTTAGATAACATGGTGATGTGGTAGAACTACATATTAACGCCAAGAGCAGTAGCCTGTATTGTTTAGTGAACTACAACCCTGCTTCAGATACTTTCATTCAGTGTGAAATACACATCTGTCAGTGGGGGAGTAAGGAACGTTCGAATACAAGAGCAGAATTAGAGGAGTGGGAAGAGCACAGAGGAATGTTAGGCTGGAAGCAGTGGTGGATTAATGGGGTGTAAGACCATGGATGGATCTGACAGCAAATCTGAGAATTACAAAATCAGTGGAGAGGCATCCTGGGATCCAATGCAGATCAGTGAGTTTTATTTAGTCAGAACAGAAGGGAAGTCAAGGAGGAAATGACAGGCAGTTAGCCTAACGTCTGTCACATGAAAGCTTCTCAATTTTTTTATTATATTTGTTGAGCAAGGCACTTAGATAAAGAAAATCAAGGGTATGATGCAAATTCAAGATACTTTGCGAAAGGGTAGTTAGATTTAAACAGATTATTGAAGTTCTTTGTGGAGCTATCGTGTGCTATGGATAAACTGCCATGTCCTGATCCATTTGTGAGCCTGTCAAACTTTTCTTGAAGGCTCCCTCCATCCTCCTCGCAATGTACATTCCGAACCAGTCGGTGTCATCAACAAGTTTGTATAATGTATAATGGTTGGGAACAATTTGGTTCAAGCATTGGATCATAGGATCCCTGCAATTCAGTCGTTGCAATCAGGCCCCACTCTCTCCCTATAATGCTGCATGTCGCATGCCCAATCCACCCAGCCTGTACATTCCTGGATATAATGGGCAATTCACCTGAACAGTTAATGTTTGTACTGTGTGCAGAAACAGCAGCATCCGCAGGAATTCCACGCAGACACTGAGAATGTGTACACTTCATGTAGGCAATCGCGTGAGGCTTAAATTGAACCCCGGTCTCTAGCACTGTGAGGCAGCAGTGCTGTCACTGATCCTTGTGGTACTCCGCCAGGAACAGAACACCAACCTGAGAAAAGTGCGCTTATTCCTATTCTATGCTTTCCAGCTGGTAAACAATACTTAATGAATGCTAGTACGTTTTCAACATCCGCATTGTATTTCGTGAAGTTGTGTGGGACCTGATAAAACGCCTTCTGAACAAGCAAAACAGTGGGGTTCCAACGTGAATTCCACTCCACAGGAGACTTTGCAGAGATTACATAATTTGAAAAATGTCTCCCAGCGCATCCACATTCTCTCATTGTCTTCCTCTTTCTTCAACATTTTGGGATGAAGCCTGTCTGGTCTAATTGACTCAAACTTTAGTCCAGTTAACTTTTGAAGTACGACCTCTTTACTGTTCTTATTTGTTTAGCCCCTTGTTTCATATTTTTGGGACATTTAATCTCCTGATGAAGGGCTTATGATTGGATGTTGACTGACGGCCTGTGTTTTTCCAGTACCACATTCTTCGACACTAATTGCAAGCATTTGCGATCCTCACTTTCTCCTTTTCCACAATCCTGACATTTGCAAAGTTTCTCACTGTGCTGATTCGCTTTGCGACTTGTCAGGCCTGATGATCTCCTGAAGTCTCGCCCACACACACGTGCTCTGTTTATCCTGACTTTGAACGAAGTTTGTACCTTTCTGTTCAGAATTCCATGTTATTTAGGTTAGGATAAATGATGTGGCTCCGTCAGACTCTGCAGTGATCTTTGATCCAAGTTTGCTGATTGCAAATCAATCCTTCTAATACCGTGTAAAATTGATTTGAAGCATATAATTGAGAGAGAACCCATTCAAACATGCTCGGTCAAGTGCCTGAACTACTCTTTATGTGGCTCAGTGTCAGTGTTGCCTTTTCACATTCCTGTGAATCATCTTGTACATTTTGATAGATGGAAGACGGGGTAAAATTACAATCTGCTGCTGTTGATTTGGATATCCATTGCAATTCCTTCATCATTTCCAGGTGTTTAACCTGTAACTCCTCACCTGCCAATGATCTGGGACTACATGCACTACTGGACTGCAGCAGTTCAAGAAGATCATTCATCGAATTCTACATCGGCAATTGGAGATTGACAATATCTGCCAGTCTTGCTCATGAAAGAGCTGCAAAGTGGGGTGAACTAATCTGCTCAGGGAACGAGCATGGGCACGATGTGCCAAATTACCTTGTGTTGCAATCATTCGGTAATTGTGACTAAAATTAAAGAAAAAAATACTCACACTTTAGTCCATGGATCTGTTTCTGTATCCACCACTCAGTAAGAAAGCAGCTAATCGTTGGGGCATCTGTACTTCAGGACTCAGTGCTGCGAGAAACACTTGCAAGAAAATAATAGCAAAATACTGCAGCAGCTGAAATATATAAAAAAACAGCATATGATGGAATAAATTAGCTGGTCGGTTTGTATGTGTAGGGAAAGAAGGTAGGTGAATGTTTTAGCGTGTGCAGACAGACATCAGGAAATAAAAATGAAACAGATTTTCTTGATCCTTATGATCTGAGAATCAGAAAAAGAATGGAGTTGAGTTGTGACAGTCACAGGCTCCAGGGATGGCAATTGGTGTAAAACTCATAATGACACAGACGACAAGAGTTATGGTAAAATAACAAAAAGGGGTATATAAAATTCATCACTATCAGTCCAGTTGAGAAATTCTGAAGACACAAATATACCTTGCTGAAAACGTGTTGCTGGAAAAGCGCAGCAGGTCCGACAGCATCCAAGGAGCAGGAGAATCGACGTTTCGGGCATGAGCCCTTCTTCAGGAAGGGCTTATTCCCGAAACGTCGATTCTCCTGCTCCATGGATGCTGCCTGACCTGCTGCGCTTTTCCAGCAACACATTTTCAGCTCTGATCTCCAGCATCTGGAGTCCTCACTTTCTCAACAAATATACCTTGGTTTGGGTTTGGTGTGTGTAAATACTCTCCGCTGAACTCTCTGTAAATGCAATTTCGTAAACCCATCTCTACCAGTCCAGTAGAGAAACCAACAATCATTGTGTCCTGGTCAAAGTCTTGTTCCATATACTCTGCAATCCTGTAAAGCTGGCAGACCTTATTCCAAGTCCAAATGACACTCCGTCAGCGCCTAGTAACACTGGATCCATTGCTCACGTCACCGAAACATGCTTAAGTGCGGATAAAGCAAACATGACTGACAAGAGAAGACAGGGAGAGCACAGAAACAAAAGAAAAACATATCATCTGATGTAAATTAGTGAAGTGAGATGCGGAGGAGTTTCTTCAGCAAGAGGGTAGTCATTCTTTGGAACTCTTTGCCAAGTCATTACGAATATTCAAGATAGACATAGATAAGCCCCTGATTGTTGAGGGGATCAACAGTTGCAGGAGATGGCAGAAAGCAGAAGAATGAGGTTGAGAAACATATCAACCATGACAAAATAATGGAGAGGTCTTGATGGGTTGAATGGCCTAATTCTGCTCCTTTATCTGGTGGCCTTCTCGCTGTTGCATGTGGCTTCAATCTGCCCATAGACTGAGTAAGTCATATCAGTAACAATACTATGGAGGAGACGTACCTGGCGTATGTATGAGATGGTTTTCTGGGTCGCGATATTAAGGACACAAATGAAGGACAGAGCACCCTCGGTTACGTGCTGTTTAATGGCCATTGGTGAGCTCGCTTCGTTGGCTGGTCGACGAGATTACGACGAAGAATGACAGCAACAGCATGTGCACTGTTCTCGTACTGGCCTCATGAAGTACTCACATTCTCAATATTGCGCCTTGCCTGAGGCACAACGACTCTCAAGTTAAAGCCCCATCAGTCAACTCGTGCGATCTCTCTCTCTCTCTCTAATGAGACAGCAGGCCTGGGAAGATGTCAACTTTGATTTCGAAGCTTTGTTTGGAAATGTGACAAGGAATAATTGACAATCTATCTCTATGCTGTCCCTAATGGAAGAGTGAAGAAGTCAGTGAGCGAACTCTTCATTAAGGTGGAGAGTGATAGAGCTGACTGAGATTATGAGCCGAAATCTAAATTGAAGAAATGACACTGATGTGAAGCGTGAGCAGGGCACAACGAATTGGAGAACAGAACTTAAAGGGAGCACAATCACTTAAAAAAGCATTTTGCAGGAACTGCAACTGCTTCTCACTCCTGTCTGACACAAAGTAAACGGGAAACGTGGCCATGTCATGGCTAACAAGGGATATGAGGGCATCGTACTGTACTCAAGGAGGAGGCTTACAAATCGGCTGAAAATAGCAGCAGACATTAAGACTGGAAGTCGTTCAGATATCAGCACAAGATAAAGAAAGAACTAATGCAGACCGAAAATTTCGTTTAACAGTAAGCTTGAGAGAAGCATATAATGAATTGTTAAAGCTCCTGAAGGTATATGAAGCGAGAAAAAAACGATTATTGAAAACAAATCCCTTCTAACGAGAAACAGATGATGTTATGATGTGGGATAAATATACGGCATAACAAGTAAATATGTATATTAGTTACGTCAACACAAATGATGACACAAGTAATATTCCTAAAATGCTGCCAAGAAAAGGAGAGGGAGGAACTGAAGGAAAACAGTATTATCAGGGAGTTGGTGTTGTGGAAATTGATGAGATTAAAAGACAATAAATTCCACCAAGTGCGAATCAACCACCAGTGTACCCTAAATGCAGTGAATGCTTTCTGTAACTAGACTGTGGAGTCTAACTAGAGTAAATTAATTGTCATATTTCTATATTCTTTCGAATCTGAAACGATGTCTATGGATTGGAGGTCAGTTCATGTAACGCCAATACTTAGAAGTAGCGAGAAAACATGGAATGACAGAAAAGTTAGCCTAACACTAGAAAACAGTAACTGGAATTGGACAGAAGCAGCATAAATTTACGGAAGTAAACTAGGAAAGGAGATCTTGTCTTCTTGTAAACAAATCGCTGAACGTAAGCACGCAGGCGCAGCAGCAGGCGAGGAAGACAAACGGTGTGTTAAGCTTTGTACTGACAGGATTTTAACACAGGAGCAGGGAAGACTTGCTGAAATTGTGCAGGGTCTTGTTGACACCACAACGTAGAGTGTTGTGTGCACTTATCTGATGAAGAATATTCTCCATACGCAGAATGCACAACAAAGATTTACCAGACTGATTCATGGGATGGCAGGACTGACGTATGAGGATTCGTTAGGATGAAAATCACTCAAGTTGAGAATAATGACATAGGATGTCACAGAAACGAATAAAATTCTAAAAGGTACGAATAAGGTAAATGGAGGAAGGATGCTTTCAATGACCAGGGCGTCCAAACCATAGAGGGTGGGGAATTGGCGTCACTCCTAATTACATGGGGTAGTCCATTTAAGACAGAGATGAGGATTTTATTTTTTTAATCGAAGACTGGTTACTCAGTGAAATTTGATGCCACAGAAATTAATTAAGTCCAGAACGTGGTATGTTAACAAGATGAAGATATCTATAGTTTTGAGGGCAAGAGGGATCTAAAGGTGTCGGCCTAAAGGGTTAGCAGGTCACTGTGCGGAATGATCAGCCAAGATCATACTGAATTAGGGAGAAGGATCAAACATCACAACAAGCCAGTCCTGTTCTAAGTTTTCTTTCCTCCATTCTGTTAAAGATGGGATATAAAAAACGATTGTTTTCAACTGACACAGATATCAGTAACACATTATCTAGATTTTTTAAAAAATAATCCTGTAAACACTTACCAAACAGCAATCAGGGAGCAATTTTAGCATGCGAACGTCAGCAGTTCGAGGAGGTGCAATTTAATTTTTGAAGTTCGTACACTGGCTATTCTGTATCTCAATTTCATTCCAGTTCTCAAATTACTGAATGTTCTGACAAAAGTGACATGGTATGTATAAAATAAGTAAACGTCTTTAAAATGTTACTGATACTGGGTGGAGGGAGTGGTAGGAAAGGGTGGGGAAGGGAAGCAAGAGAAAAACATGGGTCGGGTTTTTATTGAGGGATTGGCAACGAATGACCCCAAAGTCCAAAACTCCCGCGACCCGCAATGGTCTCTGGAGTCTTGTCCCTCCACTTCCTGCTCCATTCTTTCCGTCTCTGACACATTTTCAGTCAGGTAAGGGACAGAGGTATTCATGGGGTACACTTTCCCATCAATCCCAGGAACTAATATACACCCAAGCGTCTCCCAACAACATCATATTCTCATGCACCACAGCAATGATTTCAAACAATATCATTTATTTTCAGCTCTATTCACACTAAAGATAGATAAAGCAACATTGGCCTGATAAATTAAAAAACAAAATAAAACTGAACCAAGAATAGCGAACACTGACTGGGGCCTGCTTTTGGGAAGAAGATTCAGGCTCTCTGTGGCTTAATTCGCGACCCCAGATACACTACGTTTGGGTCCAGAATCATATAATGACCAAACATGAAACCTCTAACTGGGCTATATCACCTGGTGTTTCGCTCCCCTTTAGCCCTCACTCACCGACTGTTGATTGGAGACAACAATATTTCGTTCCAATGATCACTCACCGCAAGCATGCTCACAGTTCATGTTAACCCCAAGCATGCTGCAGGACCCATCCCAACTGATGACGTATAATGTCCAACAGCGAAGAAGAGGCGGACCTACAGGACCAAGCTGGAGGCACTGGTTCTCCAACCAATCATAGAAACTCGTGAGCGCGCTGGGGGATCTGATAAATCAGAGAATGCAGTTGGGCTAAACTAATCTATCCAGAACTTCCACACCCAAAATTCGCTTGAAAAATTGTTCCAGTTCAAAACACAATTGTTAATGATAACTCTGTTCCCTTTCCCGCAGGCGAAAGTGAGGACTGCACATGCTGGAGATCAGAGTCAGCATTAGAGTGGTTCTCAAAAAACACAGCAGGTCATGCAGCATCCGAGGAGCATGAACATCGAAGTTTCAGGCAGGGACCCTTCATCAATAACCTTTCATGCAGTCAATTTATGATCAATATTGCTACTATCCCTTAGATTCCTTCATGCCCAGGTTTCATGCACAGCGGTCTCACAGAACTTTTGTCTTTTGGTTTGCCAATCTACATTTATCTGATCATTTTGGATTAGCATCATCAAGACTTCTTCTTACCTCATCAAAATAATCGGCAGTCAGTTCCCCACAATTTTCTATGAACAATTCTATTTTAGCGTTCCTGAATAAAACACGCATTTCTTCATGTGATACCTCATTTTGTCTGATATGACCGTTTGCAACATGTTGCATACAGCTTTAAACGGTTATCCTGTCAGTAAAAAATTAATTGACAAAACGTTTATCAGTGAACTGAAAGCGTGCAAACCTTTTAAAGATGAGAAAGTGTGTCTGAATGAGTTGTGACTTGGACATTAGTTATCGTGAATACAATGGAAAGACAATCAGTTTGTGATGGCGTTGACCTCTACCACATTTTCAGAAGCTGCCAGACAAGCTGAATACTTCCAGCGTTTTCTGTTTTTTTTTTAAAATATATATCAGATTGTCAGTATTTGGCTTCTGCACTTGGGACGAAAGGGATGAAACGTTCTGGGTCGAAAGCAGGAGCAGTCACCTCCTTCAGTCATGCAACTCCCAGCTTTCCTCTGTTGTTTTGTTTTGTGAAAACACTATCTGGCTTTAAAATTGGATTTTAATGATAATCTAACTGTTTACATGTCACTATTTCTAATCAAATACGAAATAAAAATAAATCAATTTATATCAATTTCACAATTTATATGTGCATGTCCCGGACAGAATTCAACTTTTAAGGAGAAGGCAGCATTTCATATCGGAAACAATAAATGCTAACGATTTGCAGGTCATGGTTGTGAGAGCACGGAATCCAAATTACTAGACTTCCAGGGACAGTCTCTGTTTCTTTCACCCTGGACACTGTCTGATTCGTCATTACAGTCTCCCATCCTTCTGCACATGATGCCTTCAGTTCTGTCTTGGTGTTGTTAAGATTGATTTCTAATACATAGGCTATCCAATCATCTATTATGTTGCAGTTTTTAAAGAGTGAGAATCCTTCTCTCAGAGCACACTGCTTCCGTAGCTCAAAGCTTAGATAGGGGAGGAACACGGAAAGGGGAATGGCTGAATGCTTCCTTTCTTTGCTGTAACCAGACTCTGGTGTTGAAATCTGAAATGAGACAAAATAAGCCAATTGAGTGAAATCCTACTTTCTGGCTGATCGCTCCTGAGGCCTCAGTCACTTCGCCAGAACGTATCTGTGTGTTTGCCTCTCTAAATGAAATGGGGTTCAGATCACCGTGGGGATGTGAACACAGGTTATCCATCTTAAACCTCAGTCGCATACATTGTAAAACGTGACTGGATAATAGCATTGCGACGAGTCCTTGAAACGTTTGAGAAGACAAGGGGCCAGGCCAAGTGCTGAAAGTTTGAATGATGGGTTTCTTTCCATTCTGTAAACAGTCGATGACTTGCTCAAACGTATGTCCTGATAAATAAAGCGCCATATATTTTGGCATTACGAAGCAGTCCAACAGCTAGGGAGGCAGCACTGGGGGTGTAATGGTTAAGAGTCGGTGTTTTCTTCACCACGGCCAGAGTTGGGTGCCTGGTCAGTGAGAGTGACAACAGCGAGAGTGGAGCAGCTCTGATGGGAATGCTTTCAACATCTCAGATCAGCTCGTGCCACGAGAACATCAGAGTTCATGTCCCTGCTCCTTCAATAAGGGGAAGGTTCCTTGACAGTCTCTGCTCAGTCGGTCAGTTCACCCTTCATTCCCCTCCCACAGAGTTTCGAAAGATTCACAGAGTTGAAGGGGGGCTCTCTTTAATTGTTTCCTTTGCACTCCCACGGGTTGTAGGTATTGCGTTGGTTTGAAACTGATAATGTGCACAAGAGCAGCGTGCGACCTGATGCTATCTTCCCCTCCTCTGACAGCGCTGTGTGGTTGACTCTGGTGTTCTCGGTTGCATTCATCGATCGGAGACATTAATCGGTAGATTAAGAAGTGCCACAAGTAATTCCAAACAGAATGAAATTCTTTCAAATGTTCTTTCTACAATGTACTCAGAAACAGGTCATTTTTGAGAAATATTTAGGAAAACCAAGGTTAAGAAGCTAAACAACTTGCGTTTCAAGATGCTTCTAATGAAGATGTCAATTCTTTTGAACGATTCGGTGGAATTGTGTGGATCATTTTTGTACTTTCTATTTCCACACCGAACTACTGTTTAAAAACGAATCTGTTAAACAAAGAATTGTGGTGTAATCGACAATACTTAGAAGTGGACAATAGATTGAAGTTGGGCATACCCTCATATCAATAGTTCAGACACCCCAGCATTTCAAAGATTCTTCTTCCTCCAGAAAAGGAATTCAAAGCACATCTTGGCTTTGGGACAATGAGTTTGTAAGTGTAATAAAAATCGGCAGCGTTTTAGAGACAGCGAAGAGTCGAATGAACAACCCCCTGATTTGCAAACAACCAAATCATTAAGCCACTGATTCAAGTGCGCTTGCTGCAGTTCTGTGATGATATCAGGGACAGGCGAAACAATTGTAACCGTTCACAGGGTGAATAACTAGTAAATATAATCGACTTCACCACGTCACTCCAATAGACCCCACATTGTGAAGCGGACAATTTCGCGAAGAAAACACACTTGTTCTCATGAAGCTTTCATCCCCCCGTGTCTGCGCAGCCATTCAATGGGATTACCGCTGATCTGATAAAATTTATCTCTACTTTCGTGCTTTTCCTCGATAGCTCGAGGTAAACTTGAGCTGAATAAAAAAGTCGTGTATTCTCATTAATTTGGGAGTTTCGCGGCCATACCACTCAGTTTCTCTGAATGGTAACTGAGAACATGGGATCGTTGTCAGCAGTGGTTACTTCCACATGTGAGGTAACTGGTGAAGTAAATGATGTTGAACTACATGACTATTGAAACATGCATTTCAACAATATCCCAGGCTATCCTCTCACCCTATGACATTCTGTGGAAAGCAGTTCATCTCAGTCGTCAACATACCCAATGATGGAAACTACACAGCAACTAGAAATATCGAAATTAAAGTTTCAGCTCATTCTGAGTTCCTACATCTCGTTCCAGACTTCGCCAAGTGGTCTACTTCTGTTTGTGTTGCTGTTTCTGACTTATCCTCTGCCACTGTAAGTATTTTTAAGTGCATTGGTTTGCGTGATGCTGCGTTAGTATTCAGTGGTCAATACTTTGCTTTATGGCTGCATCAGTACATTTAGAATTCGAGTCATGGTGCGTAATATTTTCCCCATTTTACGCTGGGTGACATGTACTAAATCCACACAGCATGGAATCAGTTGTTTTCACATGCAAACATTCTCCAAGGTGATGATTTTCTTCCTTCAGAACCTGCTCTCTCTCATTTCAGCGTGTTTTACATATAAGGATTCGAAACCACCCATTGTCGAACATTTTTGTTTTTTTCTCCCGCACTTACTGACCCTCCTCTCGATCTCCGCTCCAAGTTGCCTCAGGCACTGCGCAATCGAACAGTTACTTTCACATTGACCTCATTCAATCTGTGATTCTGCAGTCATTGTGGCTAAGTGCACGTGCTCCAATCTCAGCATTGGCAACTTCAAACTAATCGATCGTGTTCGATGACGCGGTTGCATGATCAAAGATCATGTAGCAACTTGAACTAACATGTACCAGAGATTCTTGGAGCACCAGTATCAGGAAACGAGAAGAGCTCGGTGAATTGGCCATGTTAATTTCGCATCATGTTCAGGGATGTGTAAGTTCGGCGCTTGAGTTAGGGGTAAATAAAAAATAAAATGTCAGGAGAATAGGTCTAAGTTGAGTTATTCTTCGTAGGGTCAGTGTGGACTTGTTGAACTGAACGGCCTATTTCCACACTGTAGGAGTTCCATGGTTCTATGAAAAGGACACAGGATAGTACTGAGCAAAATAGAGTTTGTTGGAAAAGTTTTGTGACTTTTGATCATTTATTTAATTTGCTCATTCGGCTCCAAATGGTCTATTGTGTGCAGTCTGCAAGTCACTTTACAAAGGAGATGTGATAGCGCTGGAAACGGTTTAGAAGAGATTTTTCAGGATTTTGTCTGGGCTGAGGAGTTTCAGTTATAAAGAGAGTTTTGTCTGATATTTTTCTGAAACAGAGGGAATTGAAAGGAGACATGATTGAGATGTAAAAATAACGGGGGATATGGAAAAGGTAAACTAAAAGAAACGTTTCTGCTTGCTGAAGAGATCAATCACCAGGGAGGCATAGATTTAAGAGGCAGAAATGTTTCAGTATGTGTTTTGGAAAAGGAAACCTTCTCAGCAATCGTTTGTACGGAATATTGAACTCACAACAAGGGTCAGACACACTCATCACTTGAAGAACTATTCAGATGTGATTTTTTGATGCCATCACATAGCTATGGGGTCAGTGGCTTTAAATGAATTAGGATAGTGAAATAATTGTTATTGTCCAGTCCCGGCATAGAGGCTGAGGGGCTTCTTTTTTTTCCACAGTAGCCCTGGGTAGTACGTCTGCCTGTCACCGCGTCAATCCAAGGCTCAGTTACCCATCAAGAAAAGTGCTTGCCTTTTCAGGCAACTCTGAGGTTAACGCTGTTGTCTCTCTGCGCCAGGAAAGGAGTTTTTATTTCAACCTGGAGTGATTGATAATGTGGAGTTTGCACGTTCTCCCGCATAGGATTCCTTTGGCTGGTTAGGTTACTTAAAAGTGTCCAGTGATGAGCATTTTAGGGAGATGGTAAATAATTGCTCACCTTCTCAAAGTGCTTAATAAGGTTTCTGAAGCACAAACTACTCTTCACAAAATCGAATTGACTATCCCGAATCAACTTTTTCCTTATTAGATGATCATAAATCGTAACATTTTCCAAAAAATTTATTTACATCGAAACTAAGGCTCATTGTTCTACAATTACCGAAGTTTTCTCTGCTCCTCTTCTTGGAGAAGGGGTCAATATTTGCTAAGTTTGAGTCTTTTCGCACGAATCACTTAGACACAGACGGCACAAAGTTCAGAGTTAAAAGTTCAGCAATCTCCACCCACGATTCCAAGAGAATCCTTGGATACACCCCATCAAGTCCAAAGGACAGATCTATTTTCACACTTTCAAGAATTGCCAACACAAATTCCTTCCGAACATCAATTTCGTGCACTGTAATAGGTTGTATCTGAGTATGCTCCTCGACAGCATTGTCTTTTTTCATTTGTGACAAGATTAAAAATATTCATTCAGCGCCTTTCCTTTCCTCGGACTCCACGGACAACGTTCCACGACGGTTCTTGACAGTTCTAATCGTATCCTAGTCATTTATTTGTTCCTGAAATACCAATAAAGAGCTTCATGGTTTTCCTTCATCCTGCCAGCCATCGACATCGCATGTCCCTTTTCGCTCGACGTAGCTCTCTATTTCGGCCCTTCCTGGCTAGTTTTTAATTCTCAAGCACCCGACCTGAGCATGAACATCTCATCTTTACATAAGCCTCCTTCTCCCTCTTGACAATAGATTCAAGTGCTTCAGTAGACACGGCTCCCTTGCTCGACCACATATTCCCTGAATGACGCATACATACTTATCAAGGGCACGCAGTCGCTCCTCCCTGAAAACGCTCCAGATTTCAGTTGTACCGAACCGCTGCAGATAATTTCTCCATCCTGTGTATCCTCACTGACGCCTAATCACCTTTCTCCCAACAATAACTCTGGCTCTGCAATATATACATATTCCTATCACCAAAGTACTGACTTCTCTCCAAATCGAACAGATGACTTGGTTCATTACCCAGTACCAATTCCAATGTGGCTTTGCTTCTTGTCGGCCTGTCTATATGCTGTGTCAGGAAACCCTCCTGCACACATTGGAGAAAAACTCACCGATCAGATTTACTCAAACTATAACCTTTCCAATCAATATTTGGAAAGTTAAAGTTCCCCATGACAGCTACCCCGTTATTTATGCTCCTATCCAGAATCATCTTTGCAATCTTTTCCTCTATATCGCTGGAACGTTTCACTGAGCTATTGAAAACTCCATTCACAGTGACCTCTCCTTTCCTGAGTCTCATCTCAGACCATTCTAGTTCAGTAGACTCCGCAGAGTGCTCATTAAATAACCTTTTCGCTTACGTAATTGTGTCCTTGGCTAATCATGCCACACCTCGCCCTCCTTAACTACCTTCTTTGTTCTTAAAGAAAAATCGAAACTGCGGCACCAGGAACACCCAGTCCTTTCACTGCTCCATTCATGTCTCTGAAATGGCCACAACTTCAAAGTTCCAGTTAACAGCCCATGCAAAAAGTAAACCTACCTTATTCCAGATGCTCCTGGCGATGAAGTAAACGCAATTCAAACGATCTTCATCCTTGCCAGTACACTCTTGCAAACCTGAAAACCTATTTATGTCCTCACTACTCAAAACCTCCTCTTAGCTTCAGCTACAATTCAGGTTCACATTGCTCTGCTGAGTTCGTTTAAACCCTCCTGAAGAGCATTAGCAAATTATCCCTCCCACCCCGGGATATTGGTTCTCCTGTGGTTCAGGTGAAAACCATCCTATTTGTTGAGGTACCTCCTACTCCAGAATAATACCCAATTGTCCATGTATTCGAATCCTCCCCCTGTACCATTCCGGTAGCCACATGTTCAAAAGCTCTCTCCCTATTCTTCATCTCTGTACGACGTGTCATGGGTAACAAATCAGAGTGAACATCTCTATTTGATCGAGATCGAAGATGTCACTCTCGCTCACTGAATTTCTGCCTTATATCTACATGCCTTTTCTTTCCTATGTTGTTGTTGCATGTGTGGACCATGACTTGGGACTACTCCCCCTTCCCCTTAAGAATTGCAAAAACACGATGTGAGACATCACAAACCCTGGGAGCTGGGAGGCAACACACTAATCATAAACGTGTCCCCTACCCACTGAATCTGCAATCTGTTTCCCTCATTATGGAGTGTCCAAAAATAATGCTCTCTTCCTCTTTCCCCTATCCTTCTGAGCAACAGGAAAAAGCTCTGTGCGAGAGACCTGTACTCCATGTTTTACCACTCGTAAGTCATTCCCCATCAAAAGTATCAATAACGGAATGCTGTGCTTGTAACCGCAAGCACGGTCACAATGGATGCATGCACTGTCTGTCAGTTCCCTCTTCGTTTACCGACTGAAACCCATTCATCATTTTCTTGTACCTGAAGTGTTACAGCCTGCCTATAACTCCTCTCCATTATCTCCTCAGTCTCCCGAATGATCCAACGTTCAGTTCCAGTTTCTTTCGACACTTCCCAAGAAACTAGAGTTGGGTGCACTTCCCACAGATGCAGATATCTGGGACATTATTGGTGACTCTTACCTCCCACATTCTACAGGAAAAACATTCATTTGGCCGACCATCAATTCCCAACGTTCTGAATACTTACACGCACCCGCACACGCACATTTACACAAACACACACATATATATATATATATATATATATATACACACATATATATAATAAATAAAAATGCGTCTGCGTATGCATGCATGCACGTGTGTGCATATATATTTAAAAGTTGCAAAAGAACGTTGAATAAAACAGAAGTTACTTTAAAGATCTAACTTCTGATTTTGTGGAGTGCTCTGTCCTTGGAAAATGGCCCGTTATTTACGACCACCCAGAAATACTCCCAGGAGAATATCCAACTCTCAATAGAGTCATAGAGGTGACGTTTGAGATGGATTCGCTTTCTCATAACGCTGATCCTACACTGTGTTAAACTGCGAAAAGGACTCTTATCTCGTTTCATGTTATTGCAATTGCTGCAAACTCACGCAGGTTATTAAAGCAATACAAAAAGAATGATATTTATCTCGTTGGACATTTTCAATGTTGTTGGAAAAACTCGAATCAAAATGATAAAGGTTTTTTTTTTAAATAACTGCTGTGAAGCATCGTGAATTGAAACACGAATATGTTTCGAGACATGTCTCTGGGTATTTTGGGTGGCAGCAAATTCACACAGTCCCTTCTCTGTGATTGCAACTAACTGTCCAATGCAACAGATGGATAAAAAAGGTGCATTCCTCATCAGGTCAGTTCCAACTCACTGTGGTATAATTTCCCTTTGATTCTCCCCATCATCTAATAGATTAGGTGAGTGGGAATGTCAGGATCCTAATGGAAAACTGAGACTTTGCGAGAATTAATTCCAGCATTTTTCGCGTCAGCTGCTTGTTATTCTCATGTTCATCGAAGTGGAACACAGAAGTGGAATTGCAAACTCAAACAGATTAGCCCTAGAGAGAATGGCTTCACGATTTTTCATCAGAAAGAATTCAGAACAACATTGAGAAAGCACGTTCGGATGTTTGCTGCAGTGTATGTGAGAAACGCAGCAAAGACCCAGTGGGACTCGAGCTCATGGCCATTGGCAAACAAGACTAGAAGTCTAATCACTGAGCTGCAGAGCCACGAGCGAAAGTGGTGGTTTTATGCTGACATAACAATGACGACCTCTAGCAGAATAAATTCCATCAACCGAGGTTTGTGATGCAACCTAAGTTTTGTGGTGTAAAATACTACTTGAAACCTACTTGTTTGATATAACACTTTGTCAGCTTCCCAATATCCCGTTATGCGACTGCGATCAAAATTTGCTTAAACTCCCTTCAGAGGAAAAGCGTTGAAGTTTCCAGTATATGAAAGGCACGATGCAGTATTGATACAAATTACTGGCGTTGATTTGAACATGTATCACAGTTTTTCTTCATCACTTGGTGAGTATCTCCTTTCCTACCGGCATTATGAGATCTCCTTAATGAAGGGATCTCATACTTTATGGCCTTGATGCATGAAATGTCGGGCGCCAGACATAAAACAATTAAAATCGAGCATGATCAAAAGGTTGGAATTCGAAGAAATGCAGATATCTGAGACAGCTTCATTTATAAAAAAAAATCTTGGATGTCGGATTCGCTGGCTGGGTTGGCATTTAGTGACCATTTCTAATTGTTCTTGAGTGGGCTGTAGGACATTACAACGATAGATGTAGCGGAGACAGCGAAAAGATTTGAATAAAATGACGAAACAATTTAAGAATTCGCTGAGCTGTGATGGGTGAACTACCACTGTCGTGAATACTCCCACGTGCATCATATTTCTTCGAAGACCTCAGGATTGCATCATTGGGTGAACAACACGCAACTCCTTCCCTTCCATCATGTGGGAGCTCGTGTGGGAATGTAAAGCTGCGAAGGCAGCAGCACACGGTTGGGAAAAAAGGCGGTGCTAAAAACGTCATTCAAATAAGTCACAATAAAACACTGTACAGAGATCAAGTACACGCATGCTTAGAGGCAGAGGACATTTGACCAGAGTAGAGAGGGAATATGAGAGTACGGATGGAAGTGCATTCGGATAGTTTAGTCGAAAGGAATGAAACAGAGGTTGAGCTGCTGAAGAGCAGAGACTTTGAAGAGACGTGTGATGTTAATGCGGTGCAAGTGTGCAGACTTGGTGAAGTATCTCACCATGGTTATGACGTGACTGGTTCAGACTCAGACAACTGTCAAAGAGAAATTGAGTCAGTGGTGAGGCAATTTCTCCACCAACGTGGCCAATGCTGCCTTCCTGCGCATCTCATCCAATTCATGCAACTCCGCACTCAAGACCCACCCCTCCAATTATGACGAAGGCAGAATTCCCCTGGTCATCACCTTCCACCCCACCAACCTCCGTTGACATCATATCATCCTCCGCCATTTCTGCCACGTGCAAACACACGCCCCACCACCAGCCGCTTTCTGTGAAGATCATTCCGTCGTGATTCCCTTGTCAGGTCCACGCCACCCACCAATCCAGCCTCCCCTCCAGGCACCTACCCATTCCATCACAGGATTTGCAAAATCCACAACACACCTTCGCCTTTAACTCCGTCCAAAGACTTAAAGGATTCTTCCACATCCATCAGAGTTTTACTTGCATTTCCACACATGACATTTACTCTATCCGTTGCTCCCAATGCAGTCTATTTTACATTGGAGAGACAGGATGCCTAATTGCAGTGCCCTTCAGAGAACATCGCCGCCACACCAAACGACATCACTGCCCTGTGGACGAGCACTTCAACTCTCTCTCCCACTCAGCCAAGTACATGCAGTTCCTAGGCATCCACCATCGCTATACTTTTACCACCAGACGCCAGGAGGAAGAGGGCCACATCTTTCACATTGGGACCCTCCAACCACACGACTTCAAAATATTTCTCATTTCCCCCCCGCCATTTTATCCCAGTTCGATTGTTCCAAGTTGGCACTGCTCTCATGAACTTTCCTATCTGTCGATCTTCCTTCTCGTAGTTCTACTCCACCCTGCTTTCCGACCTATCACCGTTTTCCCCACCTCAACCCATCTATCACACTCACAGATATCTTGCCTCCTCCTATTTGTCTCTCTACCGCCTCGGCTCACAAGCCTCATTCCTAATGAAGGGCTCTTGCCTGAAACGTCGATTCTCCTGCTCCTCGAATGCTGGCAGCCCTGCTGTGCTTTTCCAAGACCACACTCTCTACTCAGTGGCGAGGCAGTGGATTTGTGTTGGGGTCTGAAGGCAGAGGCCTCAGTTTTGCATCATTCATTTGTAGGAAATATCTGCTCCAACAGGACAGGATGTCGGACAAGTCCGGACAGTGTTTGAGCTCAAGCGAACAGGGAGTTGATGGGATTAACATCCAACTGTTGACCTGCTCCTTCTCAGTAGTGGAGGCTGTCTGTATGAAAGATTCTTGCAAACATCCGGTCAAATTGTTGTTGTCTACATCTCTTAACTTCAATCCCTATCTTCAGGCACAATCCAGAGTCTGTGATAGACTCTTTCTCATTCTCTTGATTCTTAAAAATATACGTCATCAATTTCGCAGCATATTAGAAGGGAAAGATTTTTTTTAAAAAATCACTCCACCATGATCTGATGAAGTTGTGCATTTTCTCCCAACTTCAACTTTGATCAGAGTTTGAACATGGAAGGAAAAGGCTCCGTTTATAGTGGGAGAGAATCGTTCACTTGTTGTGAGTGTGGACATGGCTTCTGCTATCATCAGGACTCACAAACTACAATTGCAGTCATATTTAGGTGAGACTGTAGACATTTGAGGATTCATTTCTCCATCAGAGCTGGAACCCCATGAAAGCAATGACACCTGGAACAAGCTCAGTGTGTGGGAAGGGATACACTCCTTCTCGGACCTTCTTTGAAGCCTGCTCGATCACAATGAGGAGAAATCATTTCAATGTCTAGAATGCGGAAAATGCTTTAAAACGTCCAATAATTGGATTATCCAACACTGCATTCATACTAATGAGAAACCTTTTATCTGACCAGACTTTGGAAAATGTTATCATACCTCTGTGTAGTTGATGCATGGGAAATGTGCTCACACGAATGAGAGTCCTTGAAAACTTCTGGGGATCTGACGTCTGATCCACGTGCTCACCCGGAGGACAGACATCTTTAATTCCACAACTAACGGACGTGCTGCAAATGTCCGAGCGATATAAAGTCCCAACAACATTATGAACACGTCTTTCCAACGCCCAGACCGATGGAAGTGCTGTAAATATTCCTGTGGACTGACATGGCATCAACGGGTTCACAAAGAAGACACCTTTTAAATGCTTAGACTGTGGGAATCACTATACAAGTTCCTCGTGATCGTTTTCGCATGAACGCCTTCACCTTGAAGAGAGACCTGTCAAATATCTAGTGTGTGGGATATGCTCTCCAGCCTCTGCAGGACTGATGTTCCATCGACATTTTCACAGGATGAGAGACATTTCAATTGTTTTCATTGTGGGACGAGGTTCAGGCGATCATCTCAACTCTCAGTACACCAGAGAGTATGCAGTGGGCAGAACGTATTTACCTGCTTCATTTGGAAAAAAAAATAACAGTTAGGTCACTCATCGAACCTGCTGAGACGGCAGAGAGATCCACTGGGGGAAAGAATTCACTCACTCATTGAGCCTGCTGAGACAGCGCAGATTTTACATTTCTCAACTTCGATTGTACTTTGTTGTTCATGACATTCAGGACTGAAAGCAAAGTTTTAATATTTTATATAAATATCAAACAAATCAATTTCGTATTAAGTACCAAATGAGAGGTTAGTGTAAGGTTGGGATTACATATTACTTGAAGCATCAGCACAGTTTATCAAGGGCAAATGTGTTAGAATTCTATGAGGAGGTAATGAGAAAATGAGAAAAGGTCTATTCTGTGAATGTGGTCAGCATGAATTTCCAGCAGGCATTTGTCAAGGTTCTATATCAGAAGCTGCAAAATGATAGGCTATGGCGTTAGGGACAAAGTACTGGCATGGCTTGAGTTCTGGCTGACTGGCGGAAGGCAGACAGTTGGGTAAAAGCGTCTTTTCCAGGAAGGCAGCGCGTGACGTGTGGCGTTCAGCAGGGGTCAGTTTTTGCACCATAACTATTCCCGTTATGCATGAATGATCGGGTCAATGGAACTGAGAGTGTTGTTGCGCCATTTGCAGAATACACAATGACAGGTGGAAGGACAGATCGTATTGAGGAAGAGGGCAGGCTGCAGAATTACGTGGACTGGCAGAGCGCTTGGATAAAAAAAGTCGCAGTGAGAACACTGTGTGGAAAAATGTGAGGTCGTCGAGTGATGGACTGATTAGAAGCATAGACTACTTTGTGACGGGAAAAGACTTCAGAGATCTATAGTTGAAAGGCACTTGAGAGATCTAGTTAAGGTTTCTCTTATGTTTAACATGCAGGTTTTGTTGTCTGTTCGGAAGGTAAATGTAATGTCGGCATTCGTTCAAGCGAGTTCAAAACCAACCACAAAGGTTTGCAACTAACGCGATAAGAGGGTGTCGTCACACGCATTTGTGTCATCGGGAATAGCTTTTAGCCACATGTCTAAAGGAAGATATGTTATGAGTGGTTGATAGGAGGTTTAAAATAGCTGATTCAGTGGAGAGCACTGCTGTTTTCCAGCCTCAGCGACGCTGGTTTAATTTCTTCTCAGGCTACCATCTGTAGTTTGCACATTCTTTCCGTGTCTGCCTGGGTTTCCTCCACAGAGGAAAGATGTGTAGTTGACGTCAATTGGCTGTGGCAAATGCAGAGTCACAAGAATCGAGTAGAGGTGTGAGTTTAAGTGCAATGATCTTCGCTTGTTTCATGGGTTCTTCTTGGGCTGAATTGCTTGTTCCCACTTTGTCGGCATTCTACTAGAACACGTTGATCGCAGGGGTGAATAACTCGTTGTCTTAGAATTTATTTTTTAAATATCACAGTTTCTATGTAAGCATGCGGTCTCAAGTCAATCTCTTGATCACTATCAGGTGTGAAGGGGCATTCTTCAAAGAAAATCATGAAGGCAAAGCGAGCATATTGGATAGCCTTAGCACATAAAGTTAAGGATAATCTAAAGAGCTAATAATCTATAAGTAAATTCAGAGCTGGACACCAAGTAGGATCCCTGAAAGACTTAAGAGCTCACATTTGTCTTGAACCTCAGAGGATGGGAGAGATATTGAATGTTCATTTCGCATTAGTTTATACCTTGGAGAACGAAATGGCGGCTACAAACATTGATGTTCTGAAAGTAGTTCACATTGAATAGTGCAGGTTCCAGAGGAATTGTATAATATAAAGTTGGATATTTCGCTGGGATCTGCTCTCTTGCACCCAGGGCGCGTGGGAAATTCGGGAAGTAGTGGTCGGCACGGTGCACAGTGACACAGTGTTTAGCACTGCTGCCTTACAGCGCCAGAGACCTGGGTTCAATTCCCGCCTCAGGCGACTGACTGTGTGGAGTTTGCATGTTCTCCCCGTGTCTGCGTGGGTTTCCTCCGGGTGCTCCGGTTTTCTCCCACAGTCCAAAGATGTGCAGGTCAGGTGCATTGGCCATGCTAAATTGCCCGTAGTGTTAGGTAAGGGGCAAATGAATGGGTGGATTGTGCTTCGGCGGGTCGGTGTGGACTTGTTGGGCCGAAGGGCCTGTTTCCACACTGTAATGTAATCTAATCTAAACTGTTGGGCCCTTGGTGGAAATATTTGCATCTTCTATTACTTCGAGTGATGTGCCGAATAAATGGGGAGTGGTTTTGTTGAGGAAGGGATGAATGGAGAAAACTGAAACCCATATGCCTGTGAGGCGGGCTAAGGTCGTGGGTAAGTTGTTGGAAGCAATGCTGAACGATAGGATTTGTAAGCATTTTGAGACAGGTTTAATTAATAGGGATTATCGGTATGGTTTTGTGTGACGTCATTTGTGTCTCACAAACATGGTTGGGTATTTTGAGGATGCAACCAAGAATATTGATGAGGACTAAGTGGTCGGCATTGTTCACTTGGACTTTAATTAATCCTTTCAAAAGATTCCACTTGGTCGATTATTTTTTAAAGTTAGACCACATAGAATTCAATGTGAACAGTCCAATTAGATATAAAATTAGTTTAATGGTAGGAGGCTGGGAACAGTGGTGGAGGGTAGTTTCCAGGCTGCAAGACTGTTACCAGCTGTGTTCCACAGGGATCAATGCTGAGCCCATTTAGTTTTTCATTCATACAAATGATTTATCTTGAAACATGGAAAGCATGGTCAGCGAGTTTGCAGATGACATCAAGATTGGTAGTAGAGTGGACTGTACAAAAGCTTATGTCAGATTGTGAATAGGTTTTCTCGTCAGATCAGTTTCTCTCTGTCCTCGATATTTAATAGCGTGGGAGAAAAGCATCATTCATCCACCGTGCAGCGCAGGTCATCAGACGTCCACGTATTCTAGTCCGAGTTTGTCGCATTTGGCCCATAATCTGACGCATTTTGATGTTTCCAGGGCAAATGTCAATGATAATCTCTCTGTAATTTTAAATGACACATCAATGGGACTGAAATTTAACATGGTCATACTACGTTGTAACCCCGTTGAGGAAATTTATTCTCATGTTCACTCACAAAGGCAGACACACCAGCACATCCCCGACAGTGACTGAGGCCTCAGCGTTATGTGCTTCACGTCTGCAAGTTTCTCTGGAAAAAGGAAGCTTCACGCGGAACACGAGCCAATTCTCCAGAAAATGTGAACCATTGCGATGAGCTGGGGTATGAAATGGAAACTGAGTTGAAATAGTCCAACACGCTGTTCGTGTGTAACTTTAAATTTACAAATTCCACCCAAATAGTCTCTGCGACTCTGGAGATCTGACAGGATAGCGGTCAGCAGTCATTCAATACTAAAAACAACCGACACACGCAAACTCGAAGCACTTTCAAGTCTCGTCTCTTTCTGTTTCTGTCCTTGTCATAATTCCAGCTTCCTCAGAACATCCAACTCCATGCTCAATGAGCTGCTTGATACAAACAGGCAACAGATAATGCAGGCGATCTTTATTTCGAAAGCAGAGCCAGGAAATGTTACACACAATGGCTAACACACGGCTGGGTAATGTGACAGCACGATATTATCTTCCTAATTATTCTGCAGATTGATACTAGGAATGTGCACCATACCAGTTATTAACTATTGAAATTTCCCAATGTATGCCGTGACTGACAGACAGGTCAGGAGAGAGTAATTCAAACCCTTCATCAATCTGGGACATTTAGCAAAAACATTCCTGTTACTTCACAAACTGAGCTCCCTACTGCTGGTCATGGAGATCACTCGCACAGAAAATGCGCTTTGGCCCACCAGGTCTGCACCAGTTTCAGGTAATCCCCTAACTGTTCTGAAGTCATTTTGCAGCACTTGGCTCAGAGGTGCAAATGAAATCAGTAATGGATGTGTAAATTAAATGGGTCTCACCTCTTCTGGAGGTTTCTGCTTGTTCAACCCTGACCTGCGATGGGTTCCAGATTCCCAACATTCCTAATCTGGGTTATGTGCGTTTTTCCCTATTCAGTGACTTGAATCCCAAACAAGAAAGCAGGGAACAAGCTCTTTTCCAGTTTACTCTCGGCTGTCAATTACAGTCAGCAAGATGTGAAACTGTACGACAAAACGTAGTTGATTTAAAGCCCATCACCTTACCCACTTGGCAGCCACTGCAGAAGCACTGCAGAAGAACTGGTTTGCCAGTCCTCTCTCCCTGTGGAGCTGGCGGACCGTGCATAATTCTTCGCTTTGTTTCAATTCAATCACAACAGCTTCGACACTGTTAAACGTCGGGGAATGTATGGTCTGTGTGATCAATCCCGATAATTGGAATGGATACTCAGTAAAAATCAAAAGCAGATATATCAGGAGAAACTAAACACGTCTGGCAGCATCTGTGGAAAGAGAAACAGAGACAACGATTCAGAGCTTCTTCAGAAAGTTGTTAGAACTCTGTTTTCCCCCAAAGATACAGAAAACCTGCTGAGTTTCTGCAGCAGTTTCTGTTTTTAATTCTGATTCACGGCATCCACAGCTCCTTGTAAGTCACAAAAGCAATACAGAGACGCTGTTATGGTTCCTCACTGGGTAAGGTTTCCGTTTGGGAAATATATCCCTGACCTGATTAAAAATCTAAAACTACGCAGCAAAGGAAACAGATGGAGTAAGTGCAGCGACTACTCCATCCATGAGTGCGTGTGACCCACCACCCACTCGATTAACAGCCGACCGCGCTGACCCAAAGCACTGAGAGTGGGGAACAATCTTCGTATAGCATCTCCTAAAGCAGGCGGTTAGTGGATCCAAGCTGTTGTATGGCCTTTACAGAATAACAATTGCCGTTTATCAGTTTTACTTATCCATTCTAAAGTCTGGAACATTCATTGTGGAAACTGGAGAACAGTCTGATCCCACTCTCCGTAGGCGCCTCCATGTCACTGGGAACTAGTTCTACTACAACTGGGAACGACTCCCTCAGAAAATTTCAGTGCGTTTTCTGTTCCCATGTTTTCTCATTGTGCCGGAGCTGAGATGAGGTTTGAATTCCTGACGTGCAAAAACGGGAGTCCTTTCAATATTTCACATTATTTCTTTTCCCAAGAATATCAGACTCAACGTCTCTAAAAGCATGGGAAGGTGTCGGGCCTGTCTCTGCTCAGTTGGACATTTGACCCTTCATTCTCCTCTGAATCCACTTCCCGAGTAATGTCTAAAGATTCACAAATCTGGAGACTGGAATTTCTGTTTTGATTCTTGATAATTTTTGCCCAGCAACATTTTCGCAGCATCTTTTTCACAATCTTTTGCTTTGCACCAGGTCCAGAGCTGAGGAAATAATCTTTTGTGAAGAAATTCCCGACTCTGGGAACGTTCTCTTCGAAGCAAATAAGGTTAACGGGAGATTTCCTGGGGAAATTTACAATTATGTTGGAGGGAGCAGTGGGGATGGGAGGGTTGATGATCAGGAGGAAATTTTGCCTCTGACCAGTGCAACTCACCAGAATCGAAGTTTACACTAGTGACATCAGCAGTTCCCTCAAACAAAGAATTAACTACTGCTGCAGGCGGAGGAGAAAGTGAGGACTCTCTGTGCTGGAGATCAGAGAAGTGAGTGTGGTACCGGAAGGAATAGCTGGTCAGGCAATATCCCGAGGAGCAGGGGAATCGACGTTTTGGGTATAAGCCTGATGAAGTATTCATGCCCGAAACGTCGATTCTCCTGCTTCTTGCATCCTGCCTTACATGCTGTCCTTTTCCAGCAACAAACTCTCCACTACCACAGACTGTCATATAATCCGAGCTCGCAGGCGCGGAATCAGAGAAACTCAGTGCCCTGAGTTCACCTACTGGGGACACCTCGCGTTGGCGTTTAGGGGCAAGTTGTTCTTCATGAATGCGGCTCTCGATTTGCCTGCCTCTTGGTCCTTTACAATGTTTTCTGCACTCCTTGCGTGGAGCATTGTTTGTCCACATGTGCACTGCACATGCAGGGTAGTGGGCATTTGTTCTGGTGAGTTGTTGGCTGAACCTGGCTTTGGATTTATGCTCTCTCATAAATCTGTATGGTCAGAAGAGAGTGGCTGTCAGTTCTGAGGTTTTTTTCATATATAAGGTAAAGTACTTAGTGTGTCGGTTCATGGCATGTTCTCCGAGCGTTGTTTGTCTGCAAGGATTCTGCGGGAATATCTTTTTTGGCAAAGTATTTCTGGAGGAGCCAGTGAACAACACAGCTAGATTCCCTTGTCGCAATACACACAGTCGACGAGAAAAACAAGTTCGACTGGGGCAACACAAAAATATTAGGACAAGCCAAATAGAGGGCGGCCAGAACATTTCTAGAAGGAAAACACCCATCCATGGACTCCATCAACAAGCTCGTTGAGCTACACCCAACATACCGGGATCTGCAACGAACTACCAGTACTGACAAACGGAAGCAGTGGGAATGAACTCAAATCAATTCCAAACGCCACAGCACAGCCACGCTTCACAGGACTCTCAGCAGCCCTGAAGATGTCGACGAGAATGCGGAGGAAACGGCTGCAAACCAACTTCTCAAAACCACCAAAAATCCCCAAAACCGCAACCTGCACTTGAATTACAAATCTTTAAACAAACCTTGAAACTCCAAATCAGGCCGGGCTGTGCCAGCAAGGAAATGAACTCTGGAATCCCACGTGACAAGTGAAGATAATAAATAACACACGACAGAGGAGGTCAGAGCTAGCCAAGCTCTGAGGACTTTGTGCCTGTTCTTGTTAAAAATAACTGCTTCACTCTCCTCATCCCATTTTCCATCCTTTGGCCTTGTATGCTGTAAGCATTACAAATTCACACATGAACATCTCAGAAGGTTATTAGGGTTATTAGGCTACTTCGACACTGAGAGGCAGTGAATTCCAGATTCCAAACACTCGCTGTCTGATGAAGTTTTTATTTGCATCTACTCAAACATTCTTGCCTCTTAACTTAAATCTACGGTTCCCTGGTGATTGACGCCTCCGTCAAAGGGAAGCGTTTCATTTAATCTGCCAAATTCAAACCCCTCATTATTTTCGACTTCTCAATCATGTTTCCTCTCAATCTTCCCTGCTCTCAAGACAACAACTCCAGTCTGTCGAAACTCTTTAACAGCTGCACTTCTTCAATCCAGACAACATATTGACAAATCACTTCTGCACCGTTTTGATTACTGTCATATCGCTTCTATAATGTGAATTGCAGAATTGTACACAATACCCTCGCGAGAGCCGAATGATAATATGAAACAAATATGTAGAAACCACCGAAATTGGTATTTTCCAACAAATCTCTTCCCATCGACACTGTTCAGTGCCTTTTTCGTGAACCTGATGCTCCAATAATCTCTGGTCCATACAAATACAACACTATACAGGAGGATTGGTTATGCGGCCACCTTATCTGATTGCATTGAGTTTCGAAGAGCCTGATGGTGATATTGGGGCACGTTCAACGAGCAACAGTGACAGCTGCAGCACAGACTTAATGGGGTCAACGTGAAAGTGAGTGTTAAACAGTGCAATGCATCTGTGACATGGGAAGAGTGACGGAAATGAGGTATAGTGATTGTGAAAGGGAGAGAAATCTCCGATATTGGGTGAATTTGAATCCTGACATATGACACACAATGATGTCAGAGAAAAGACTGAAAAGTATTTTCCCGTTAAAAATGGGATGATTCTTTTTGCTGTTTGTGTCGCACAGGTGATGTGGCATAAAATGGAAAAAATGTGCATTGCCATGACTCGGAATTGAGCGAACTTTGCTGCGGCCACAACGCAGAGTACGAACCACGATATGATCACGTGAAATAGCACGATGTAAAAAGCAAAAAAATGCAATGGCATAGATAGGTGAAGAACAGCAGCACATGCACAACAAGAAAAGTTACCACATACTGGATTGAGATTGGGTTGAATCGTCTTCTTCGATGTCCTCACAGACTGTGGAGCTTCCATCACTGAGAATGTTGAAGACTGAATCCGATAAGTTCGTACAAAAGATTAAATGTACAGGCGATAGTGCATGGTATTGTTGAAATGCAGTGTTCAGTAATACCGTAGTTTCACATCGTTACTTTACCAGAACCATGAGACAAGGAAGTAAATATTGTTGCACACTCACATCACACCGGTTCCCAGGTATGGAATTAGAGAAACTGAGTGGTGCAGAGGTGAAGATCTAATCGGAAATGGGGAGTGGAATGAATGCTTGTATCTACTCTGTTGTCTGGTGAAGAAATCCATGAGCACGCAGTCCTTCTATGAATACATAGACGCGCGTGAAACGCTGAGGCTAGAAGCTCCAACCACAGCTGGAGCAACTACTGTTCACATGGAGAAGGGAGCATTGGGACATCGGGCTGGGAGGTCGAAGGTCACCGGGAGACGCTTCAATTGGCATGGCGCAGGGAGCACTTGTCTGGGGGAAAAGATCTTGAGCTATTTTAATCACAATTGAAATAGTTCCTGGCAGCACACATGATTGTGGATTGAGGGAGGATCTGCTCCAGGGAATGGTCTCATTTGTAAATAAACATTTTAGTAAGAGTGAGCTAGTGTAGGAGTATCTGTACAGTGAGAAAATGATTTAATTGTATCGCTCTTTGACATTTCTCGTATGTCTGACTCAACAGTTGGTTAATTTTCTGGAAGAGTTTTTAAAAATCCTTTTTTCATCCTATTCAATTTCCTGCAAGCTTGTTCGGTCCATTAAATTAATCTAAAAATCTGAACATTAAAGGAGATATATGATGCTGGGATTCAGCTTGAGTTTCCCTCGAATTATGGAGGAAGAACAGGAGAGAGGAGGTGAAAATTATCTAGACAGACTAAGGGTGAAAGGAAGCTTCATGACGACAAATGTGTTTTCTTTGCCAATGAAGCTGAGCGCGTCACAGTGTGGTGATGGCATCTGTGACAGGATTCCTTTCAAAGCCTCAGAACAATTAATCACCCCGAGAACATCAGTGTCGATGTGTCGGATTCTGACAGAAGGGTAAGATGCCTGGATAGTCCCTGATCTGTCCGTCATTTCAGCCTTTATTCTCCTCTAATTCCGTTTCCCAAGGAGTTTCTGATGATTTTGAAAATTGAGATTTGGTATTTCTTTCGTGTCCTTGCCAGCCCCTGGGGCTGCAGCAATTGAGCAGCTGGGTTTGGTAAATAGAAAGCAGTAAGAACAAACTATTTCAGCTTCCACTCCTGTGGTGACCATGGTATACTCAAGGCATTTATGGAAGGGATTCTTGCACTTGCATATCAGGAATTATATCCACATTTTAGCCTCACAGCAAATCGTCATCAGTTTGTTAAAGCGGACAGGCCTTGCTGTCGAGCCAAAGAGGATTCCAACCTTCAATCTCCTGATCCGTAGATAGCTGCGTTACCCATTGTGTCACTGGCCAGGATATTACAGCATGCATTCATGCTGCAAAGCAGTGCTGTTAACAGGAATATGAACAACAACGTTGATGTTCACAAGTTGAATAACCAGCAAAGATAATCACTGTCACTGCTTCACGCCAATGGCCCCCACTTTTTAAAGCAACAGACGCAAAGAAAACACGTCTGTCCCCATGAAACTGACATTCACCCTATATCTGCGCGACCATTCAATATGACTAATGCTAAACTGATAAATTTCAATTCCAGTTCCCTACTTTTCATAAATAAATCGAGGTAAACTCGAGTGTAATCACGACAGTAGATGTTCCTATTGATTTTCGGATCTTTAGATTACTTTTAAGACCTGTGCGAGTTCGCAGGAAAATCAATAATATGATACAAGCTAAAACTCGCTTCTGTAAATTTAACTCAGTGCAGAGTCAGCCTATGAGAAAGGTCACAGAGCGTACAAATTACTTCTGTTTCTCTTTGCACAGATTAGGTTCCCTACAAACGGGAAACAGGCCATTTGGCCAAACAACTGCACACTGACCGTTCAAAGAGTAACTCACTAGATCCATTCCCATATGAGTAATGCACCTACCAGTATTGGCAATTTTGCATGGTCAATACAACTGACCATTTTTATATTGTGAGAGGTGAACAGAGAACCCGGAAAAAGCCCGCACACATACATGGAGAATGCTCAAACTCCACAGAGACAGTCGTCCAGTGCTGCAATCGAACCCGATCAATGGCGCTTCGAGGTTGCAGAGGTAACCACTGAACGCCTCCACGAGTTGAATCTTTGCAGGATTTCTCTTTATAATTGAGACATTTACCTTGGGAAACATATTCTCTCAATCCTCAAATATGTGTCCTGCTAAAAACTATTTCACTTCAGATTAAAATTGCTGAGCATCTTTTCCCTCAGATGTCCCAATGCTCCCTTCTAAATGTCAATAGAAGCTGCTTATGGTGTGTTTCAATCTCCAAGCCTGATGTTCAAATGGTCCTTGCTCCATGCCAATAAGAACTGCAGCTGGTGAGATTGGACCTTACAGCCTGACGTCCCAGTGCTTCCTTTTCAATGTCAGTAAAAACGGCAGCAAGTGAGGTTGGAGCTCCCAGCCTGATATTCCCATAAGTCCTGCTGCTCCAAGTCAAAACAAGTTGGTCCACGTGAGGCTCAAACCCCCACCCTAATGTCAACTTGCTCCCTGCTCCACAACAATAGAAGGTGTTCCGGGTGAGTTTGGAGATCCCAGTCTCGGCATTTCACGCACCTCTGTACCGTCAGAGAAGGACATCACTGTTGGCTTCCTGCATCCTCATTTTCACCTCGACCTTCGGAGCAGCACGACTCACTATAGCCTCACCCACCCCCACTATTTATCTGGACGTAGGCTTGTTCGCTGATTTGGACTGTTCATTTTCATTCGTTTCGTCAATCTATTAACATCTTCAGTGGGCCTTCGGGCGAAGCACTGCTGCTGATTCCTACTTTGTATTTATACGTTTCTTTGTTCGATGTGACAAAACGTGTTTTTTATTGTTCTTTGCGCTCTCTCTCCTGAGTCGTTTTAACGCCACTTGTTGATGACTGAATCAAAGAGGTGTTTCACCAGAACTGCATGTCCCTCCCTTTCCTATTCCTCCCTGTTTGGACGTTTCTGAGATAAATGAAACAAAATTGATACGTAGTCATTCGTAAGAAAGACTAGCATTTCCTCAGTTTCAGTTCCAACATGGCTTAGATTTCAGAGCGTACACATGACAGCGTGAGTCAGGCAGTTCATCTGTGGAAGTAAATCTTTTAATTCCTGTTGCTGACCGAATAAATGGTAAATGTGCCCTGTGCTTAAAATCGCGAAAATGTGAATTGCTGCCAATCATGATTAAGGTTTTCTGGTTTTGTTTCACAAAGGTTGAGAAACGGCAGACAACGTCCCTATCAGGCATTTCCCACTCGAGATTTGGATACAGTTGACAGAGACCATACATCAGAATCCAATGTTCGTTGTGACCCCAGCAAATGGGATTTCCCCTTGACACTGAACCAGGCCACCTTCGCATGTAAAACAAATGCTGTATGACTGGTGCATAAGTGATCAATGCCCGGTAACTGGCCTAACACAGCACGGCCAACTAAGGTGAACAATTTGACTTCTATTTAGGAACAGGGAGGACAGAAAATTAGCAGAGAAAGTGATTTTGGAAAAGCACAGCAGGTCGGAGCAGCAGGAGAATCGACGATTTTGGCTTAAGCCCTTCATCATCTCCAATCCTCTTTCCCCGAGGAGAATAAAACATAACCAAGTTTCACACAGGAATTAATCCGAATTAATTATATTCCTTTGCACCACGGCAGCAGATATGAGCGTGCAAATTCCAAGACAGTTTTGCTGATGAGAATATCAAACACGGATGCTCTGTTCACGTCATCCCAAAAGGCTACCATGTGTAAAAATGGAACAAAGATGTTTCTGCCTCGTTTTGAACCGGGATGTCCCGCATCCGATGCGAATTTCGGCTGCGAAAATTTTCTCTGGGGCACTGAGGCGAAATGGAGCTCGTACCTTCCCTTTTAATTAGGATAGCCACAAGTTCTGCAGACATCAGTGCATATTCAGGATCGCTGCAGAGACAAATTTGAAATAAAGGAATTCATGCAGCAAGTATTTGCAATTGTGTCCCTTTTCGCTATTAAAGTAATGATGGGCGACTAAATTCAATTCGAGGTTTGCTAAAGAGACTGCAATAAATCCCCATCCACTACAATCCGGAAGCCTGTCGCCCATAAGGAAGGAACAACAATGTTTCTGCCCGTCTCTGAAAACGGGAACTTTCGCTGAAGCTGATACTTCTTCTCGACAGAAAGAACCAGGGCTCGCCGACTGCTCTTTTAAAAATAGTTCCCGTCCGTGGTGGAAACATCCGTGCATATTCAGAACAAGGAAGAATAGATGACGAAGAAAATTGTACGCAACAATTATTGGACTTGTATTCCGTTTCACCACAGCGGCAGGAATGGGCTGGGACAATAAAAGGAAAGTTTACTTGCAAGACCAGCAAGCAATAAGATCGACCCATGTTCAGAAACAAGCCTATCATTCTTTGCGCAGGACAATTGGCAGCAGGGATACTTCATGTTGGAGGTGAACGTGATAACCGCTCCCCAACAGAAAAACAACAGGGCCAGTGACTTGACCCCACCCCTCCCACCCCAACACAAGTGGTGATTGCCTTGCTCACGGGAGATCGTGTTTGCCGTACTGGCATCATACTAAATTTGGTCACGCACAAAAACATTGCAACTAGCTGCCAATATTCACGGAGGGGGCCGGGTTCAGACCCACGTTTGAAAAGCACTGGATCCTAAAATCAGATCGAGTAAGCATTGCAGGAAGAATGCAGGAGAGTGGAGTTGAGACCCACATCTGCCATGATCACATGGCGGAGCATACTAGATGGACTGAAAGGCCTCACCTTCTGGTCTCTGACCATCAGTAACGTAACGAGACAACCTCTCACCCTCACAACGCGCATCCCTCCAATCCCTCTGCTCTAATCCCAACCTCATCATCAAGCCAGTGGATAAAGGAGGTGCAGTGGTAGTCTGGCGCACTGACCTCTACACCGCTGAAGCCAAACGCCAACTCGAGGACAGCTCTTCCTACTGCACCCTCGACGATGACCCTACCCCCATCACCAAACCATCATCTCCCAGACAATAGAGAACCTTATCACCTCAGGCGTTCTCCCACCCACAGCTTCCAACCCCATAGTCCGGGAATCCCACACTACCTGGTTCTACCTCCTTCCCAAGATCCACAAGCCTGACCACCCTGGCTGACCCATTGTCTCAGCATGATCCTGCACCACTGAACTCATCTCCACTTACCTCGACACTGTCGTATCCCCCCTGGTTCTGGAACTCCCCACATACGTTCGAGAAACCACCCACGCCCTCCACCTCCTCCAAGCCTTCCGTTTCCCCGGCCTCAAACGCCTCATCTTCACCATGGATATCCAATCCCTCTACACTTCTTTCCGCCATGACCAGAGCCTCCAAGCCCTTCGTTTCTTCCTCTCCAGATGTCCTCAACAGTACCCCTCCACCGACACTCTCATTCGTTTGGCCGAACTGGTCCTCACATTTAACAATTTCTCTTTTGAATCCACCCATTTCCTCCAGATCAAAGGGGTAGCCATGGGCACACGTATGGGCCCCACGAGGTGGTTGAGCAATTCATCAACTTCACCAACACATTCCACCCTGACCTTAAATTTACCTGGACCATCTCTGACACCTCCCTCCCCTTCCTGGACCTCTCCATCTCCATTAATGACGATCGACTTGACACTGACATTCTTTACAAACCCACCGACTCCCACAGCTACCTGGATTATAACACTTCCCACCATAACTCTTGCAAAAATGCCATCCCGTATTCCCAATTCCTCCGCCTCCGCCGGATCTGCTCCCAGGAGGACCAGTTCCAATACAGAACACACCAGATGGCCTACTTGTTGAGGGACCGCAATTTCCCTTCCCACGTGGTTAAAGATGCCCTCCAACGCATCTCGTCCACATCCCGCACCTCCTCCCTCAGACCCCACTCCCTCAACCGTAACAAGGACAGAACGCCCCTGGTACTCACCTTCGACCCTGCCAACCTTCGCATAAACCAAATCATCCGACGACATTTCCGTCACCTCCAAAAAGACCCCAACACCAGGGATATATTTCCCTCCCCACCCCTTTCCGCCTTCCGCAAAGACCTTTCCTCCGTGACTACCTGGTCAGGTCCAAGCCCCGTTACAACACACCTACCCATCCTGGCACTTTCCCCTGCCATCGCAGCAACTGTAAAACCTGCACCCACACCTCATCCCTCACCTTTATCCAAGGCCCGAAAGAAGCCTTCCACATCCATCAAAATTTTACCTGCACATCCACTAATATAATTTATTGTATCCGTTGCTCCCGATGCGGTCTCCTCTACATTGGGGAGACTGGGTGCCTCTTTGCAGAGAGCTTGAGGGATCATCTCCAGGACACCCGCAACAATCAACCACACCGCCCCGTGGCCCAACATTTCAACTCCCACTCCCACTCTGCCAAGGACCTGGAGGTTCTGGGCCTCCTTCACCGCCGCTCCATCACCACCAGACGCCTGGAGGAAGAATGCCCCATCTTCCGCCTCGGAACACGTCAACCCTAGGGCATCAATGTGGACTTCAACAGTTTCCTCATTTCCCCTTCCCCCACCTCACCCTAGTTCCAAACTTCCTGCTCAGCACTGTCCCCATGACTTTTCCGGACTTGTCCTACCTGCCTATCTCCTTTTCCACCTATCCACTCCACCGTCTCCTCCCTGACCTATCACCTTCATCAGTATTTGTTGGGTAATGGTGTTGGGGAAGTTTATAGGATTAAAAGCAAAGATATCACAGGAAAACTACTCTCCACCGAAGCATACTTAACAAAGTGGCCCAAGTTGATCTAATATGAAACAAGGAGTTGAACCTAAATAGAGTAATCTGAAGTTTCAAGATTCTGTAGAATCTGGAACAATTTCCAATGGATTGGAAGATAGCTGATGTGACTACACTTTTTTTTTAAAAACAGGGAAATATGAAACATGGAATGAAAGTGCAGTTAGCCTAAAACTGGAAACCAATCAACGGATTGGACAGTCAGTCAGCATGGATTTACTAAAGGGAAATGAGAAACTACTCATGGTGCCTGTGTATGCAAATGACTGAAAGTATGCATGCAGGTGCAGCAGGAGGTAAAGGAGGCAAATGGCATGTTGACCTTTGTAGCAAGAAGACTTGAGTGAAGGAACAGGGATGTCTTGTTGAAATTGTACAGTGTCTTGGTGAGGCCATACGTGGAGTATTATTTGCACGTTTGGCTTGTGGAGACTGCACAACAAATATTTAACAAAGCGATTCTTCAGATGGCAGGACTGAACTTTGGGAACAATTCGAATTGGTTCGAATGAAATCCACTGATGTTTAGAAGAAAGAAGTAGGACGTCTCAGCAACTAATATAATTCTAACATGATTAGCATGTTAAATGTAGGAAGGATTCCCTCATGACCACGGAGTGCAGACCCATAGGTGTGGGGTTCACAGTTTTAAGGTATCGGGCAAGCCATATAATTCCCTCAGGCCGGTGATCCTGTGGAATGTTCAGCCACAGCATGGTGTATAAGACAACCCACGGAATGTTTCCATGAAGAAAATATATTTCTGTTTTCTAAAGGGATCAAACACTACGGGTCCACAGTAATAACAGTCTACTGAATGCAATGACCAGACTTGATTACAGTGAACATTGCAGCAGGATCAACACAACAACAATCTACTTCTGTTTCAATTTTCTATGTTTACATGCCTTTAAAGGTGATAGGCAATAATAGTTGACACATATATCAGCACAGATATCAGATATCATTGGATGAAAATCCGATAACTCAGTAATGAATGGCAATCTGTGATAAGCTTCACCACACGGACTGCATCACTTCATGATGGGTCATGAAAATGCAGAATCATTTTCAAAGCTTTTGGACTGACTGCTCTGTCTCTTGTTTTCGATTCAGTTCTCAAACTGTTGAATGTTCTTATAAATGAACGTAGTAAGTCGGAAATAAGTAAACATCTTTGGAAATGTTGTAGGACAAAGGTGGTTGGGATAGGATGGAGCAAGTGTGTGAAGAGGAGCAATGAGAAAAACAATCAGCTGAGGTTTGCAGTGTGTTGGTGTGTGAAGAACAAAATCAATTTCCAAACCCAATACCCCATCTTTCTCAGCTCTATTCCTGCTCCATTCTCTCAGCTTATTTCACACTGACAGCCAACTCAGATGTACATAAATTCGCGGAGAGACTGTCCCAACAATCCCAGTCATTGACTTTCACTATGGCGAACAGAGATTGCAGAAATCAGGCTTAAATACAGCATGGCACAGGAAGAAGTAATTCAGCCAATTTTATCATTGCCAATTTTCTGCACAGGAATGCAGACTCTTCAAATAATCTGTTTCATTGCAGGCAGGCTCAGATAGAGCTATGCAGTTATGTAACATTGAAAGAGACCCTTCCACCCAACTAGTCTATGCCAACCAGAATCGAAAATTGAACAAGTCCCATCTCTCTTTGCTTTGTCCTGATCACTACGAAAAAATCTTATTCATGTACCTGAATAAAGGCCATATGAAAGCTTTTTTCTATTGCTCAACCAGTTTTCAAATGCTGTAACCGTACTCGCATCCACCACACCCTCAGGAAGTTCATTCCACACACGAAACACTCTCTTTATAAAGTAGTCTCTTTTTTTAAAAAAAGTTCTGTTATGTCTTTTTAAGTCTTCCTCCTCTCACCTTAAAAATCTGTTCACTAATTTTGAAATGCCTCATTCAAGGTAAAAATGAACCTGCCATTCACGTTATGTATACCGTTTAAAACTTTATAGCCTGCTATAAGGTCACCGTTTCATCTCCTACATTCCACTGAAAACGAGCCACAGACTTTCCAGCTTCTCCATCAAATACAAAACGTCCATTCCTAACAAACGCCTGACATATTTTTACTGCACCCTCCCCAGCTTAACAGTATTGTTCCTAAATCACGACTGCGCAGACTACTCCTGGCAATGCCTCACCAACGTCATGTTCTCCCAAAAGATGACGTCCCAACTCTTATACTTAACGAAATGAGCATCATCAACATCTCCTTTACCACCCGAACTGCATGTCATGCAAACTTCAAATAATTATGCGCCAGAACTCCTTGGTTTTCTATTCTACAACATCACCCAAACGCGCACTATTAATTGTCGAAGTATTGATCCTCTCATTTATACTAATTAAACACAGCCTGCTAATCCTTCGTCGAGTCACATATTGATCTTTGTAATCTTAGATAACTTTCTTCACAATTGACCCTGCCACCAATTTTGCTGGCACCTACAAATTTGCTTCCCATGCTTTGCATATTTTCATTTAAATAGCTTATATGAAAATGAGAAACAGAAGTGGACCCAGCACCGATCCCTGTCCTAAACTGTTGCGAACAGTCCTTCATTCTGAAAAAGAAGCGACCGTCACATTCTGTGTCTGTCTCATGCTATCAGAACAATTTTATATCCAAATGGAAAGTTCACCCTGATTCACATGTAACCTAACTGTAAGAATAAATCGACCATGTGGAACCTTGTTAAAGGAATTACCAATGTCCAAGTCAACACTGTCTACTGCTCTGCCCTCATCAATCTTCTCAGATATTTTCTCATAAATACAACCATGTTTGTGAGACACAATTTCCCTCACTCAAAACCATGCTGAATATAACTAATTATTCTTTAACTCAGAATGCATACATGTCCTATCTTTTAGAATCGCTTCCAATAACTTACACACCACCAAAGCCAGAATCACAGTCCAAAAGTTCACAGGTTTCTAGGTGCATCATTTCTTAAATAAATGCACAACATTCGGTAATCCTCAGGTATTTGGCACTTCACCTGTGGTTATCGATAATAAAATTATTACTGAAAGGGGCCCCATATTTTCCTCACAGCCAACCGCAGAGTCGTGGGAGACACTAAATCTGATCCCAGAAATATATCCAAAATTTATTTTCACAGATCTCCAACACTTCTTCTGTAGAATTGTGAACTGTTTTTAAAACATCAATTTGAGTTCTCAAACATCGACAGCAAAACCTGCGAGACTGTCATGTAGTATCTCTCTCATCTACTGCGATTGGACAGAAAGATAAATATTTTCATCTTAAAAGGCACTAATTATTCTTTTGCTTGTAATGCCCTTGTAGAATCTCTTTCGATTATCGCGATTGAGCAAATGTATCTCACATCAACTCTGAAATAACCTCCATGTCAACATTAAGACTGAACTTGATCTTCCAAATGTTTTTGCACTTCCCATTTCAGAAGCCTTTTCCCTTTCAGAAAATAGTTATATCTCTACTCTTCTGCCCAATACTTCTGATCACACGTTGTTTCATACAGTATTGCATTTGCCAAATCTTTATACACACTCCGAGATTGTCCATGTCATTCTGCAGCCTCCCCGCTTCTAAATGCGACTCACCTGTCTCCCTAAAACTGTCTCATCTGAAAACGTAATAATAACGCCCTCTATTCCTTTCAAAAGATCATTCACGCGTAACGTGAAAAATTATGGTTTCAACACAAACACCTGATGAACTCCACGCGTCACTGCCTGCCATCCTGAAAAAAAACCCGCTATCCCAACTCTACGTTTTCTGCCACTCAGCCACTCTTCAATCCATGCCAGTACTTTGCCCGTAACACAATGCATTCTTACTAAACATCTCCCCAAAATGCACATTGTCAAATGCCCTTTGGAAATGCAAACAAGTCACATCCACTGGCTCTGCTTTGTCTCACTTGCTCTTCGAATCCTCAAAGTATTCTACCAGATTTGATCAAACCCCGCGCACTCTTCATTTACTCTATGAATTTTATTTAGTGATACTCACTGAGTCGCTGTGATGGGTTACGAGGCCGCCATTTTAGATACTCAAATTATTTGGTATTATACATACGACGAATCTTTCTGTTTACCTCCTACCAGCATAATTGTTCTATATAATGCATGTAATAGAGAATAAAATGTCCCTTGTGCGCTCCAGGGTTGTGATATCACAAAGTGTAACAGTGAGCCACATATTTAACGGTAAAGTCACCATCTTAATTCTGGACTGTTATTGGAGAGAGACAACTGGCGGTGGTTTACTCTGAGGGACAGTACACGGCAATTGAGCAGAGGGGATGCTAAGAAGCGTCATTAGTGGGAGCCTGGCCGATTTAATCCAAAGCTGATGGCATCATGAGGAAAAGTGGAAAACTGTTCCGAGAAAGAGAATGCTTTTCAGAAATGTCTTCAAACATGAAAATGTAGCGTTCATGTTCCAACAAACAGCAATGTTTCCTGCCATTGATTAAAGACAGTTTGCAAACTTGCTCCTTTTTCCGGAGGCGCTCTGATGTTCTCGGCGACATTAACAGTTCTGAGATATTGATTCCCGTCAGACCTACTCAGATTTTGCAGTTGCGACAGTCAGGAATAATAAATATGAATTTTCGCATCTGGATTCGGAAGCTGGCAAGTGGTGGTAAAAGCGGCGAATCCTTCACAGTGTCTGACCAGGGATGGAGGAAAGACAGCCTCCATCGTTAGATGAGGAAACAGCGTTTATAATATTCAATGGCGATAAGTTTCTACTCCAATATTTTAGAGTCATCGAGGTTATAAAATACTGACAGCAACCCATCATCCTGGTTTCCAGCACTTGAGTGCTCTGCAGTTCCGAGTGGTCATCTCAATAATATTTTCTTGGAACATTTTATATTCAAACGACACAACAAGTTGGACTGAACTTTGAGTTGGGAAACAAAGCAGAATTTGCTGACAAGTTCAGCAGTTCCGGCTGCATCTGTGAGGAGAAATCAGAGCTTACGTTATAGTTTCGGTGACCCTTCCTCAGAACCAGGGCGTTAATTAACATCTGCTGTTGTCTGAGATTGAAAAAATAAAAGTGCTCATGCGCCCTCGGGGAACTGAGCCTTATTTTTACTGAAACAGAGAGTCATTCAAACACGTCCCCCCGTGAGTGACAGAGGCCTCAGGGGTGACCAAATTCAGAAAGTAGTATTTCACCTGCTTGACGTTTTTGTTCCTATTTCAAGCTGCATCTGTAAAATCTGTTTGCAGCAAAGTTCACCTTTGGAGGTTGGATGCGGCAGTTGCACAGAAATTCACACGTGACTCAGGGAGGCGCAAACGCACAATTCCATGCTTACAAGAGCAATATTGTAACGACTGTGCCACAGCAGGACACCTGTAAGGTGGGGTTGCCATGAATTGTATACTGCAGCGAATAGCCTATGTATTTGAAATAGGTTGTAACAGAGCTGAAGGAATCATGGATATAAAGATGGACGAATGCAATGCTGAGTCAGGTCGTGCCCAGTGTGATATCAACAGAGAACTTCCCTGGTTGTTTAGTCATTATGATTTAGTGGCATGGCCTGTTAATGGTTATGACTTACAGTAATCAATATGATATACTATCTGATCTTTAGAAGCAGAATGCAGCAGTGTATCAATCGTAAGTTTTCCACAACAGAAACGTATCCTTCGTACGTAATTGCCCATGCCGAGCAGATATCCTCAATTAATCTAGTCCCATTTGCAAGAACTTGGCCCATATTCCTCTGAACACTTCCTGTTCATATACACATTCAGATGACCTTTTGAATGGTTTGGAGATGCCAGTGTTGAACTGGAGTGTACAAAGTTCAAAAACACACAACAGCAGGTTAAAGTCCAACAGTTGTATTTGGATTCACGAGCTGCGTCTTACAACCTTACTCCCCAAAATCACCTGATGAAGGCACAGCGCTACAAACGCGAATGCATCCAAATGACATGTTGGACGATAACCTGGTATTGTGCGATTTTTAACTTTTTAAATGGAGTTATTGTACCTGCCAGCACCATTTCCTTTAACAGCTCATTGCACACACACACTACCCTCTGTGTGAAATATTGCCACATCGATCCCATTTATTTTTTTCCCTTCCCACTCTGGATCTGTGGCCTCTAATTCGAGACTAAGTCCATCCCAGGGATAAGTACTGATCTATTTCCCCTATCCACGCCCCTCATGACTTTATGAACATCTATAATTTCATCCCTCAGTCTCTGACGCTCCAGGGAAAACAGTCTCTGCCTCTCCTTGTAGCTGATATTGATATTGTTCCCAGATATTGATTCCCATCAGACCTACTCGGTTTTTGCAGTTGTGGCAGTCAAGAATAAGAAATAATTCGGAACCCGGGAAGTCCTGGTAGAAGCGCCGAATCCTACAGACTGTATGACCAGGGATGGAGGCAATACAGCCTCCATCGTTAGATAAGGAAACAGCGTTAGACTTTTATTATATTCAATGACGACATTTTTCTCCTCCAATGTTTTAGAGTCATCGAGGTGATAAAATACTGATAGCAACCCATCATCCCGGTTTCCAGCACTTGGCCTGCATACTTGAGTGCTCTGCAGTTCCGAGTGGTAATTTCAGAACTATTTTCCCTGGAACATTTTAAACTCACACGACACAACAAATTGGATGGAACTTTGAGTTGGGAAACAAAGCAGAAGTTGCTGAAAAACTCATTAGTTCTGGCTTCATCTGTGTGGAGAAATCAGAGCTAACGTCATGTGACCCTTCCTCAGAACCAGGTCGTCTATCAACATCTGCTTTTGTCTGATATCGAAAAAAAAGGGTCATACGCCTGCGGGGAACTGATCCTTATTTTCAGCGACAGCGAGAGAAGTAAATCTGTGGCCTCTAGTTCTGGACTAGCTCCAACCCAGGAATTAGACCCTATCTATTTACACTATCCACGCTCCTCATGACTTTATAAATATCTATAAGTTCATCCCTCAGCCCCTGACGCTCCAGGGAAAACAGTGACATTCTCTTTGACCGCTCCCGGTAGCTCGAATCCTCTAATTCTGTCAACATCCTTGTAAATCTTTTCTGATAATTTTCTTGTTTTACAACATCCATTCCAGAAGAGGGAGACCAGAATTGCACACAATATTCCAACAACTGACTGAACCTATTTCCTGCACAGCCGTAATATGACCTCCCAAATCCGATACTCAATGCTGTGACCAATAAATGAAAGCATCAGAATGTCTTCCCTGCATGTAAAGGTCCCACATCAGCAAGGTCAGATGCAATTTCCTGATGTGAAATCAGGGTGAAACGAGAACAGATGAGGCACCAGGGAACAAGAAAGACATTCATTGTTTGTGAGAGATGACGGTGAGCCCGTTGGTGCCAGGCTCCATGTTGGTGCTGAAGACGTGCCCTCCTGTTTATTTTGGTATACACATCACTCCAGATGTATCCACCACAATTCTGTGCCTATTCTGTGTTGACCTTTTCAAACCTCAGGGGAAAGTGAGGACCACAGATCCTGGAGATCAGAGTCAAGAATGTGGTGCTCGAAAATCACAGCAGGCCAGGCAACATCCGAGAAGCAGGAGGATTGACGTTTCGGACGTAAGCCCTTCATCAGAAATGAAGCTGGTGGCCTGGGGAGCTGAGGGATAAATAGCGGCAGTTTGGGACTGGGTGCAAGGTTGCTGAGAATACAATAGGTAGATAAAAGCGGGGAGAAGATGTTAGATTGGAGAGGAGGGTTGAGCGGATAGATGGGAAAGATGTTGAGCAGGGAAAGAGGGCGGTAGATGTCCCCTTCCCTGCTGTGCCTGAAGTAGATTCCTTTTGCTTTACATACGTTCTGTCAAATTACTTGTTGCGGAAATTTTAAACTGTCACTTCTTTGACATTTTCCACAATTTTCTGTGCAACTAAAACAAACACATATTATTTACTTTAAAGTTCTACCGACAGACCAAAGCTTTCAGCTTTTCCAAGGACTTTGGCTCCAACATCATTCAGGTGGACACTATCCCACGGGCCAGTTCAATCCTTCGCCAGTTCTGACCTAAAAATACAATGAAATAGCACGCATTTCAACCACACAGTTACCTCGTTAGTTTTGCTGATCTTGTGCAGATTTGCTTATGGACCAGGTAGTAATCAAGAGATTATTACTTTTTGTGCATGTTTTCTAATTTAGCACCAACCTAAATTCAATCAACAGAAATTCTTTCCTCTTTCCACCTACATCAACATCTGGATCATTCCTCTCCCACTCCAAGTTCATCTGCAGCCCAGATGAGTAACCTGAAAATGCGCACCAAGCAGACAAGAGAGCTTTCAGGACCCTTGGGACGAGCCATAGGGGACAGTCTCTATTTCCTGGCAGTTACTGTCCCCGATTATACCGATATTTCTCTTTTCTCCCTCCTCTTGAATTACCACCTCAGCCACATTTCTGTCCTCTCTTTGCTCATCCTCCCTACAGCCAGCATTTTCATCCACACAGGGAGGAAGTAACTCAAACCTGTTGGAGTGGCTGAAGGGCTGAGAGTCCTTCAGTATTACCCTCTGTTTCCCTCTACTTGCCTCATTCCCAGTCACACCCTTCTGTCACAGATTAAACGATATGAAGTAGTTAATCTAAGGAGTGTGACAGTCTCCTCTGCAATACCAAAATGGCTGTCTCAGATTTATAATAAACAACTAATCCTGTATCCGCTTCTGCTTGCACAAGTGTGTTCCAAACTTCTGACAAACACAGTGTGTTGCATGATTTGGAAGATGCACCTCGAATACTTCGAGAATGAGCCATAGTAACTCACAAATATTTTGGTGAACAGCCGAACGTGCTGACTAATTGCACCACAGAGTCTGAGGTGCAAAGAAATCGGCTAGATTCTGAAACCTGGGTGTCAGCGACTTCGAACTTCAGATTGCAGTTACTGAAACCGCAATTGTCCTTGGCCAGTTTTACTTTACCAAAATACATGCTAAGGCTTTCATTGTGCAGCGACGAGGCCAGCCTGATCCCAGTCACTGCAAATTCATGCATGTCACCAGGAAACGATTTTGCATGTGGATACACAAAACGTAATTCTGCAGCCTGGACAATAACACGAAAATCAGAATGGAACCCAGTCCATTTTTTTTGAACTCCACGCAGATTCTTTGTCTCTCGTTGTCTCTGTCCTGAATCCACACTGTGACGTACAGACTCGAACCAGGCTTCCCAGAGAGAAGTTTCGAGTCGAATCTATGAAGCAGGAGGGGAATGGCCAAGTTGAGCGGAGTTGAGACAATGAATTGTAGAAGGGAGGAATGGGGGAGGCAGAGTAAAAAAGAAACAGACAGACAGAAGGATACGGTGATTCGTGGGACAAAGGGACAGAGCGCAAATGATATAGAACAGGCATTCGTTTTTGACCTCTACTGCTGGTCATAATGTAAGATTATCACAGTACGATAACTTACCTTAATCGAATGTAATAGCAAGAGTGTGGCTATTGGCTTGTGGAGCGTCTGACTCCAGAACAAAAAGTTGCGTGTTCAAACCACCTCAGGCTCGCAGTGCGTTTTGAGGGTTTCCCTCCGTGAGTTTTACCTGGCAACAGATTTTGCTGTATGCGATATTCACTGAGCAAAGTGTTTTTTTCTAGCTCCTTTCAATCAGACGAGATGTTTTCCTGGCAGTTGTATCTGTGAACAATGGTTCAGGGAAGTGGATTACCCATTGTTTGGCTAAATGCTCAGTTCCCCCAGTGTGATATATCAAGCACAAAGTGTTCATCATTGGGTAAAACGCAGCCACATCCCTCTGTTCAGCCGTCACTTTTAGTTGGAGACAGCGTTGTGTTAACAACATGTAATGATATTTTGTTACTTAATCTACCCAATTTTATGCTTCAATCCATTAGGAAATTCCACCTCCTCCTGTTACAGAAGAGTGACAGAGGTTTCACAAAGAAATGTTTCGCAGCAACAGCAATTCTTTCCTCTCACTGGACACAGTTAAAGTGATGTTTATCTCAACAACAGGAGCGAAAACCGAAGTCTAACGGACCCTCTCCACATTAACGGTGATTCTGAAATTTACACCGTGTTGGTAAACTCCAATTACGGACATTTACTTGGTTCAGTCCGCAATGTGTTACATTTAATTGGCCGCCAGGACGTGGCTGTGTGAAGCAGCATGGGGAATTACTGCGCGGAGTCCTGTGCATGAAACACATCACAACTGATCTTTTATTTTTTACAAATTCACGAGCTTACTCCCATCTCACAGAAGAGAGACGGTATGATGTAGATCATAGCAGACCGACTGAGAACAGGATAAGGCCATTCAGACCTTCACAAGCGTATCAACTCCTCTGTGCCAACTTCACCAATGTTTTACACAATATACGTTTGCGTCTATTTACTGGAAGCACAGCAAATTGCAGTTCTCGTGGAACTGCCACACAGGAGGAGACGGCGTTGATTCAATGATCACTGGGTTTCACACCTTTAACTCCGAATGCACCATTCCACACACCTGAGGTCAATATCTGTAAAAATAATTCTCAGTGATGGAGAGAAATACTCAGTTTTCCATCTGGCATGTAGCATGTAACTTTGATAATGATGTTATAATTCCATCATTGCTGTCGTGTAATGTGCTCTTGGGCAAATATACACATTGTCAAACGTCACACATTCTGTTGTACTAAAGCCGATTTCACTCAGAATCACAACGTGTCTCATAGTGCAGTTGGAGGCCAGAGAGCCCACCTTCTCTCTGCTGGCTCTCCAGGGCCACTCTTTTGCTCTCTCCATGTAATTCTGAACATTGTTCCTTTTCATGTAAACATCGATTTCCCTTTTTGTCCATCGAATCTGAATCTTTTTCACTGTCAGATAGTGATTTGCGGACATGTGTCACTCCCTGTGCGAATGTATTATTCCTCATGTCAGTTGTATTTCTTTTCCTGATGACCTTCAATCTCTGCCGAGTCATTCTAGATACTTTCAGGCGTTGGAGTATTTTCACTCCCTTGCTTCTCCTGACTAGAACCTTCATGACTTTGGAAAGGTCAAACAGATGCTAAATGTTTGGGTCTGGAAAAGCACAGCTGGTAAGGGAACATCAGGAGCAGGAAAATCTACGTTGCAGACGTTCGCTCCTCATTAGGAATGAGGGGAGGTTTAAAGTGCTGAGAGATAAATAGGTGTGTGGGGGACAGGAGTGAGAACGGAACTGGGAAGTTAATCAGTCGATGGATACTGCAGGTTGATGGTGATAGGTCAGAGCGGAGTATGGAGCTGCTGGTGGGCTGGAAGATGGGCAGATAGGACAGTTAAGAGGTAGATATCGAGGTGGAGCGTTAGACCTGCGATGGGGCTTTAGGGAGGGCAGATGAGGAAACTGGTGAAGTTAACATTCATGTTGAGTGGTTGTATGTTCCCATACAGGAAGTTGAGGTGTTGTTCCCACACTCATCAAGAAGCTTGTATTTGAATGTGGAGGAGGCACAGGACTTGCATATCTTTGGGGTGGGAGGGGGAGATGAAGTAGTCAGCTACAGTACGTTGGGATTGTTTAGTGCGTGTATCCCAGAGATGTTCTCTGCAACGCTCTAGGTATTCGTGCCCTGTCTAACCAGTGTCAAGGAGACCACGTCAAGAACAACGGACACTGTAGATTAGATGTTTGCATTTGCAAGAAAATCTCTGCTGGTTGTGCAAGTATCCTTTGGTGCGACGGACAGAGGTGAGGTGAGTGCTCAGGGCGCAGGTTTTTCACCTCTTGCGCTGGCAGGGGAAGACCAACTTTCAGCATTCTGTTCTCTCAGGTAAATTGCCCCAACTTTCCAATCTACCTTCACAGCTGAAATTGCACATCACATCATCCTGTTCACTGTTGTCTTGAGTCAATTAATTTCCACACATCCTGAAGTTTCACGAGCAATAATGTAGCTGGTAGTTTCATTCAGAGTCGGATTGACTCCGTGAACAATCTGAAACACAGGTTTTAACTTTGGCAAAGTGTTTCCCATTTTTGTGTTTGCTGCAATAGCAGCTCTTCTCCATCTCGACTTCAGGCTGTTCAACGTCATTTACAGAGACTATTTTTTGAGAAACTAGATCGATTATTTTTGTGTCAGTGCAGACAGGACATATGCACCTGTCCGGGATTTGAACCACGTATTTAACCCTTGAATGCCATGACACCCGATGAGCAATGTGTGATAGCCAGGTGGCATAGCACACTGCGCGAGCAGCGTTCCTTTTCGCCGCCTGAAATACATTCCACAACGCTCCTGGAATTCCAAGCAGCGAAGCGTTTCCAGAATGTTTGTTTCCAGTTCTGTCTCCCTGCTCACTGACCCGTATCAAGGAACCACGCTGGCAGACAATGTAACTATTTTATTTCTACTTGCAAGCTGTGCGGGGAGAGGGCAGAGCCCGTTCGCTTTTCTGCTCAGTGTCAATCACTTGCTGTGAGTAGAAGCAATTACACAGCAGAAAATGAGCAATTTTGATTGTGGATTTTCTCCGAACGTTTGTATTTCCGAGAAATAGAACGATTCTGAACTGGCAGGAGAGGATAAAATAGACACTGGAGATTCTTCCTACACGTAAACTAATATGTGTTCGATTGTGTGCAGCCTGTTTGGTGTTCCGAGTTCGTCTTCACACACAAATCCTGCAGGAAGTCTAATGCAACACGGGCGTACATTTCTTTCCTGCGAACGGGCAGCAGTTGACATCTGAGCTCCAACTTACTCCGGTGGAAAGAATGCAAGAGAAACGCTCACTCAGTGACGGTCATCACCACGGCCCTGAGCTGATCCGCTGCTGACAGTCCAACGCGAAAGGAAGGGTTTAAAAATGAGTCATTGTTTCTCCCTCATCCCAGAAAGAGGGAGAGGGACGGCATACACACGTGGCGTCATTCCCACGCAGACAGACACCATACAACCCATCCACTACACGGCGATTCTTTGTCACTTGTATCTCTCTGAGATTATTCACAATCGGTGACACATGTCCAAACATTGAGGAAATGTGTCGGTGTGGTGATGCTGTCTCGCTTATGCTGATTCTCCTGCCATTCATGTGTGAACCAGTAATGAAGAATTCGCCGGATTACGCGTCAGGATAGCGGAGTATCGACTCCGACCTGGCTCGAGAGCAATGCAGGATTTTATTTCACTTACAAACCAATCGTTCTCTTTCTTCTGAAGTCGAATCGACGTTTGAATTTCTGATCTGCAGGGATCTTCTGTCAATGTACCCGAGAACATCAGAGACAACATCCCTACTCCGTCACAGGAGGGTAACTGAAATTGTCCCACACATTTCCATTTCCATAACTCACTTCCCCAATCATTGCGATTCCAGGGAATGGCAAGGTTACAATATGAATAGCTAAGTCGCAGATTTGAAAATCTTTTGAAACTTTTTGTCAAGCGGTATCAAAGGAGAATGAAGGGTAAACTGGTTGATTGAGCAGGGATTATCAAAACAAGTTCGGCTTATTTAACAGGGTGGAACATTGCTTCTGATTTTCTCAAGAACATTAATTGAACTAAGGAATTGAACTCACTCTCGTCACTGATGCTTTCCTTTTGTTGATACCGCTTTTAACGGAAAAAATGAGCAATTTTCATTCCTTGGCCGCGATTCGACCCCGTACCCCATCGGTCAAAGCGGTGAATCGTGACCACTTGACCACCAGGAATGGCTTCCACTGCCGGTTGCCTGGATGGCATGTTAACCCCCAAACTCCTTTCAATGCTTTTGTCAGAAACAACCGCTTGATTATCCTCATCCCATATTCCGTCCCTTGGCCTTGTATAGTTTAGCATTACAAAATCACATCTGAATACCTCTGAAGCTAATGTAGGCTTCTGCTTCTCCGACTCTGACTCACAGTGGACTCACAGATTCAAACAGCTGTTGGCTGATTAGGTTTTACTGCATATCTCCTCAACTGTTTCTGCCTCTACCTGTAAATCTATGCCCGCGATGACACAGCAAGAACAAACATTTGTTTTCGTCTACCCTATCCATACCCAACATTACTTTGTTAGGAAAGCCGAGCTGTGATGATCTGATATTTTTCAGCAAACATACTGCAGAAAAGTACAGAACAGGCTGATGCTAACAGCGGATCGTTTTGAGACGCTGAGCTGCGGTGAAGGGAGTATCTATCATTCAACTCAGGACTAGAAATGAGCAGAGGTTTCCCGCAGATTCCAAGAATCCATTACTCAAAGTCTTGAAACAGCACAGTGACGGTGAATAAATGTTCCAACCGAGAAGAGAGTGGCAAGTTCTAACAGAGAAGAGAGTGACACAGAAGCAGGGACTTGAGGGCAAATAACATTTCTTTGCCACAGAAAGGCATTGGTTCACAATATGGAGACTTCCGAAGTGCAGCAGTGACTCTGATTGTTTTTCCTGGTTTTTCACTTTGTGAGAATTCCTATTACTGCTCATGTTGGTGTGAACATCAGAACACTGCAGATGGGGGCTTTTGGTACACACAGGGCAGGGGTGGAACAGGCCATGCTCTTGCTTGTTTTGAGTGCAGTTCAAGGCTCTGTTCTACTTCCAAACACATCTTCCTTATTATATTGAAGCCGAGGTGAGTTTTTGATTGCTGATCTTCATGAAGAAGAATCCTTTCACTGCCTCACATCAGCAAATGTCCCCGAATACAGTCGAAGCAATCTGACAGCGCTGTCAGTGGAGAGGAAGATGAAATAGCCCCACCCTTCATTTCCTTTTGTTACCCAAACCCACCGACTGAATCACTGCAGCTCCTGGGAACGGAAATGAAGCAAACACCAAAACTTAATCTCAGCTATGTGAACCTTTCAGAACTCTTTCCGAAGCGGAATCAGGAGAATGAAGAGTGAAATGTCCAACTGAACAGAGACAGTCTGGAAATTTCCCCTTCTTTCAGATAGAGCTCTCATGTTCTCGACGTCATTAATTGATTCCCGTCAAACCTGCTCTGATTTTGCTGTTGCAACAGTCTACAACAATAAATTCGAATTTTCAGATCTGGAACCGAAAGCCGGGCAACAGTGGTAGAAGCATCGATTCCTACTCACTCTGCCACCAGGAATATAAGCAAGAGCACGTTTCTCATTTGTTTCAAAACAGCTTTAGTCGTTGATTATGGTCTTTGGAGATAACTTTCTCGTCCAATCTGATGGAGTCATCATGTATTTTACTTCACCATTAGGGGCCCATCATCCTAGTTTTCAGCCCTTGGCCTTTCGCCTTACTTGCACTGAATTTTCAACTGGTCATCTCAATGATATTTTCACTGGAATATTTTGCACTTCAATGACACACTAATTAGGACTGGAATTTGAGATGGAAACAAAAATACAAGTTGCTGAAAAAGCTCACCAGTTCTGGTAGTATTTGTGAGGTTAAAGCAGAGATAAAGTTACGGGTTCGGTGGCAATTCCTCCGAACCAGTCTTTCAGCAACGTCTGGTTTTGCCTGAGATTGAGAAAATGTGTTCATGCTCCCTCGTGGAACTGAGACTCATTTTCACCGACAGAGAGAACCATGCAGTGACATCCCCCCAAGAGTGACATCGGCCTCAGAACTGACTAAATCCAGGAAGTAGGATATGACCAGCTTGGCATCCTTGTCCCTTTTCAGGCTTGAAGAACAGAATCCGTTTGCTGCAAAGTGCTCCTTTGGATTTTGGATGCGGCAGGTTTGCCAAATTTCACACGTGGCTCAGGGTGGCACAAACCCACAAACGCAGGCTTACAAAAGCTTTTAGTCAACCACTGTGATACAGCAGCAAAGGTGTCAGGTGGGGTGTCATGGCCTAAATACTGCAGTCTAATAGATGACTGATTAGTCTGTGTATTTCAAACAAGATGTAACAGAGCTGAATGAATCATGTACTGAAAGATATGGGAATGCAATATTTAATCAGATAATGCCCAGTCTGATATCAACAGAGAACTTCTCTGGTTGTCTCGTAATTAAGATTTAGCGCTATCTGTGCCATGGAATGTTAATGGCTAAGAATTACAGTAATCAATGTGAAATACTGCCTGATCTTTTGAAGAAGAATGACGCCGTGGATTAGTCACAGAGTCATAGAGATTTACACAACAGACAAGCTCAATGTTGGTGCTGAAGACGGGTTTTCCTGTTTAAATTAGTACACTCATCACTTCAAATAGATTAGCTACAATGACTGTCCTTTGTGTGTTACACTTTGCAAATCTCAGGAGGAAAGTGGGGACTGCAGATCCCAGAGATCAAAATCAAAAGTGTGGTTCTGAAAAAGTGCAGTAGGTCAGGCAGTATCCGGGTATCAGGAGAATCGACTTTTCAGTCATAATCCCTACATCACGAATAAAGTTTGTGGGCAGAGGAGCTGAGAAATAATTGGGAGACGAGTGGGGCTGGGAGCAAGATAGCTGAGAATGCAGAAAGTAGATGAAGGTGCGGGAGAAGGTGATGGGTGGAGAGGAGGGTGGAGCGGATAGATGTGGAAGATGATGAACAGATGAAAAAGGCAGTGTCGAGTTGGAGGCTTGGGATAAGTTGCAGGGAGTGTAATTGAGAAAACATGTGAAATCCACATAAATCCCGTGGGATTGCAGGGTGGAGCAGCGGAAAATGAGGCTTCTTTCGTCCAAGTGTCAGGTAGTTAGTGTTTGGCGATGGAGTAGGGCCAGAATATGCATGTGCTTGGTGGAGTGGAAAGGGGATTTGAATTGTTCACTAACGGGGTGGTGTGGTTGGTGCAGGTGTCCCAGAGTTTTCGCTGTAACGATCCACAATTTGGTGTTCTGTTTGCCGATGTAAGGGAGGCCATATCGTGAGCCACAAATGTTATCTACTCTATCCGTTGCACTGGTAGTGGTCTCCCAGGGCTGATCCCCTTGCAGCTTCTCCAGCATCTGCAGTCCTCACTTTCTCCTATATGATCCCCTTGCAACCACGTCTTTGTGATACACACAAAAATAACATACTTGCCAATTTCAAACTGTGCTTCAAACTCGTTTATCTTTGTTCATATACTGTGTCTGTTTCGGTACAACACCCTCACGCATGCCGTAACTGCTGTTCTCAGAATTGTACCCTGAATAATTGTTCTGGAAATAGATTGCTAATACTTTACATAATTTCTGTCCTATCACTTGTTGTGGAAACCTTAACCCGTGCAAAACCCTCCACTTCTTGAAGTTTTTCTCATAATTTTCGATGCAACTGAAACCAACACCCATAGTTTACAGTGCTATAAACCGACCCCAGTTATCAGATTCTCAAGGACTTTGTTCGCTACATCATGCAGGTGGAAACTGTCCCATCCCAACAGTTCCATCAGTCGTCAGTTCTGACCACAATATCCAAAGAAATAACATGTATTTCTCCCACACCAGTCTTTCAATCATACATTTACCTCGCTAATCTTGCTGATCTTGTGCGGATTTATTTATGGATCCAGAGATTATATCGATTTGTATCTGTTTTCTAATTTCGCACAAACTAAATTCCATCAGCAGAAACTCGTTACTCTTTCTACCAATGTCTACAACGGTATCGTTCCTCACCCAAACCAAGTTCCTCTGCAGCCCAGAAAAATATCCTGAAACCGGGCACCAGGCAGGCAACACAGCCATCGGGACATTTGATTTAGGCAATGAGGAAGAGTCTCTGTTTCCTGGCATCTGCTATCCTCGGCTATACCGATATTTTTCTTCAGTGCATCGTCTTGAATCGCCCACTCACCACATTTGTGTCCGCATTTTTTTCATTCTCCCTACAGCCAACCTTCTCACAGCCACGAAGTAATCTGGGTAAGTGTGCGAAGGGCGGGAAACAGTCACTGCATGGATCTCCTGTGGTCTTTCTGCTGGAAACAAAAACACGAATACCGTTTTGGTTAGTGTTCGGGGACGACTTATCAGGGGTATGCAGTAAGTCTTTGAGGAGAAAGTGAGGTCTGCAGATGCTGGAGATCAGAGCTGGAAATGTGTTGCTGGAAAAGCGCAGCAGGTCAGGCAGCATCCAGGGAACAGGAGAATCGACGTTTCGGGCATAAGCCCTTCTTCAGGGCTTATGCTGTATGCAGTAAGTCGCAGGGCTCTGGCGCAGAAACTGCGCCTATTGACTCGAAACGAAGGTGGGAAAGGAGGAGAGTTTTAGTCATTGGGCACACAATATTGAGCGGGCCAGTTAGTATGTTTGTGCGGAAGGAACGGGAGTTATGCTTTGTGTGTTGTGTCTGGTGCAATGGTCCGTGTTGTCTCAAATCGTGTCTTTGCGGCCCTCAGGGGTGAGAGTGACCAGCTCCAAATCGGTTCGATGTGAGTACGAACGATAGCTTGAAAGAGGGGTATGAATGTAAGACAGAATTTCTGGGAGCTCGGTTGGAAGCTCGGAGCTTGAATAAGCAGTGTTGTTATCTTTGGATTGTTACCCACGCCACGTGATCATGAGTGAAGGGATAGGGAGATATATAAATTGAAAACGTTGCCAAAGGGATGGTGCAGGAGAGAATGCTTCAGGAACACGGTTAATTGGGATTCATTCTGTGGAAGGTGGGAACTCCACAAGCAGGACAGACATCAGTTGAACCAGAGTGGTATGATTGTCCTGGGTGGGAACTTTGCTGGTGGTATTCGGATAAACTAGCTCAGCAGGGGAATGGGCTCCTGTGGTGTCGTTCGAGGCAAACGAGGATGAGAGTAGGCAGGGCATGGAGAGGAATTCACAGTGACTATAATGTGCTGACTGACAGCAAACTGGTTAAACGTGTGCTTGCTTCAAAGCCAGAACAATCCGAAATCGAGTGTGTAAACTTGCAGCATGGTTCGGTAACAGGGACTTCTATGTTGTGGCTATTATGGGTACATGGATAGACAGGGTCAGGAATGGGAGTGACAGTTTCCAGGATTTGGAATCTTCATTGAGAACAGGGGAGGATTTTAAATATGGAGAAGTGTGGCTTTGTTACTCAAGGACAGCATAACGGTGGCTGAAAGTAATCTTGACAAGGATAAGTCTACTGAGGTGGTATGGGATAAGGTAAGGAACAGGACAGACGAGGCGACACCGCTGGAAGTTTTCTTCAGACCTCCACTGACTTCCAGGGATGCGGAGGAGAGGTTCGGCCAAACGATTCTGGGTAGGAGTGAAAAGAACAGTTTGGTCATTCTGTGGACTCTAACGTCCTCAGATTGAATGGAAATGCTGTACCTCTGGTACGTCGGATGGATCGGTTTTCGTTTCATGTGTTGAGGAGGGTTTCCTGACACAGAGTATCGAAGAACCAACAAGAGGGGCGGCTACACTGCAACTGGTGCTTAATAATGTACCAGACCAGACGTTTGAGTTAGTGTTACGCTTGCAATTTGGAGAAGGTGACCATAATTCAATTGCGGTTAGTTTAGCAATAGAAAGTGATAGATACATACCACAGGGCAAGAGTAATAGATGAGGGAAAAGCAACTATAATGCAATTAGGTAGCACTTCGGATGCACAGAATGGGACAGCAAAATGAAGGGGATGGGACAATCGAAATGTGGCACTGGTTCAAGAAACATGTATTGTGTGTCCTTGATAGTTATGCCCCTATAAGGCAGGGAGAAAGTGATAAAGTATGGGAACCGTTGCTTACTCAATCAATTACATCTCTTGTTTAGCGGAAGAAGGAGGCTTATGTGACGTTGAGACGAGATGGTTCAGAGAGGCGATGGAGAGTTACAGATTGGCCTTAAAGTATTTAAAGACAAACATAAGAGGAACAATGAGATCAGGTGAGCAGACTTTGTCAGGTACAATAACGGAGATCCCGCCAGCTTTCTATAGGTGTTTGAGTAATAAAAGGATGGTTAGGGCCAGTCAAAGACAGAATTTAGAAGTTTTGTGTGTACACTTTGGAGACTGGAGACGTGCTAAACGAATATTCCCCAACAGATTACACTCCGAAAAAAGGAGAATATTGTAGTGGAGAAAAGTGTCATGTTGGATATTAGACTAGAAAGGATATGGGTGAATTAGGAGGAGGTGTTTTCGAAGTAGTGGAAGTAGACAAGTCCTCTGGGCCAAATGGGATTGATCCGAGGATTCTGAGAGAATTTGGGGGAGACGTTGTAGCCTTTAGCGTTGCTCTTTGAGCAGTCATTGTTTATATTTTTAGTACGAGATTAGTGGAGAATTGCCAGCATTGTGCCCTTGTTCAAAAAGGCAGTAGGGATGACCCAGGTAATTATAGAACAGTGAGCCTTACAACTGTTGTCGGAAAAAAAATTGGAAAGGATTGTAAGAGGTAGGATTTATAATCATCTTGCAAGCAATAAGTTGATTGCAGATAGTCAACATGGTATTGTCAAGGGAAAGTCATTTCTCACAAAACTCATTGAGTATTTGGAGAATGTGACGAAGCATGTGGATGAAGGTAAGCAGTTGAAGTAGTGTACATGGACTTCAGTAAAGCTTTTGATAACGTTCCACATTGTAGGCTGTTGCAGTAAATACAGGATCGCTTTTGGGACCACTGCTGTTTGTCATTTTTATAATTGGATGCAGGCATAGGTGGATGGGTTAGTAGGATTGCAGATGACGGTAAATTCAGTGGAGTAGTGGACATTTGCAGGGGGACTTGGATAAACTGCAAATTTAGTCTGAGAGGTGCAATTCGAGTTCAATGCAGCTAAATTTGAGGTGATTTACTTTGGGAAAACTAACAAGAAGGTTGAAAACTGGATCAATGGAAATATTCTTGGCAGTGTGAATGGGCACAGTGATCTTGGAGTCCATGTACATAGATTCCTGACAGTTGCTACCCAGGTTGATAGTACTGTTAAGGTGGCATATATTGTGTTCGGTTTTGTTACTAGAGGGATTGATTTCCAGAGGCATAATGTCGTGCTACAACTATACAAAACGCTTGTGCAGCTGCACTTGGAACATTGTGTACAATTCTGTTCGCCCCATTACCAGAAGGATGTGGAAGCATTGAAAAATGTGCAGAGGAAGTTTACCACGGTATTGCGTGGTTTGAATGGAAGGTCTCATGAGGAAAGGCTGAGAGATTGAGTTATGTTCTCATGGGAAAGAAGAAGGCTAAAATGGATTTGATAAAGACATAAAAGATGATCAGAGGATGATATAGGGTCGACAGTGAAAGTAGTTTTCCTAGGATGATGACGTCAGACTGTATGAGGGTGAATAACTACAAATTGAGAGTTGATAGATTTAAGACAGATGTCAGACGCCTTCAGAGAGTGAGGACCTGGAATGCCCTGCGTGCCACGGTAGTTAACTCAGACACATGACGGAAATTTAAATAATCCTTGTGTAAGCACATGGATGATGATGAGACTGTGTAGGGGGATGAGGATAGATTAGTTCACATGTCGGCGCAAAATTGAGGGCCGAAGCGTGTGTTCTGCGCTGCATTGTGTTCTATGTTTGATGACATGCAAGTCGGTGGAGTCGTGGACAGTGTGGAAGAATGTTGAAGGTTGCAGGGGGACTTGGATAAACTGCAGGTTTGGACTGAAGGATAGAAACTGGAGTTCATTGCAGATAAATCGGAGTGATCCACTTTGGGAAGAAAAATAGGAAGGCAGAATATTGGGTAAATGCAAAGATTCTTGGCCGTGTTGATGTACAGAGTAATCCTGGAGTCCATGAACATAGATCCCTGAAACTTGGCATCCAGGTCGATAGTGCTGATAAGAAGGCATACAGTGTGTCAGGTTTTATTGGTAGAAGGATTGAGATCCGGAGCCATAATGTCATTCGGCAATTCTACAAAACGCTAATGTGGCCACACTTGAATATTGCGTATACCTCTGAAACCCCACTACAGGAAGAATGTGGAAGCATTGGAAAATGTGCAGAGGAGATTTCCCAATATGTTGCCTGATCTGGAGGGAAGGTCTGATGGGGAAAGGCTGAGAGACTTGATTGTATTCTCACTGGAGAGAAGAAGGCTCTGAGGGAATTTGTTAGAGGCATAGAAGATGACCTCAGGATTAAGTAGGAAAGAAAGTGATAGACTTTTTTTACAAGGATGATGACGTCAGCTGGTACGAGAGGGCACAGTTGCAAATTGAACGGTGATAGAATTCAGGCAGTTGTCATCCGCAAGTTCATTACTCAGAGAGTGGTAAGTGCGTGGAATGAACCGCCTGCTAATGTAGTCAAAACAGCCACATTAGGGGCATTTAGGCAATCCTTGGTTAAGCATATCGATGATGCTGGGATAGTGTAGGCGGTTGAGCTTAGATCAGTTCACAAGTATGTGCAACATTGAAGGCCGAAGAGCTTGTTCTGCATTGCATGTTCTATTTGCTATGTTAATCACACAGGGAGCAACTACCTCAAACCTGTTCAGCTGAAGGGCTGAGACACCTTTTGTACTACCCTCTGGTTCCCTCTATCTGCCACACTCACAGTCACACCCTTCTGTCCCTGAACACTGGCTGATTTGAAATAGTTAATCTACAGAGTGTGACTGTCTCCTCTGCAATAAAAACTGTCTATCTCAGATTTAAAGATAACAAATCATTCACTTTACACTGCTGAATGTCCAAAAGAGCTCCAAACATCTGACAAACTCAGTGTGTCAAAGTCATTCTGAACTAGCACCTTGAGTGGTCTAATCCTAATTCTTAGATAAGGAATCATAGTAAGTTACTAATATTTTGGTGTACAGCTTAATGTGCTGACGAAATGCACCATAGAGTCTGAGGTGTAAAAATGTTCTCTAAGATTCTGAAACCTGGGTGTCAGCAATTTTCAGCTTCAGACTGCAGTTACTGAATTAGCAATTCTCCTCTATCAGCTTTACTGTACCAAAATACAGGCTGAGACTTTCATTGTGGAGAGATGGCGACAGCTTGATCCCAGTGCCAGCAAACTCATTCATGTCAACAGGAAACGGTCTTTTCTGTTATTACATTCAAAACAAATCTGCAATCTGTCTGTCATTTCCTTAGTTTCAATTGTCATCGCACTTCTGTCCTTATTAGAAACACGGACAATCCTAGCCTTATGGAGTCTTTCTCTACTGTAATCAGGCTAGATTTAAAACACTGCTTTCAGTATTGGTCGAGCATTTCATGCTCTGGGCTGAACTTCCAATGGGATCCATCTTGCCAGCATTGTTTCACACCATGTTAAACTTTATGCAAGTATCCACAGAAATCATTAGCCACCATCTGGAATAAATGCTCCCAAACCTACCTGAGGGATTTCGGGTGATGGTTTTCCATTTATAGTAGAAGGAAGGCAAGTTTGCATCCAGTCTGTTTAATGTAGAATTACGTCCCCATGTGAGCTGATGTTGGGATGAACAATGAATGCTTCCCGTTGCAGGCCTCCCTGAACCTCAGGGAAGTTTATTTCATAAACTGTCCCCGGGGCTTCCAGCAGTGACGTGACCTCATAGGGCATGAGCTGGCCTCTGGGACATGAATATAGTTGGACACGGGTCACGTGGTACTGGACTATTCAATGGAATGTTTTTCGAACGACAGGAATTTAAAATTGTACATGTCACTCATGCGTGACTGGCTTACGGTTCATCAACTATTCTGATGGCATATGTTTATTTTAAATACACATGATGGATTTCCTTGGTGAATTTCAAGAATTATTGTGCATAAATGGCCGAATGTACTGGTCACTATCGGGAAAATGTGAATGAAACCTATTCCCCATCTGTTTTACCTCTCACACATTCTTTGTCTCTCGTTGTCTCGGCTGTTGTCTCTGTCCTGAATCCACCCTGTGACGTAGAGTCTCGAATCAGTCTCCCCAGAGACAAGTTTAGAGCCGAATCAATGAGGCAGGAGGGGCATGGTCGAGGAGAGAGAAGTTGAAACAATGCAGAAGGGCGGAAATATGGGAGTGTGAGAATGGGAAAAAAAAAACAAAGACAGACAGAAGGAGCTGTTTTATCGAGAGGAAGAGGAGTAGAGATCGACCGAGACAATAGAGGCATTAATCGTTGGCCTCTGTTGCTAGTCATAACGTAAAATTGTCGCAGTAAAATAGCGTCACTTTATGGAGCACAGTAATACGTGTGTGGCTGTGGGCTTGTGCCGCATCTGACTGCAGATCGGAAAGCTGCTTGTTCAAATCACGTCAGGCTCGTGGTGTGTTGTGGATGTTTCCCTCCCTGAGTTTTCCATGTCAACAAACGTGCTGTGTTCGAATATTCATTGGTCAAAATGTTCTTTCCAGCTCCTTTGGATCACACGAGAAGTGCTGCTGTCAGTTTTATTTGTCAACACTATTTCACGGATTTGGAGAGCCCATCGTTTTGGTAAATGCTCACTTCACCCAGTGTGAGAATTAAAAAAAAACTGTTCAGCGTGGGGTATAAGTACACAACCGCCTCCCTCTGGGTAGCCGCAGCGTTCAGTTGGTGACAGTGTCATGTTTAGTTTTAGTTTAGTTATTTTGATATTTAATTACATAATTTATGGACACCAAATTTTATGTTTCAGAAAGCATTGTTTCCCAGCAACAGCAATTCTTTCCACTCACTGGACAGATTAAAAGTGATCTTTATTCAACGGAATGTTCACTGGTCTAAGGGCTTTCTCCCAAAGAAACCAAACATATAAATAGAAAGCAGGAATTTTCTGCGTTGTTTCGCCTGAGGTCCACTGAAGATGTTACCTTGTAAGGAAACGAAATGTCTGGAAATGAACCTTTGAGCTCAGCGAGCAAACCTACAGCCAAAAAGGATTTCTCCATATTAACGGTGAGACTGAATGTCACACTGTGTTGGTAAATTCCAATTGTGGACATTGATCTGCTTCAGTCCTATATTTATTACATTTAATCGGCTGGGAGGACGTCGCTATGTGAAACCGAGTGGGAAATTATAGCAGGGATTAAAACACATCACAACTGATTTTTTTTAACAATTTCACGACATTATTCCCATCTCAGTGAAGAGAGGTTGCAAACTTTAGATCATAGCAGACAAATGTAGAACAAAAGAATGGTATTAAGGCATTCACAGGCGTATCAACTCCCCTGTGCACATTGCATCTACTTACTGGAAGCACAGCAAATTGTATTGTTTGCGGAACTGCCACAAAGGAGGAGACGGCTTTGATACATTGAACGCGGGATTGCACACCTTTGAGCTCCAAATGCGCCACTCCGCTTACCTGAGTTAATAACTGTAAAGAAAGCTCTCAGTCATTCAGAGAAATACTTAGTTTTCCATGTAGCATGTAACTTTGAGAATGAAGTCATAATTCCTTCATTGCTTCTGGGCAGAATATACGCGTTGTCAAATGTCCCACATTCTGTTTGGACCAAATGCGATTTCATTCAGAATCACCAAGTGTGTCACGGCGCACAAGGAAGCTGGGCAGCCAACCTTCTATCTGCTGTCATTTTATTGCTCTCTTCACGTAACTCTGAACATTGTTCCTTTTCAGGTTGATATTGAATTCCCTATTGCATACATGGAATCTTACTCTTTGTCACTCTCAGACAGTGATTTACGGACATATACCACTCCCTATGCAAACACATTTTTCCTCGTGTCATGTCTAATTATTTTCATCGTGATTTTCAATTTCTGCCCAGGCGGTCTGGATCGTTTCAGGCGTTGGAGAATTTTCACATATTTATTTTCTCTGTCTAGACCATTCATGGCATGGAAAAGGTCAAGCAGATTAAAATAGTGGAGAGCTGGAAAAGTACAGCTGGTCAGGCAACGTCGGGAGCAGAAAAATCGACTTTTCAGACATGAGCCCTTCATCAGGAATGGGGGGAGGAAGGGGACTGAGAGACAAATAGGAAGGAGCGTGGGGCTAGAGTGAGAGAGGAGTTGGGATCAAGGAACTGGGAAGTCAATCAGTGGATGCAGGTTGGAGGGGGACAGTGACAGGTCGGAGAAGAGTGTAGAGATGATAGGTGGGAATGAAGATGGACAGGTAGGACAGTTCAAGACGGTGGTACCCAGTTGGAGGTTTTGATCTGCGTTTGGGGGAGGGGAGAGGAGATTAGGAAACTGGAGAAGTTAATGTTGATGCCGAGTTGTTGGATGGTCCCAAAGAGGAAGATGAGGTGGTCTTCCTCCACTCATTGTACAACTTGTAGTTGATGTTGGAGGAGGCCCAAGACATGCATGCCCTTAATGGAATGGGAGCGGAAGATGAAACAGTCGACTACAGTACGGTGGACTGTTTGGTGCGTGTTTTCCAGAGATACCTCTGCAACGCTCTCATAATAGTATCCTGTCTCCCCAAAGTCAAGGAGACCACGACAAGAACAACGCACACAGTCGAAGAGGTGTTGGCATATGCAGTAAACTCTGCCGGATGTGGAAGGTACCAATGGGGCAATCAACAGAGGTGAGGGAGCTGGTGAGGGTGCAACGTTTTCACCTCTTGCGGTGGTAAGGGAAGACCAGCTTTCAGCTTTCTCTTTTCCAGGACATGACCCAATTTTCCAATCTACATTCACAACTGACATTGAACATACACTACACCATTCACTTGAACCTGTTCAGCGCTGTCGCCAATCACTTCACTTCCCCACTTACTGAAGTTTCACGTGCAGAACTGAACAGTAATGCAGTTGAAAGATTCACTTAGAGTCTGATCGACACAGAGAACAATCCGAAACACATGTTTTAACTTTCAATGTGCTTCCCTTTTTCGCATTTACTGCAATGCTGGGTCTTGTTCATCCTGACTTCAGGCAGTCAAACATTTTTGTGGAAGTGTAGACAGGACATATGGGTCCCTCCGGGATTTGAACGGTATATCTAAACCACTGAAAGCTCAAAAGAAAAATATGTCCCTTGAGCAATGAGACACAGCCTGGTTGCACTGCCCACTCTGCCAGCAACTCACTTTTTCTCAGTTTAAATTCCATTCCACATTGCTCCAGAATTCCAAGCATCAAAGTGTTTCCAGAGTATCTGCTTCCAATTTTGTCTCCCTGCTTCCTGATGCTGCTGTTTGTCCCGTAAAAAGGGACCGGGCTGTCTCCACTGGTGGACAACTTTGTTTCTATTGTTAGCTGTGCTGGGTGAGGGCAGAGTCCATTCGCTCATCTGCTCAGTGTCAGTCACTTGCGGTGGAAGAAGTCAATGACACGACAGGAAGTTAGCAACTTTATTTGTGGATTTTCTCCAAAGGTCTCTTATCCGAGAAATAGAAAGATGCTGAGATGGCGGGGAAGGAACAAATTGACACTGGAGATTCTTCCTTCAGGTAAATAATATGAGTTCTCTCGAGTGCAGCCTGTGTGGTGTTCAGAATTCTTCTCACAGCAATCCTGCAGAATGTCCAATGCAAAACGGGCGACCGTTTCTTTGCTGCGATATCTGAGCCACCACTACTCGCAAATGAAGAGGATCCAAGAGAAATGCGCACTCACTGACAGTCATCAAAACGGCCCGGAGCTGCGTTGCTGCTGACAGCCAAACGCGGAATGTAGGGTTAAAAATGATCCATTGTTTCGCCCACTGTCCCAGTGATAGGCCAAGGGACGGCTTCAACACGTGGCATCATTCTGACGCACACGGAAGCTGGACAGTCCATCCAGTCCATGGCGAATCTTTGCCACTTATATCTCTCTGAGATTATTCACAATCGGTTTCATATGTCCTAACATTGAGGAAATGTGTCTGTGTGGTGATGCTGTCTCCCACATACTGATCGACTTGTCATTCATGTCTCAACCAGCAATGGATAACGCGCCTGACTACGTGTCATGAGAGTACAGGTTCGACTCGTACCTGGCTCGAGAGCAATGTAGGTTTCTATTACACTGACAAACCTATCGTGCCTTTTGAACTGAAGCCGAGTCGACGTTTGCATTACTGATATGCAGGAATTTTCATTCAATGCCCCAACATCATCAGAGGAGTGAAAGCTGAAATAGTTAAACACGCTGCTCATGGACAATTTTCCATTTCCATAACGCACTGATCCAATCACTGCGCCTCCTTGAAATGGCAAGGAAATAAAATGTGTAGCCAAGTTGCAGCTTTGAGAATCTTTAGAAACTCTTTGTGAAGCGGTTTCAAAGGTGAATGAAGAATGAACTGTCCGATTGATCAGGGATTTCTGAGGCACCTTCCCCTTCTTAAACAGGATGAAAGATTGTCTCTGATGTTCTCGGGGACATTAATTGATCCGAGGCATTGAACGGACTAACATGACAGATGCTCCGCTTGTGTTGTTGGCGCTGTTAGGAGAAAAATGAATTCCGGTCTCCCGGGCTAGGAATCGAAGCCCGAGCAAAGTGGTGAAAGCACTGAATCCTGCCCATTACACCAGCAAGTATGACTTCAAGAATCAAGCGCATGGTTGGCGTGACAAGTCTTAAGCCCCTTGTAAGCGCTCTTGTCAGAAACAACAACTTGATTATTCTCATCTCACTTTCCATTACTAGGACTTGTATGCATCACAAAATCACATCGAAATACCGGTGAAGATTATGCGGGTTTTTGCTTCTCTGACCCTTCCACAGAGTGAGATCCAGATTGAAACACTCGTTGGCTGTTCCGGCTTTACTGCATATCTCCACAACTCTTTACGCCTTTTACCTTAAATCTATCTCCCGCGGTGAATGATCAAAAGGAAACATTTCTTTCAGTCTACCCCACCCATGTCCCTCATTATTTTGTATCTCAATCATGCCTTTACAAAATCTACTCTTCTGTAAGAAAAACAACCCCAGTCTGTCCATTCTCTCTTCATAACTCAAAATCTTCAATCAGCCAATATCCTGTTGAATCTCTTCTGCACCGTTCCCAGTGCTACATTATCCCTGATCTAATGTGAATTGCATAACTGCACACAATACTCAGATGACAGTGGAATGAACAAATGGAATAAATTACGCAGAAAGCTACAAAAAATGTTCTTTTGCAATAAATTCTCTTTTGCTCAATAATGCGCTGCATCATCTTCCTGAGCCTGATGCTGCAATACTTTCTGGTCTTCGTCAGTAAATGCTGCTATATGACGATTAATCTCACAACTGCGGAAGCTGAATGTATCGACTGGTTTGAAGGTCCCGATGCTGGTTAGGGGCATGTTCACCCAGCTACAGCACCCCAGCAGCACAGACTGCACGGTGCAATGTGAGTGTTAGATTGTGGAATACCTCAGTGAAATCGCAGGGTTAGCTTAAAGGTTGGTTAGTGATCGTAGAGGGAGAGACATCTCCGAGGAAGGGTGGGATTGAATCCTGATACCTGAAACTGTGAGATGGAGAAAACGCGTGTTTGAAGGCGCGAAATCATTGCCTCGAAGAGTATTTGCATGGCGTATGTTACTGATTCCTCCCCGCGTTTGCTAAGCACGGAGCAGCAGGAATTATTGCAATATCAGGCTGGGAGCTCCAACCTCACCGAGAGCAGTTTTTATTGACATTGGGAAGGGAACATTGGGACATCAGGCATTACGTGAAATACAACGGGAAAGATGTACTTAGCCATAATTCAGGGTGGAGCTGAACTTGCTGTGGCCACAAGGCAAAGCACGTTCCGGGTGCCACATGGAAAAATACTATTCAAAAGCGGTAATGATAGTGACAGAGGATATATCAGGAACAGCTCCACAGACACAACAGAAATTTTTGCCAAAGAGTGTCTGAGATGTGGGTGCTCAGAGTGGGCTGAATTTTTAACTTGGAGATGTTGAATGCTGAGATTGATGGATTTCTACAAAACTTCAAAGGCTTAGGGGATACTGCAGGGTATTATTGAAATGTATTTCCCAATAGGAATGTGGTTTAACATCGGTTGTCTTCACCAATTTGCTCTCAAAATCAAGTAAACACTGCTGTGAAATATCATGTAACCCCAGTTCACAGACCCAGAATAAGAGAAACTGAGTGATACAGACCCTAAGATCCAAGTGAAAATTGTGATGGGGAAGTGCACGCACCTGTTGCAGCAGTGATGTTATCGACGAAGGCGAGGTCCATCTCTGACGGAACAGAGGTGTGTGAAATGCCGAACCTGGAAGCTCTAACGTCACTTGGAGCACCTTCTATTTTTGTGCAGCAGGGAGCGCTGTGACATCTGACTGGGAGTTTGAGCTTCACGTGGTGCAATTTCTTTTGACATGGAGCAGCAGGAATTATGGTAATTTCCGGCTAGGAGCTCCAACCTCACCTGCAGCAGTTTCTATTGACATTGAGAAGGGAACATTGAGACATCAGGCTGTGAGGTCCAACCGCACCGGGTTCAGTTCCTGTTGACATGGAGCAGGGAGCATTTTGACAAATGGCTGAGGGAAAGGATGCTCAGCTATTTTAATCTGAAGTGAAATAGATCTTAGCAGTGCACATATTTAAAGATTGAGGGAATATGTTTCCCAAGGTATATGTATCTGTTATAAAGAGAAATACTGAGCTGAAAATGTGTTGCTGGAAAAGCACAGCAAGTCAGGCAGCATCCAAGGAGCAGGAAAAGCGACGTTTCGGGCTTGACGAGAAAGTGAGGACTGCAGATGCTGGAGATCAGAGCTGAAAATATCTTGCTGGAAGAAGGTCTCATGCCCTAAACGTCGATTCTCCTGCTCCTTGGATGCTGCCTGACCTGCTGCGTTTTTCCAGCAACACATTTTCAGCTCTGATCTCCAGCATCTGCAGTCCTCACTTCCTCCATAAAGAGAAATACTGCGAAGTTTTAACTCGTGGAAGTGTTCAGTGGTTCTCACTGCACCCTCCCAGAGCCAGGTTTGATTCAAACACCGAACGACTGTCTCTGTGGAGTTTGAGCATACACGTTGAATACGCATTGCTTTCCTCCGGGTTCGATGATTTTCTCTCACAATTCAAATGTATTGGCCATGCAAAATTGTTGATACTGTTCGTTGCATTAATCAGAGGGGGTTGGGTCTTCTGGGTTACTCTTTGAACTGTCGCTGGGCACTTGTTAGGCCAAATGGTCTGTTTCCACTCTGTAGGAAATCTAATATGTGCAGAGAGAAAAGGAGGTAATGTTTTCTCCCTGTGACCTTTCTAACATGGCTGATTCTGCACTGAGCTAAATTTACAGAAGGGAATTTTTAGCTCGTTTCATGTTAATCAATTTCCTGCGAAATTTCACAGGTTGTTAAAGTAATCTAAAGCTCCGACAATTAAGGGGAACATCCATTGTTGTGATTACACTCGAGTTTATCTTGAATTAACGACGAAAAGGAGGAAACAGGAGTTTAAATTTATCAGAGCAACAGTGATCCCATGGAATGTTTGATCTGACATAGAGTGAATGCCAGCATCATTACGACAGATGTGTATTCTTTGCGAAACTCGCTGCTTCAAATCGTTGGGGACATTGGCGTGAAGCATTGACGGTGATTATCTTTGCTAGTTGGTTAAGTTGTGAACATGAATGCTCTTGTTCATATCCGTGTTGATAACACTAATTTGCAGCGTGCACACCCAAGGCATGCTCGGGGCCAGTGGCACAGTGGGTAACGGGCATGACTACGAATCAACAGCAAGGCTTGTAGGCTTTTTCCAAGCCTTTTCCAGTGGCGCAATGGGTCATGCGCCTATCTACAGATTGGGCAATTGTTGGTTCGAATACTGCTGGTCTCGACAGCAAGGGCTTTCGGCTTTCACAATCTTATGAAATGTTGTTGTGAAGCTGAGATAAGAATTCAATTCTAGATAGGCAAGAACAAGAACCCTTCCATAAATGTCCCTGAGGATACCCCATTCAATGTCTACGGGCCATCACAGAGGTGGAAGCTGGATTAGTCCCACACGCTGCTCACGCACAACCTTCCAATCCCAGCCACCAATTGCTCTGGCTGCAGGGAATGGCAATGAAACGAAACGAATACCCAATCTTAGATTTTAAAATCCTCAGAAATTCACTGGGAAGTCGAATCTGAGGAGAATTAAGGCTGACCTGACCGACGGAGGAGGGATTATCCAGGCATCTGCCCCTTCTGTCAGAGGTCACTCTCTTGACTCTGACGTTCTCGGGGCGATTAATTGATCCGAGGCTTTGCAAGGAATCCTGTCACAGATGCTGTGCGTTTGCTGTTGCCGTTGTTGGGAATAATAAAATTCTCATTCACTGGCAGGGAATCAAAGCCGGGACGCGGTCGTAAATGTGCAAACTCCGAACCAATAGACCACCAAGCATGCCTGTAGAACGGGGATGTGCTGGTGGGTCATCAGCCATCAATCTAATCTTCGTGCTCTTGTCAGAAACAACGGCTTGCCGATCCTCATCCCATTTTCCAGCACTTTCTTTTGCATTTACGTCAAAAGTTCACATCTGAATCCCTTTGTACGTTATGTGGTTTCCTGCCCCTGCGAACCCTGACAGTGAGTTCCCGATTCAACCACCCGATCATTGATAAATGTTTTTGTTATACCTACTGCATGTCAGGATCCAAGTTCGCTCAGGGTTTTGAGCGGGAATTGAACTCGGACTGTGGCGCTGAAAGTACTGAATCACAACCAAGGCATCACTAGGGATGACAACAGACATCGTTGCATATTTTCTTAATGATACAGTTTTTGGCTTTATTTCAACGGAGATAAGTTTCTCCTCCAAAATTGTTTAGTCACCGAGGGTAATGAGCAAGTAACCAAGTACATCATCCATTTTTTTTACGATTCACGAATTCTATTTGTCGTGGTCTGTTAATTGTTACCAATTATAGTAGTCACTAGGAAATGCTGACTGATCTTTAGAAGCAGAATTATGCGTGAAACTGTCAGAATCACTTCCCTCCATGTCACAGATCCACATCCGTAATGTCAGCTACTATTGCCAGACGTGCATTTGGCTCAAAACAAGAACAGAGGAGGCCATCGGATAAGGAAGACTGATGGTGGTTTATTAGAACAGACTATAGGCTAACTGGAGCCAGGATCAATATGTGGCCTGAAGTTTAGTTTAATTGACTCTACTTCGTGTGTTGACATTTGCAGGTCTCACATCGGTTCACTGCCCCAAGTGGGTCCACGCAATTTTAACATGGCGATCTTTACTCAGATCATGTTTGCAGATTCATATTAACACAGCTATTTTTAGAAGCAGAAAGAGACCATTCAACACAAGTCTGTTCCACCATGAACTGAGCTCATGTCTGATTTGATAATTCCGAATTGCATAACTAGCCTTTCTTCATAACTCTTCATAACTTTATTGATTTCAACTTTGTCTCTCTTAGACTTGAATGTACTTAATGAGCTAGACCCGACAGCCTATGCTGTACAGAATTCCACAGTCCAAAGATGTGCAGGCCAGGTGAATTGACCATGCTAAATTGCCCGTAGTGTGGGGTAAGGGGTAAATGTAGGGGTATGGGTGGGTTGCGCTTCGGTGGGTCGGTGTGGACTTGTTGGGCCGAAGGGCCTGTTTCCACACTGTAATGTAATCTAATCTAATCTAATTACGAAATACGGAACAATAGTGAGTAAACTTGCCAAATAGGAAATAACAGTCAGTCCCATTGAAGTGGGATAATGGCGAAGTCATGGGGACAGAGAATGTAACAGTTAAAACTAAAGGAAAGGGAAGGAGTGGGTGTGGTTTCACCAATACTCCATTGTTCTGCCATTCTCAGATTCCAATCACTTACCCGAACGATTAACATCGTTACTCAAACAGCAGGCCACCCCCTCTCCCCACTATTGTATAACCACTGCCACCTCCACACTTCACATCAGCTCTGATAACGATGACTCCAATCTGGAAACACTGACGTCCATTCAAAGCATGAATGCTTCCTGATCCGTTGTAATTTCCAGGTGTTTTTGTTTTGTTGTCAGTACAGATTCCAGCATGTGCAGTCATTTGCTCCGAAATTCTTTCTCATGTCTGTGGTAAACCTGCAGACACCATTCTGATATGAGGCACTCTGATCCTAGGCTGTCCAAGAAGGGAACCAAACTTTCTGCATGCAAGAAGTCAAATATTTCCGAACATGTATGCTGAAGTAAGGAGTACGTTTTTTTTGTTGCTGTACTGAGTCTGAGCAGGCCCAGTCAATGGATGTCACCGCTTCCTCCCATTTAATTTTATCTCTGCAGTAAAACGCTCATTGAGTCTTTCAGAGCTGCACCATTTGCTGTTGTTAATGTCAGGAATTCATGTTCATCTTTTACACTTTTTACAAGAATGCTCAGTCCGCATTCCTCTCTGAGAAGTAAACACAGGAATTAACAGTGCGAGTGCTGATACCCAACAATAAGAGCACCAGAGAAGGCGCATTCTATGCTTGCAACTTTACTTCTTAACATTGCTTGTGATGTTTCGTTCAGTTGCAAAATGAGAGACAATCTGAACGAAAGTGAGCGATGTTGTTTGTTGGAACATGAACTCTCAGTTTTCCTCTTTGAAGAAGTTTCTGAAAACCAAACATTTCCTCAGAGACGATTGCCTTTTTTCTCCCTGCCGCCAAAAGTGTGGGTTTAATTCCATCAGCTAACGAGGAAAGGCTCTCCTTTACAAAACCTCTGTTCATCTGTTGTGTGATTTCCCTCAGTGTCGATCACCACCAGTTCTCCCTCTGTCTAATGACAATCCAGAATGACTAGTTCACATCAGTTCCAATTTAATCAATTAGATAAAATTATGGCCCAATAATTATAACCCAATCGAAAGAAACTTAGAATTTTCAATATTTGTTGTTTAATGTTCAGTTTTAGTGTTACAGAATTAATTGATTCTCCTTTGTTAAATAGTGGAATATGAGTCGCTCTTTGTAACTTTTACATGAACAGGTTATGAGACGAGGTGAGATTATCTGTGTGTTGGGTTTCGTTAGCAGAAAGGTTTACCACGGTGTCTTTACATAGAGAAAGATTGCATTCGGTTTGGTCTGTCCATGTTTCTAAAGAGTGATACAGGTGACACCGTAATTGAAAGGAAGACAATGGCAGACAAACTGCAGAATTACTTTGCATGTATCCGCACACAGGGACGATACCTCGTGACATAGATGGGATGCAATGGCTGGGACAAGACTGCCCCCATCTTTCGACAATGAAAGTCCCAGCCTATATTTTGGAAGTGGAACACTGATCGCGGACAACTGATATTTCAGGAAATGCAGTCTAACGCTGGAACTCGATGACACATATTTTTCGGAATCCTACATGTTTTGTACACCTGAGACTCTATTTTGCATTTAGTCAGCATGTTTGGCTGTTCACAAAAATACTTCTGCGTTGATAGAGCTCATAATCTAAAATTAGGGCCAGACCATTCAAGATGCATGTTCAGAAGCACTTCCAACAACAAAAGGCAAAAGGTCGGAAAATGGATTTTGGCCTCCGATCAGCCATGGTTTCTTTAAATGTTGGAACAGCATCGACGCGCTCAATGGTCTACTCCTGTTACAAAGTTCCTCCAATCTTTACTGTTTCCTTATTATAGATCTTAAAGATGTGTCAGTATAAACACATTCGAAGCGAGTTTATCTGCTGTTCCGAATATTAATGCCTTAGTTGCTGGTACAAAGTGACATTTAGAAGTGAATCAGAGACACGTTTGTAGATGTGGTTTAAAGTTGACTGAGCGGGGGCACTTTAACTTTGACCGCTTCTGCTCATGTCCTGATACCAATAAGTGACTCAATCACAGAATTGGAATGGCCAAATGCTACATGAATCAAAAGAAACTGATCCATATCAACGGATACTCAAATGAGACGGATTGGATTCGTATCTAATCTGCCTCCCGAATGTGAGAATGGAGTGCCCATGGGTGCGATCACAGGTGCTCAGGGCAGAGAACAGACAAAATTAGGGATTTCAAGGAATGGTGGAGATCTTTCCATCATTGTCATAGAGGAGCTCACTACCTCTCCCATGTTCCTGTCCAACTCACATTGAATCGCTGGAGGCAGAGAACATTCATGAGAATTAGGATTATGTGAAAAACCAAAGTGTTCCCATGAAAAACGGAAATGTCTGAACAGACGACGGTCATAGATTTTACTGTGAGACCTAAGAGGAGGAAAGTGAGAATGATAGCGATGGAGCTCAACCGAAAATAATATGAGTTTACTCCGACCTCTCCATCAGTAACATCCACGATCCTTACCCTAACTGAAAGAAGGAAGCCCTGGACAATGGTGAGAAATTTCCTTATATTTGAATCAATTAGCTGCTCAGACAGGCTGGTCTTTGCAAACATCAAATAATCACAAAATTGTTTTCAGGGAAAACATACAAATTTATATTGGCTAGTCTTGGGAAGTGCACTGTTGGAGGGTAGAGGGGTGTCTCTCGTGTGGATTTAGGGTGTAGGTTTGCTCGCTGAGTTGATGGTTTGATATACAGACGTTTCATTATCTGGCTAGGTAACATCATCAATGGCGACGTCCAAGTGAAGCGAAACTGTTGTCTCCTGCTTTCTATTTATATCTTTCTCCTGGATGGGGTTCCTGGGGTTTGTGGTGGTGCCATTTCCTGTTCGTTTTCTGAGGGGTTGATAGATGGCATATAGATCTGTGTGTTTGTTTATGGCGTTGAGGTTGGAGTGCCAGGCCTCTAGGAATTCTCTGGCATTATTTTGCTTAGCCTGTCCCAGGATAGATGTGTTGTTCCACTCGAAATGGTGTTTTTTTTTTCATCCGTGTGTAGTGCTACGATGGAGAGAGGGTCGTGTCTTTTTGAGGCTAACTGGTGTTGGTGTATCCTGGCGGCTAACTTTCTTCCTGTTTGTCCTACGTAGTGTCTGTCCTTGCATGGAATTTTTCAGATGAAGTTGGTTTTATCCATGGGTTGTACTGGGTCTTTTAAGTTTATTAGTTTTTGTTTGAGAGCGTTGGCGGGTTTGTGTGCTACTCGGATTCCGAGCGGCCTTAGTAGTCTGGCTGTAATTTCTGAAACTTCTTTGATGTATGTTGAGGTGGTTAAGGCTTCTGGCTGTGTTTGGTCTGCTTGTCGTGGTTTGTTCTTGAGGAATCTGAGCACTATATTTTTTGAATACATTATTTCGGTGGTTCTCCTCTGTTTTCCGAAGTTCGTCTGTGCTGCAGTGTGTGGTGGCTCGTTGGAATAGTGTTCTGATACAGCTTTGTTTGTGTGTGTTGGGATGGTTGCTGGTGTAGTTAAGTATTTGGTCAGTGTTTGTCGGTTTTCTGTATATGCAGGTTTGTCGTTCTCTGTTGTCCTTTCTTTCGACTGTGACGTCCAGGAATGCGAGTTTGTTGTCGGTTTCTTCCTCCTTTGTGAACTTTATGCCTGTGAGGGTGTTGTTGATGATGTTAAATGCCTCTTCTATCTTGTTTCGTTTGTGATGACAAAGCGGACCCAGATTTTTGGTTTGATCGTAGGTAGGGCTGTTTGTTCTATCTTTGCATTACTGCTTCTGCTATGAATCCTGAAAGCGGAAATCCCATGGGTGTGCCGTTGGTTTGTTTGTAGACTATATTGTTGAAAGTGAAGTGGGTGGTGAGGCACAGGTCCACTAGCTTCATGAGGTTTTCGTTGGTAATGTGATTGATGGTGGTTAGTGTGTGTGTGGCGGTCTCTTCTAAAAGTGTGGTAAGTGTTTCCTTTGCCAGGTCGATGTTGATGGAGGTGAACAGTGCTGTGACGTCGAATGAGATCATTGCTTCATCTTCCTCTATTTTGGTGTTTTATTTGATTTTAGGAATTCCTGGGTGGAGTGGATGGAGTACTGTGACTCTTCTACGAGGTATTTCAGTCTTTCGTGCAGTTCTTTGGCCAGTCTGTCAGTTGGTGTTCCGGATGGTGAGACTGTAGGTCTGAGGGGAACTCCTGGTTTATGGATTTTTGGTAGTCCGGAGAATCGTGGGGTGTTGGTCTCGTCGGGTTTCATTTTCTGGAATTCCGCCTTGTTTAATTGTCCGGAATTGTGTAATTTCTTAGGAGATAAGTAATTTTGTTTCCAAGTTGTGTGGTCGGGTCTAGCGCCACCTGTTGGTAGGTGTTGGTGTCTGCGAGTAGTGCATTGGCTTTCTCTCTGTCGTCCCTTCTGTTCAGGATGACTGTCAGCCGACCTTTGTCTGCAGGTAATATAACGATGTTTTTTGTCTTTTACGTGAATTTCTAGGGCTTTCTTTTCGTGTGTGTTCAATATGTTTCCTTCAGTCTTTCGGCTCAGAATAGGTGCAACTGTCTGTCTGATCATTCGTTGTGTTTTTTCCATGAGATTATTGTCCTTCAATGTGGTTTCTAATGCCGCTAGGAAATCCTTCTTGTCAGCGACTCGGTAACTGAAATTTAATCCTTTAACGAGTACCGCTTTTTCTATGTCTGACAGGGTCCAGTCTGATAAGTTCTTTACCCATGCCCCTGTGTTATCGGTTTTGTCTTTTTTGGTGAGTTTGTCAAGTTTTTACTTCAGGTCCCGATTTTTCTTTATCTGTGGTTGTCGTTGTTTGGTGTTTACGGCTCGTTCTCCCGCGTCTGTCCATTCTTGATTTGTTGCTTGTTTGAATAACGGTTTTTGGCGCGCAATTTCCCGGTTGTATTTTCGGAGTCTGTGGTGGGCGTCATTGATTAGTTCTCGGAGCATTCTGCGGCCGTTTTGTTCTGGTAAACTTCTGGCTTGAGGTGTTTTTATCGACGGTTTATACTGGAGACATTTTGGCAGTACCTGTTTTCTTAAACCTTCATGCAGGAAGTACATCTCATATGGATTCTGTGCAGTAATTTGTTGTGGACATGTTAAGCCGAATGGCCTATTTTCCCACACCGGGAATCTATAATGCTAATGTTTGTAAGCTTGGCAGATGAACACATTGAGAGGTAGCGTTCAGTTGCTGATGAGTCGCGTGACTCTTGCAGATCTCAGTATAGTGTCTTGTTTAATTTTCCCATCAGCGAATACTCTCTTTCTCATCAATTAGAAAAAAAAGGCACAGGAATTTTGCCAGGGAAACCAGTTCGTGTCAAAGATGTTTCCTTTCTGTTAACATCAAAGTTATAAACCTGTTTCCCAAATTCTTCATCGTGCTTCGACAAAATCGAAATTCTGGTGTGGATAATTTATTTATGAAGCTTTTTTTTAAAAAAAAATACATCTGGAAACCGTGATGTCCTTGATAATTCAATTTAGTCAATGATTCTCTCAAATATTTAATCAGAGCATAGTTGAACAACCAGATTGAATTTCAGATATTAGTGCCATGTTCTTGACTGACTGTGTGAAGATGCAATGAGTAATTTTGAATCATAGAATTGATAAGGTACAGAGGAGGATTCAGGATCAATAGTGCTGGAAGAGCATAGCAGTTCAGGCAGCATCGAGGAGCTTCAGCAAAATCGACGTTTCGGGCAAAAGCCCTTCATCAGGAATAAAGGCAGTGAGCCTGAAGCGTGGAGCGAAAAGCTGGAGGAGGGTGGGGGTGGGGAGAGAGTAGCATAGAGTACAATGGGTGAGTGGGGGAGGAGATGAAGGTGATACGTGAGGGAGGAGAGGGTGGAGTGGATAGGTGGAAAAGGAGCTAGCCAGGTCGGACAAGTCCGGACAAGTCAAGGAGACTGGAAATTTGAAACTAGGATGAGGTGGGGGAAGGGGAAATGAGGAAGCTGTTGAAGTCCACGTTGATGCCATGGGGTTGAAGTGTTCCGAGGCGGAAGATGAGGCGTTCTTCCTCCAGGCGTCTGGCGGTGAGGGAGTGGCGGTGAAGGAGGCTCAGGACCTCCATGTCCTCGGCAGATTGGGAGGGGGAGTTGAAATGTTAGGCCACGGGGCGGTTTGGTTGATTGGTGCGGGTGCCTCGGAGATGTTCCCTAAAGCGCTCTGCTAGGAGGCACCCAGTCTCCCCAATGTAGAGGAGACCACATCGGGAACAACGGATACAATAAATGATATTAGTGGATGTGCAGGTAAAATTTTGATGGATATGGAAGGCTCCTTTAGGGCCTTGGATAGAGGTGAGGGAGGAGGTGTGGGCACAGGTTTTACAGTTCCTGCGGTGGCAGGGGAAGTGCCAGGATGTGAGGGTGAGTCGTAGGGGGGCGTGGACCTGACCAGGTAGTCACGGAGGGAACGGTCTTTGCGGAAGGCAGAAAGGGGTGGGGAGGGAAATATATCCCTGGTGGTGGGGTCTTATTGGAGGTGGCGGAAATGTCGTCGGATGATTTGGTTTATGTGGAGATTTGTAGGGTGGAAGGTGAGCACCAGGGGCGTTCTGTCCTTGTTACAGTTGCAGGGGTGGGGTCTGAGGGCGGAGGTGCGGGATGTGGACGAGATACGTTGGAGGGCATCTTTAACCACGTGGGAAGGGAAATTGTGGTCTCTAAAGAAGGAGGCCACCTGGTGTGTTTTGTGGTGGAACTGGTCCTCCTGGGAGCAGATACGGCGGAGGCGGAGGGATTGGGAATACGGAATGGCATTTTTGCAAGAGCTAGGGTGGGAAGAGGTGTAATCCAGGTTGCTGTGGGAGTCGGTGGATTTGTAAAAAATGTCAGTGTCAAGTCGGTCGTCACTAATGGAGATGGAGAGGTCCAGGAAGGGGAGGGAGGTGTCAGAGATAGTCCAGGTAAATTTAAGGTCAGGGTGGAATATGTTGGTGAAGTTGATGAATTGCTCAACCTCCTCGCGGGAACATGAGGTGGCGCCAATGCAGTCATCAATGTAGCGGAACACACAGAACACACCAGATGGCCTCCTTCTTTGGAGACGGCAATTTCCCTTCCCACGTGGTTAAAGATGCCCTCCAACGCATCTCGTCCACATCCCGCACCTCCGCCCTCAGACCCTACCCCTCCAACCGTAACAAGGACAGAACGCCCCTGGTGCTCACCTTCCACCCTACAAATCTCCGCATAAACCAAATCATCCGCCGACATTTCCGCCACCTCCAAAAAGACCCCACCACCAGGGATATATTTCCTTCCCCACCCCTTTCTGCCTTTCGCAAAGACCGTTCCCTCCGTGACTACCTGGTCAGGTCCACGCCCCCCTACGACTCACCCTCACATCCTGGCACTTTCCCCTGCCACTGCAGGAACTGTAAAACCTGTGCCCACACCTCCTCCCTCACGTCTACCCAAGGCCCTTAAGGAGCCTTCCATATCCATCAAAATTTTACCTGCACATCCACTAATATCATTTATTGTATCAGTTGCTTCCGATGCGGTCTCCTCTACATTGGGGAGACTGGGCGCCTCCTAGCAGAGCGTTTTAGGGAACGTCTCCGAGACACACGCACCAATCAATCAAACCACCCCCTGGCCTAACATTTCAACTCCCTCTCCCACTCTGCCGAGAACAGGGAGGTCCTGGGCCTCCTTCACCGCCGCTCCCTCACCGCCAGACGCCTGGAGGAAGAACGCCTCATCTTCCGCCTCGGAAAACATCAACCGCATGGCATCAACTTGGACTTCAACAGCTTCCTCAATTCCCCTTCCCCCACCTCATCCTAGTTTCAAACTTCCAGTCCCCTTGACTTGTCCGGACTTGTCCGACCTGCCTAGCTCCTTTTCCACCTATCCACTCCACCCTCTCCTCCCTGACCTATCACCTTCATCTCCTCCCCCACTCACCCATTGTACTCTATGCTACTCTCTCCCCACCCACACCCTCCTCTAGCTTATCTCTCCACGCTTCAGGCTCACTGCCTTTATTCCTGATGAAGGGCTTTTGCCCGAAACGTCGATTCTGCTGAAGCTCCTCAATGCTGCCTGAACTGCTGTGCTCTTCCAGCACCATTGATCCTGAATCTGGTTTCCAGCATCTGCAGTCATTCTTTTTATCAAGTTACAGAGGAGGCCATTCAACCCTTTGGGTTAACACGATTTTCCAAATATGCTTTCTGATTTTGTGTCATTTCCCTGACTTCTCCCATGGTAATCGTCTATTTTTTCCCTTTAAAGTAGTATTTTATTGCCCTTGACTGAAGAACATCCAAACCACAGATCCATAAAAAATATCCAGATCCAACTACTCGCTGTGTGAAGTTTATTTCTTGCATCACATTTTGTTCTTTTGTAATTTTTTGGAATTCTCCACTCTTACTGTCAAAGCTTTTCCGAGTGGGAACACGTTCTCACCATCAATTCTGTACTGCACCCTGATGATTTTGAAAAATTGTTTGGAATTTCCTGTCGGCCTTTCCAATTTAACGTCATGGCTGAAATTTTCAACTGCAGAAGATTGTGTTTCATTGTGGTTTCTCCAATTTAACGTCATGGCTGAAACGTGTAACTGCCGGAGACTGTTGTTTCAATGTGGTTTCTCTAAACCTACCAGTTTTCCCTTCGTTCCTGTTCTCCTGCTTATACTCAATTGCATCTGGAATCCATCTCGTGAGCCATCTTACTTTCTGCTCCACTTCATGCTGATTAATTAACTCTAATAAATACTGGGATGATTAAAGGCAGTGTTTCTAATCTTCAATACTGTCCACAGTCACTCTCCCTTGTAACTCTACGAGATTCAGCTCGGAATGTTAACGCTGTGCCTGTTACCGTAAGAAACTATGCAGCTGACGCTAACTCAAAGCAATAAACACTCTTTTTTGGACTTTTAGGCGAACATTGGGTATTTCTGACACTCCCAGTGTTAGCAAACCTCCGGTTCCAGCCAGTATGGCTCCATCACGTGGTTTGTGTCTGCACCAACACTTCACATAATACTGCACATGTATGCTAAACAGGTGATCGACAGCGGCGCCTGTCCAATATGAATAGGGGGCGGAAAGATTAATCCACCAAAATCAGACTGAACGAGGATGAGGCTAGTGCCGGCGCAGACAGGTTAGGGAGAAATTCACTCTGTCCTCACTATTAATAAGCCAGCCTGGAAATGTGCTACTTATCTCAAATGTTGTCTCATTCATGGGGCAGACGGGCGCGTCCAGCACAATCCGTGCACAAGGTAAGGCTGAAACATTTTAGTAATCTCGAGGCAGAAGTGTGAAATCATGGAGATCCTTGACGATTCTATATCAGTTCCCCACCCCAAATGTCCCCAGCATTGATATATCGATATAGCCGGAGGACATTTGGGCCTTCAAGTCTGTCTTTCCCTTCGATATAATGATTGATGGTCATCATACTCAATGCCTTGCTCCAGCTTTCACAACAGCGTATTGTAACCACGACATTCATATTGATACAGGTTTATAAAAAATGCCCAGTTGTGACGAGTCCACAAAAGCAGGACAAATTCAACCCTTACTCCGGTCAATCTATGCTCAACCATCAGCAAAGTGATGGCAGTGAGTAATAACTGTGCTTTCAGGTTGTGCTCAGTCAAGAATACGCAGCTCTCTGATACTGCGTGTTCAATCAGAGGCACTTAGCTTTTGTCCTCATTACATATTTAGTCCAAAATAGATAAAATACTGCACTCACAAGGCAAGCTGAGACTGACTGCCCTTGAAATTAAGGGTGCGTCCGAATGACTAAGACATTGAAGACCTTTTGCAAAACTGGAGTCAATTGGAATCAAAGGAAACCATTGTTACAATGAGGACGTGGAGTCCCTCGTAAATTAATAGCAAACATTCGGGAAACCTCTCCTCACCTCGTAATGTATTCCAACGTGAGTGAGTAACACAGAAATTCTAATTTCCAATAATTAAAGAAAAAACGACTTTTTATTTCAATCTGTTGCGAATACTATGCCAAACAATCAATAAACTAAATATTCTTTCCTTTAACTGAACGCAATCTATTAACATGCTGTTTCAATAACACAGTTGTTAAACATTACATTAACTTCATCTCAAGTCGACACAGTTTGTATGTGCTCCGCTGTTTCCAACTTCTATCTGCTCATCTCAATTTCTTTCATTTTTACAGAGTACGTTTTGCAGAAAAAGGTATCTTTTGATAGAGAGCGCTTTCTAATTTCTTAGAGAGGGAAATGTTAGATGGGCAGGTAACTCTCCAGCAATAGCTCTCACACTAGTTTTCAAAATATTGGTTTTATATACACTCCAATGACACATTAATTTGTATAAATTGATTCGATTGCAGATGCCAAAGCAAAACAAAAATTGAAGTTTTTTTAGCTTCTGGGACCCTGGACATAATTTAATGTAATTGGTTCAAGGGGAGTTGTTGTCGAAACAGCAAGAAAAAATAAGGTTTTCACCGAGAAGTGTAACCTGTATCTATTTTGGAACAGCCAGTGCCCCAGCCTTTTCATTCAGCGAGCAAAGCATGAACTCTTAATTTCCTTCAACATTCAGAAAATACACTATTTTAAAGTGAACATGTGTGCTTTCAACAAGGTAACTCTCTCCACTTGGTGTAATCATCCATCCCAAATGGTTGCAATTTCTGAATGCCAAGTATCCCAAGCCCAGTACCTCACTGCAGTGGTGTCGCAGGTTATTGTCTCAGTCCCAATCGTTCTGAGCTGTTTCAATGACTATTGATCAATCATAAAATAAGAGTTGGTTATTTGACTCACAGAAACATGGAATCCCTGAAACGGGCTAATTTACCCAACAAGTTCACACCTGCCTTCCAAACACCATCCCACCCAGAATAATCCCCCTCCCTCCTTCATTAACCCTGCATTTCCCATCGCTAAGTATCTCACCCAGACTTCCTTGGATAAATTAGCAATTGTAAATCTATCTAACCTGCACATCTTTGGGCCGTGTAATAGAAACAATACAAACATGGGGAGATTGTGCAAACTCCACACAGAATATCACCCAAGGCTGCAAATGAAGCAAGGGCCCTGGCCCTGTAAGAAAACAGTGGTGACTATTGCGCCAACATGCCACACCTGACTGCATATTGTTGAGCACAATTTGAGACTTCTCAATCACACAAGCAATTCCTGTCCGGAAAATGTGGAGAAAGTCAGGCACATCTCTGATGTTTGAAGAATTTATTTTGAATGAATTAGCTGCTGTACAACAGGAGGAAACTGGAACACATTTCATTTCTTCTGGATTCATCGGAAAGAAGACACAATGGGCATCATTCAATCACAAATGAAGAAACAGTTAAACTCCTCGGTACAGCTCACAGTAAGCTGGAATTGAAACCAACACTCCGAGTTGAGACTTTGGCACACGATGAAGCATAGGAAAAACCAGGCACTTCCTTCACTTTTGAACTTGCTGTTGGTTTCAATCGTTTGGATTTCACATCAAATCTCTTCCCACATCAGTACAGATGAACAGCCTCTCCCCACAGTGAGATGGCGGGTACACAGTGAGTCTAATTAACCACTTGCATCCAGGCCCATTTTGAGAGCAACTGACGGTTTCTCATTCGTGTCAACAGATCCTCAGAGATTTTAAGGCGTTTCGCACGTTCAGGGCATTTAAAAAATCTCTTCCTATGTGTGGACTTGCTGTTGTTCAAACAGTGTGGTGGATCAAGTGAATTCTATCCCACACTCGAAACAAACGAATGGCCTCGACCTCCTCTGACTGCGTTTATGTTCTGACAAGGCAGTTTATCTGTTGAATCCCTGTCCACACGTACAAGACACAGTTTCTCCACACTGTGAATTATGCTTTTCCCTTCCATGTTCAAAAGCGAATCACATTCAAGCAACAATCAATTGGACAACATCATCAGATGCTGAAATGATATTTGATTTTAAGCTTTTGCACTGTAAATTTTCTTCTTCTAATGCCCGGGAAATTTATTGATAAAGGAAAAACAGAAGCATTTTGAAGTCCAGAAAAAAAAACAATAAGATGCAAGTGCAGAAGTCAGCAATTCAACCTATAGAGTCTGCTCTCACTATCCAGTGAGATTACGGCTGTCTGGTAATCTACGGATACAGTTTCATGCAATATCAGCTATCCTTCGAATCCCTTGCTGATTAAAATCTGTTTGTCACAGGATTCAAATGACTTTCTTGTAGGGACTTCAATAAGATGCAGACCAGGAAGGCAAAGTGGTGATATGAAATTATCGAATCGGCCAGGGTTGAAGATAATCCGAAGAGGGTCTCCAAGTACATATCTGGCAAGCGAACAACTCGAGAAATAGTACCATAAATATTAAAGAGGTTAAGTTTGCGTTTGAACTCAGCAGATAGAACAGACATTAAACGAATTTTTAACGTCAGTTTTTACTGTGGAGAAATCAAGACCGAATGTTCACTCTCCATGTATGAAGAGGACGATTCCTTTTCTTAAACAATTTGACCAAGCATCAAAGAATTTGACATTAGGTGATATTTCTAGCGGCTGGATTGCATTCGACTCTGTGCTGCTTCATGCAACAAAGCGTTTACATGTTCCCAGGACTCGATTGTAATATAACGAGGAGAGACTGTGTAGGCTTTGACTTGTCGGACTGCAGCATCGGATGTCGAAGGAAGACTTTACAGAGATTCATAAAATCATGAGTGCTTTCGATAAGGTGAACAGCAAAGGTCTCTTTCCCTTGGATACGGGACTCCAGAACCCATAAGATTTACACGGAATGACAAGATAATATTTTCATACAGAGGATGGTTTCTATATGGAATCAACTGCTGGAGTAATTGGTACGTCGAGATACTGTTACATTATTTGAAAGACATTTGGACATTTAGATGAAGAAGAAATTATTAGAGGGATACAGACCAAATGTAAGCAAGATGGAATAGTTCCGTTTGAGATATGTTGCACTTAAGCAGACTGCAGAAATCATGGAAATACATACTGACAAATATTTCATATTTCAGGAAATTAATTGCTGAATGCCTCAGAAAATGTAAAAAGGCGGATAAATCTCCAAACCTTGGACTAGTGTATTGTTATGAAGATGTTGTGAAGAAAAGATTTGAAAAATTGCAAGGACACAGCACAACCTATTCTGAACAAGGGAACAATGTGACATTTCATCGAAATAGCCAGCAGAGCTGTATTGCCATCAGGTTAAATTATTAATCAAGATCCCAAACAAAAATCAGGTGGAAATTTAGCATTTTGATAATATTAAAGCCAATGAAATAATCTGATGTTTTGGTGTATAAAACAGGACATTTTGAACAGCTAGTGAGAGGACTGTGTGTGAAACTTCAAGATATCTCACAAATGTACCAGCCTGGGGAATGTGTTTGCATGGCAGAACATCGATGACGACCTGGAGAGAAACTAGACAGAATAATCCACAAAAGAATATATGGCAATGCTGATTGGTTTTGAACCGTGATTTTTTAAAAAAAATATCATTGGGGAATTGTCAAATTGCAATACTATTATGGAGTGATAGGTAAAAGATGGGTTTCAGAGAAGGTAGCTGTAAATAGTTTTCAATTTTCATATTCTCTGTTTGACGTAAAGAATCAAGTTGTTCATTTTCCCTTTAAATCATGACCTTTGAGATGCGCCTTGCCTCTCGTAATTTCACAGATTACAGCACGGGGTAAATATTGTTTTTCTGTGTTGCTGGTTTCAATTAGCATAGAGGCTTACCCTATGTCGAAAATGAATCCAAAGGCATTATGTGAAGTAAGCGTGGAAATTGCAGGACTCCTTGCTGAAGTAATTGCGTCAAATCTAAATATGGGTGAGATTCCAAATGATTGGACAGTGACGAGCGTTGTTGAAGAACGATATAGGGAAAAGACTTGGATCTACAGACTTTTGAGTTTGAAATTGGTGTTTCGCAGGTTTTTAGAGGTGGTTTTGGAAGAGATAATTTGCAGAGACCAGGAAATATAGGGGATCATCAGCATGGATTCGTGGGGTGGAAACTGTGTCTCACAAATTTGATTGAGTTTTTGATCAAGTACACAAAAGGATTGATGAGGCAAGAACAATAGACATTGTTTATCTTAGGCTTTAAGAAAGCGTTTCACAAGATTCCGCATGGAAGGCTAATGAGTAAATTTAGATCACACGGTTTAACAGTGAGCCTGCCAATTGGATAGAAAATTCAGTTAACAATAAGAGAAAGGATGAGTTTTTGGAGGGTTGATTGTCAGACTCGAGGCTCGTGATCAGCAGTGTTCCACAGGGATCCGTGCTGGTTCCTTTGTTTGTGACTTCTGTAAATGTTTTAGATGACAATATGAAATGAAGGGATCGTCAGTTTGTGGTTGGCACCAAAATTAGCGGTATGCATATAATGAGATGAGAGCAGAAGGTTTTGTGTGTACATTGAGAACATTAAAAAGGCGTTTAGACAAATACATGGACAGCAAATGATTAGAATGATATGGGCCAAGTGCAGAGACATGCAGTTAATGTGGACCGGCATTATGATCCGTATGAACCAGTTTGTGCCAAACGGCCTGTTTCTGTGATGAAGGACTTTATAACTCTCCATGGTGGTACATTAGACAGAAAAGAAAGTTATCTCAGGTTATCTAAGATTAAAAGAGACTATGAACATTCAGGTATATGATCAAAGGAATGACAGAGAGAGTGTAACTTGGATAAATGTAAGGTGCTGATGTAGCACTTGTACAATTACAAGTACTGCCTTGAATAGTGCTGCGTAATCGACACGTGAATAGGTCACGGAATGGAATTTGAAAGTCGTGTTCCGTTCACATATCGACAGTTCTGTTAAAAATGCTGTGAGAATGTTTTCATTCGTTCCTCAGTTTTTTTTTGTGTTGGAGTTGGGACATCATGCTGAGGTTGTACAGGACGTAGGTGAGGCCTCTTCTGAAGTATTGCGTCAAGTTCTGGTTGCTCTGTTAGACAAAGAAGAATAGTAAGCTGGAGAGAGATTCAACAGGAATTTGCGAAGAATGAAGGGATTGATGTGAAAGGGAAGGCCGGATAGGCTGGGATTTCTTTCAAAGGAGCTTAGGACGTTGACGTTTATCCTATAAAAACTTTGAAAATCCTGAGGGATAGAGACTAGCACAACTGCAACCGTGTTTTCCTTCGTTGGTGGATTTCAGGACTAGTGGACATATTTTTAAGTTGACGGGGCAAGGGTATAAAAAGATATGAGGTGCAATCTGTTTTACTTTACATGGTATGTTATCTGTGCAAAGTTCCAGAGGAAGTAGTGAATGTGGATAAAATTGAAACTTTTAAAAAAGACATTTGGATAAGTGCATGCATAGGAAATGTTAATAGAGATATGGGCCCAGCACACGCAGTTAGTACTCCGTTAGGTTCCGTATACAGTAGCATGGACTGGTTGGAACAGAGGTCTGTTTCAGTGATGCTTGAGTCAATGACTCGATGCGATTGAAATTTTCAGAATGCTGGGAGGCCTGCATAGAGCCAATGTGGAGAAGACGTCTCAGCCAATATGACACACCAGAACCGGAGGGCACAGAGTCAAATTGAAGCGATAACAAATTGAAAATGAAACGAGGAGGAACATCTTTCAGCCAGAGAGTGGTGATTCTGTGGAGATAGTTGCCATAGAGGGCTGTGGGCGCCAAGTCAGTGAGCAAACGTGTGGCATGGTGTCTCGTTGGTTCGCACGGCTGCTCAATATCTTCAGGATCCCAGGTTCAACACTGTCTGTGTGGAGTTTGCACGTTCTTCCCCTATCTGTTTGGGTTTCCTACGGGTGCTGCGGTTTTCTCGCACAGTCCAGAATGGGAAAATTGTTGAACGGATGGCTGGTTTGTGATGCAGAGTGACAGCAAAATCACATGCTCGATCCCTGCACCTGTTGAGGCTGCCATGAAAGTTCCAGTTTCTCAACATTACCCGTGGCCTGAACATGGGGACGCTCAGTTTAAAGCACCATCAGTCATCCCTCTCTCTCTCTTGCTCGTTAATTTTGCAGTCCTATGATCTTCTGGGACAACGACAAGTTTCGTATTAAAATTTCAGTTTTGTAATGAGAAAGGAATTGCAGGGAATCGAACTGTGTGAAGCACCTTGTGTGAGAGTGATGCACTCTGAATGGTGTACAGTGACAAAGATCATTCTGAGACAGTGGGTTACAATCTAAATAGAGAAAATTATGATGGCATGAGACACAATAATTTGGGAAGATCACATAAAACGATGAAAAAAAATTGGAGAGCCCTTGGAGGAACTGTGACTGTTGTTCATTCCTGTCAGGCACAACATAAAACTGGAAAGGTGACCCTGCCATGGCTCACAAAGAATATGAGGGATAGAAGTGAATCCAAGTAAGAGGCGTACCAACCGGCTAAAAAGAGCAGCATACAAGTTAACTGAAAGCGGTTCAGACTGCAACAAAAGAAGACTGAAGGATTACTGAAGATGGAAAAATAAACCTTGATGGGAAGCTTGAACTAAACACGCAAACTAATTTTCAAAGCTTCCAAAAGTATTTGAAGAGAAACAAATGTCATTAAAACAAATTCCTGACAGTCAAACAGGCGAAGTTATAATGTGGAATGAGGAGATGGCACAAGAATTAATTTTATATCTGGTAATGTCCGCACAAATGAAGACGAAATGATATCACTAACATGTTCGGGAATAGACAAGAGGGAGGAACTGAAGGAAACCCGTAATGGCAGAAAAGTGATCTCTGGGAAATTGGTGGCATTTACAGTGAAAAAATCACATTACCTGTTAATTGGTAACTAAATACACTAACTATTTAAGGAGGAGAAAGTGAGAACTGTTGATGCTGGATATCGAAGTCAAGAGTGCGGCATCACATGGCAAAGTCGAGACCGGCGCAAGCTTCCCCACTCAAAACATTAATCACTGCCCACCACCAACCTACCCACCTCTAACAACACTTTCCCCAGAAACCGCAGGAATTGGAAATCCTGCGCCCATACCTCCCGATCTCCTATGTCCAAGGCTCAAATGAAGCCTTCTACATTCGTCAGAGATTTACCTGCATTTCCACAAATATGAATTACCGTATTCGTTTCTCCCAATACGATCACCTCTACACTGTGGAGACAGACTACCTGCGAAGAGCGCTTCAGAGAACATGTGTGCGACGCCCGCACAAACCAACCTCACCACCTTGTGGCCGAACACTTAAACAACCCGCTCCCACTCGACAAAGGACATGAAGGTTCTGGGCCTCCCCCACTACCAAGTCCTAACTACCGAACGCCTGTCTGGAGAACGCCTCATCTTCCACCTTAGGGCCATCCGACCTCACGGGATTAATGTGAATTTCAAAAATTTCCTCATTACCCCTTCGCCCCCCATCTTATCCCAAATCCAAGCTTCGAACTCAGCAACTCCCTCATGACCCGTCCTACAACGTCGAACTTCCTTCTCACCTATCCACTCCACCATCCTCTCTGACCTGTCCCATCACCCCCACCTTCATTTCGCTATTGCAGTGTCAGCTCCCATGCCCCCGAACCAGCCCCTTTCAAATATCGTACCACTGTCTTGGCTCACTAGACTCATTCCTGGTGAAGGCGTTTTGCTCAAAACGTCAATTCTCCTGCTCCTCGGATTCTGCCTGACCAGATGTACTTTTGCAGCACCAAACTCGACAGTAGTGATTTAACTCAATAACCTTTGATTTCAGCCCCATGCACACCAAAGACAGATTAACAAATAGTGAAGCAATAACTTAAACGAAACCAAACAGACTGATCCAAGGATAACGGCCGTTGATCGGGGCGTGTCAGTGCAAAGAAGCCTGATGCTCTCTGCGTCTTCAATCACGGCCCGTAAAACCATTTGTTTGGTGTTAGAGTCCTGCTTAGACCAGTCATGAAACCTATATAGCTCTGTACGCTACCCTCCCCTTCAACCTTCACTCTCCACCTGTGACGGGAGAGACCAACATTTGTATCTGGAGATAACTTGTGGTGTGCATGCTCATAATCCACATTGTTTTCCTGCTCCTGCATGCTGCCCACCGGCTTGGTGATTTGGCACTGTCAACAGTAAGCAAAGGGCGGGGCTAGTGGTACAGGGACGGAGAAGTGTCGCCGACTAAACAGGAAATAAAGGCAGGATCGAGCCTCTCTCTCCGTGAGTGTGTGAGGGCGTGAGGGTGATGTCAGGCTTGCTGAGTCATTGATCATTACTGCTTTGTCACTGCGCTGAGGACCCAGATTCAATTTTAGCCTCTGGCAACTGTCTGTATGGAGTTTGCACATTCGCACCATGCTGCATGGATTTTTTTCCAGGGTGCTCCAGGGTCCTCGGACAGTCCAAAGATGTGCAGGGTAGGTGAATTGGCGAAGCTAAATTGTCCTGAGTGTTCAGGTTTTTGTGGGTAAGGTGCAATAGTCTGAAGTAAATAGAGAATATTAGGATACGAGGATTGCTCTGTCTGGTTTATGCTTGGGAGCAAAGGGCCTGTTTGCATCCTGCTGGGATTCTTTAAGATGGAATTTTCACATATTCTTTGGTATAGGCTATGAGAGGGAAGTGGGCAATTTCCCCACACACAGCAGCATCTTTTGAAAAATGTGTCCATTACCAAATCTTTGTTGTAGAAGTTGGAGAAGAAACAAATGCTTTCACAATAAAAAAAAGTTGAAGAAAGAAATAGATTTGAAGAAGAAACAGACATTACAGTCTATTTTTATGCAGTCCATCAGCCTACACATTCTCCAAGTTGTGCTTTGAGCAAAATTGTTCGAACGTTTCCTCCGTAACCTTGCGTTCCCAAGTTGGGCAAAGACGTACCTGTTTTCTACCAGCTGACCTCACTGCTGATTTCTGCTACCGAACCTCAATGGTTACACTACACCTCAGCACTTCAATCATCCTTCGCTGTCAGTAGCACATGCTCGGCCGATTCTGCTGCCATGCTCCGTTACCACGTCAGCTGTCTCGTTGCAGAATGCAGCTATAGACATTAATGAAGCCGTGATTTTGTCGACCGTGGTCACCCGTCTTGTGGCTGACTGCGAAAGTCCCACAGTCACGGGCATTGCCACCTCCTCGACCAAGTTCCAAAGGCAAACTAGTATTCTCACCACATCCGACGCACCCATAAACCCAAGATAAATTTTAAAACTGATGCAATTCTATTCATAACTCTTGGTTACCTCCTCTCTGCCTCGGTCTTTAATATCCTCCAGCCCTCTCCGGGGTCATTAGGGCTGGTCAATAAATGCCAACAGAGCCAACGATGCCTTTATCCAAACAATTATTTGAAAAAAAAACACCCTTCGTGGTATCTGCATTACCTCAAAAGCATGCATCCAAACATTCACGCTTTTAACTTTTCCACATGTTCACAGAGGCGGCCGACATACTAATGCTGCCAAGGCCATAATCTGTGTAGCCTCTTCACTAAACTCATTCTCTTGATCTCAGATTTTCACTTTAAAATACCTCTTTAAAACGACGTATTTGAACATTATACGTATTGTTACCTTCATTATAAAACGTTCTATGAATTGGGACAAAACGTTGGTTTGTAACACTATATTTATATAATAAATTGTCACTGATTTAGCATTTTGAACATTATTTATTTTTACGTGAAAATGTTCTCTGAAGTGATGATTCTGATCCTTCTAACTGCCGCTGTCTGACATCTCTCCGAGTCCTGTTGTGAATATGTTCCCTCGTCCCATTTCAAAAATGTACTGCTCACTCTAATACTGACTTCTGCATGGACACCGTTCAGTCTGTGTTTCTATCACTGTTGCTGAGTGGACTTGCCCCAGTCTCACCGAAACATTTGAACCTTCAAACCATTTGGATCATTCAGACACCATGGTTGTGAGATCATCCTCATATAGCAGTTTTAAATGACATTGACCAGGCAGTGTTGGAGCATCAGTCGCAGGAAAGGAATTCAGAACAGTAGCGAGGAAAAGGTGCCTTTTTATTTTGGAAAAGAGCAATTTCTGTGGCTTTCTGTCACATTTATATAATTTTTTTCCTTCAGCTCCATATTGTTAATTGGAGTTCCTAAATTCACGGTAGAGCAGCAATATGACAGCACAGAAGTGATTTATGGGGATAGTTTGTATGCTGAAGCGCTTCAGTTATGAGGAGAGATGAGACGCCTTGTTTTTTTCTTCTCTCAGAGAGAGGGAGATTATGAGAAGACATTATTAAGAAATACCAAACCATGAGGGGCATGGATACTGTAGACGGAAAGAAACGTTTTCCATTGGTGGAGGGTTTCAATTGACAGGGAGCCATAGATTTCAGATAAGAGTCAAAATGGTTTGAGGCAATGTGCGGATAAATTTAAACAGCCAGCGAGAGGTTGAATCTGGAAGTCAATGTCTGCAGGGGCGGGAGAGACAGTAACCCTCATAACCTTCAGGTGTGAGTATTTGAAAATAAGGCACACAGGGCCAAATGATGGAAAATGGAATGAGGATAGCCAAGCAGTTGTATTTGACAAGATCACGCACAATGAACTTGAGACAGGCGCCCTACGTGATGTTCTCGTGTCTTTCCTGGTGACTATCCTCGCCTGTTCCGCGGGAGTTAGTGTTTCAATTCTCTCCCGTTGATGTCCCCCTCGGAGCTTCAAGGTTTCTGGAAAGAGTTGGCCCCGGTACCGGGTGCAGTTATTGTGGGTGTCTTTGGCCGGTCTGGGAAGTTGGCTTGCAACATTTTCCACCCATTTGTTGGATCATAACAATAGATTTATGTAAATTAATTGTCATTGTTTTTGACACGCATCACAAGCACTTCACTCTCACTTCTTCAATATCTCCTAAACTAATGGCCTGTTGGGAGTTACTAAGCGAAGAAAATTGCTAGCAGCACATAGTTAGGAAACGTTCAGCTCTAAAAAACCTAATTCAGAGAGTCAACAGAAGTAAGAATAAAAAAAAAACACAATCAAAACAATACTGACATTCTTGGAGAAAGAGGTAGTTAAATAATGACAGAAACTTCATTCAGGAGAGAAGTATCAAACAGATCAATGGATGAACTTTGCTTCAGTTGGCACTAAATGGTCACATCCGCAAAAAGAAATGTAAAACATTTTGCAGATAAGAAAGCACAGCACTAGAAGTGGGTAGATTATTAGTAAAAACTACTGAGGTAAGTTATTTGATTTATTTGATTTCACCTTGGTAACCAAATGCTGGACCCGGCAGCTCGAACGAAATCAGAAGCACTGTGGTCAGAGCAAACGCTCAAATTTGAGGAAATACCCAGGAATCAGGGTGATGTTACTGAGCAATTGCCTGTGTGTGATGACATCACCCACATGAATACACAGCATTGGGGTTTGCGCAAACAGCTGATCGCGACAAAGAATGTGAATGTCTGTGGAGAAATCGAAAAGGAGATTTATCAGAACAGTCAAAGAAATGCAGAATGTTACATCTAAGTTCAGGGTGGAGAAGTTGAAGTTGTTTTACACAGATCAGAAAAGATTGAGGTGTGATTTGTTCAAGGTACCGATTTTTAAAATACGTTTAGAAAGTTAGAGGAAGAGCAGGTGTTCCGTTTTCATGGGAAGCAAATTTATGATATTGTGCAAGAATTATTGGGAGTCATAAGGTAGAACTTTTATGTTGCTTTTGTCTTAGCGAATACAGTGGCATGATTTTATCTTGATACGTAATTTGTTTTCTGTGTTCGAGTCTGTAACTCCTCTTCTGACATCGTGCAAATTAATTTTCCAAAGTCTTCTTAGTCAGTCCGGGTCTGAGGTTCAGAAAAGAACAAATATTTCTGTTTCCTTTTGGAGCTTACTGTGTTTACATTCTCCCCGCCTCACTCTATGTAGAAGGACTTATAAACTCCATTCCTGTCAATCTAGGTGAGACATTCACAAAACCAGCAAATATTATCACCCACATTGCTTGACTTCAATAGTCACCACTTTGTGGCGCGGAAAGTTTCATTGTCAAAGAAAACACATTTATCACCATGAAGCTTCCTTTCACCCTCTGTCTGTCCATCCATTCAATTTGGTCACTGCTGTTCTGATAAATTTCACCTCTACTCTCCTGTTATTCCTCTGTCATGCGAGGGAACCTCGAACCGAATCCCAACATCATATTAATTTTCGGTTGTTTATGTTACATCAATGACCAGACCAGAACAAGCTTGCAGGAAATTGGACAACAAAAAAATTTTTTTTTAAAATACCCTTCAAGCAAGTTAACTGACTGCAGAGTATGAGAAATGTCAGAGTGCACTGATATTTAATCCATTTCACAATGCACAGATACTCCTAGACGAGCTCACTCTTTGCAAAATATTTATTTATAACTGTGATAATTCCCTGGGGCAGACCCTCCCTCAATCCACAAAAATGTATGCTGCTGAAAACTATTTCAGTTCAGATTAAAATGGCTCAGGATATTTTCCATCAACCCAATGTTTCCTGCGCCATTTCAATTGAAGTGTCTCCAGATGTGGATAGAACTCGCAGTCTCTTCTCCCAATGCTCCCTATTCAATGTCAACAGAAATTGATCGAGCCGAGTTTGGAGCTCCCAGCCTGGGCGTTTCATGCGCCTCTCTGCCTTCATAGAAGGACTGCATGCTCACGGACTTTGTCACTGGCAGATAGAGTAGAGATCCACGCGTTCATTCCACTCCCAATTTCCGATCAGATCTTTGCCACTGCGTCACTAAATTTCTCTGATTCCAGACCTGGGAACCAGTGTGATGTGAGTGTGCAACAGTAGATACGACCTTGTCTCGCGGCACTGGTAAAGTAACGATGTGAAACTTCGTTGTTATTGAAACCTACATTTCAACAATTTGTGAACTATTGCCGGCACATTTAACCTTTCGAGAAACCTATCGATCTCATTCTTCAACTTTGTCAATAATGAAATATCCACAGCCACTGAGGACATCGAAGATGACGATTCAACCCAATCTCAGTGGGTTATGATCTGTACATGTGGCGCTGTTCATCGCCAATCTCAGCCATTGCATTTCTTGCTTTTACTGTTGGATTTTTCCATTGGTTGCATAGTGGTTTGTCCTTTGCATTGTGGCCGAAGCAACCTCCATTCAAATCCGAGTATTGGCAAAGCGCATTTGTTCCATGTTACTCCATATAACCTGTGCAAAACAAACGCAGAAAGGAAACAATCATTTTTTAACGTGAAAATACTCTCGAAGGTGATGATTTTATTGCTTCAAACTTTATTTGCACCCAATCTCGGAGATTTTCTGCCTTTCACAATCACTATTCTTCCTTTCCATCCCTCCTCCCATGTCACTGGGACATTGCTCAAATTAACATTCGCTTTCACATTGACACCATGAAGTTAGTGTTGCAGCTGTAACTCTTGTTAGGTGAACGTGCCCCAATACCACCATGAGGACCTTTAAGCCACTTAATGCAATCAGATAATGTGGTTGCGTTTTCAATCCTCATGGATAGTGTTTGATTTGCATGGAGCAGAGTTCATTGGAGCACTGGGTTCATGAAAAGGACACAGAACAGTTTTGAGGGAAAGAGACTTTATTGGAATAGACCAATGTTAGTGAATTCCCAACATTTATTTCAAGTTTTTATTCGTCTCTCGCTAGAGCATGTATGTACAATTCTGCAATTCACATAAAAATGCGATATGACAGCTGTGGAAACGGTGCAGAAGTGATTTGCCAATATATTGTCTGGATTGAAGAATTTCAGCTACGATAGAGTTCAGACAGACTGGCCTTGTTTTTGTGAGAGCAGGAGAGATTGAGAGGAGACAGTATTGAGATGTAGGAAATAATGAGCGGCATGGATTGGGTAAATTTAACGAAAAATTTCTCTATGATGGAGGGATCAATCAAAAGGTGGCCATAGATTTAAGATAAGAGTCATAAAAGTTCGAGTAGCTGTAAATAAAAAAACTTTATTAGCCAGCGAGTGGTTGGAATCTGGACATCACTGTCTCTATGTGTCAGAGCGGCAGAAATTCTAATAACCTTCAGAGATATTTAACTGTGAATTTGTAATGCTTTAGGCATACACGTTAAATGATGGAAAATGGGATAAGGATAATCAAGCAGGTGTTATTGACAAGAGCATGCACAAGTAGCTTGCAGGCTCAGTTAGCTCTGACATCCACCGTGTGGCATTTAGTAACCTTAGTTGTCACGTGGGAGGTCAGGGTTCATATTCCCGCTGGAGCGGCTCTGACTATTTCAGGGTTTCAAGGTTTGTGTAAAGATCTGTAGTTCCGGTGAAGGGTGCAGATAGTGTGGGGAATTTCAGTGGTTTTGGGACGTTGGTTTTGCAGCCGTTTCCGTCCCTTTCTCGGTGATATCCTCAAGGCAGATGAAACTCGTGTGAAGCGCTGCTGTCCTGCAGCGTTTTGAATTGGTTTGATTTCCTTCCCACAGCTTTCAGTTGCTGGTTCTTGTCGTTCTTTGCATGTCCCAGTATGTTGGGTCCAGATCAACATGTTTTTGGATGGAGTCATTGGATGAGTCTCGTCATTCTAGAAATTATCTGGCTGCACTCTGTTTAGCTGGTCCAATTATTTTTGTGTTGTCACAGTCGAATTTGTTGTCCTCGTCATCGCTGTGCATTGCTACTCGGAACAGCTGGTTGTGTGGTTTACTGGATCTTCCAGAAATATTTTGCAACAATAGATATTCCCGCAGATTCATTGCCAAAAACAACGGAAGGAGGACATGTCATTACCCAACACACCAAGTACGCTACATTATAGGTAAAAAAAATGACTCGGCACGTACAGCCAGACTCCTCTGACCACTCGGAGTTATGAGACAACATAAACCGAAAGCCACATTTGACAACAACTCACCAAATATCAATCGACCCAATACCCATCATCTGCAGGACAAATTTGGACAAACAATGTTGTACGTAGTGACTGCAGGAAATATTATAAAGGACAGACAACTCACGATACCCATTCATGAAGATCAACCTGACACGAATCACCACTGTCAGGTGTCCTGGGTAGTTTGAAAATATGTTGCTGGAAAAGCGCAGCAGGTCAGGCAGCATGCAATGAGCTCCAAAAAAAAAACATTCCCAGAGTCTGGAATCTCTCCAAAAAGGAGGTTTATATATCTCTGTACATGGTGCAAAGCAGAGGATTGTGAAAAGATTCTGGGAAAATGTTGCCACTTGTCAAGTGGGAAAACTGTCACCAAGCAAAACAGAAATCGCAGACTCGAGCTTTGTAAATCTTTAGATAATCCTTGGGACGCGGATTCAGAGGAAAATGAAGAGTGAACTGGCCGACAGGCAAGAGACATTTTAGAAATCTTTCCGTTCTTTCGGAGGCCGGTAGTTTGACTCTGATGTTCTCCGGACATGAAATGATCTGTGATAGTGAAGTATTCACGTTCCTGCACGTCAGGATGTCAAATCTCATCGCAGCTCCTGGGCAATTAGAAAACGCGGGAACAGATAGGACACTGAAAGGCTGGAAGTGAGACGATCCCTGTAGGAGGATAATTGGCTTCCGGTGTGATGGTTGTGTCTATAGAGTGTGGGACCAGACTATTCCCATGTCTTCACCGTGAACTTCACAGCATTTATTTCGGAAAAGTAATGCTAATTAAGGATGATTGTCAATATGGGAGGAGCAGGCTGCAGCTTGCATTCGGGGATCATTCACGCCGTTGGCTTATCAGTCTCTGTGGCGACGTTCGTCAGTGCGTTCAGCTCATCACTGAGAGGTTGCTGTTATCCCAGGACTCAGGAACAGAGCGACAGCTGCTCGCACACTATCTGTTTTTTCTTTGGCCGTACAGTTCCGAGTTTTTGCCGAGGTCAGGAAAATGTTCCTCATAAGGCGCGAAGGGAGAAGCTCCCCATTTTTGGAGAGTTGTATCTTGGTGACACGTATGTGTCTGCAAAGCGTGAGATCAGACTGTTCCCATGGTCCACAATGAATGCCCAAGGATTCATTTTGGAAACCTCAAATCAATTTAGGGCAATTTTCATTCTGCGAAGGGCAGGCGAAAGCTTTAGTTCACTAACAGTCTGCTTTCGGAAATCCTACAAGGGGCCTACAACAAGGACACTCCCCAGTCTCTGTGGAGCAATTAGTCCTCTCGTTTGGCTGTTAACTTAGAGGGTGTACCCACGCATGGAGCGGTGGCTGTTCTTATCCATCCGACTCCTTTGCCGTGCAATTTCGGGCTTTTAATCGGGTCAGGGATATGTATCCAAACGGAAACCAAATCCAGTGAGGAACCACAAATGCGTTTCTGTATTGTTGAATGGCAAGTGAAGGGTTGTGGACACTCGGAATCTAAAACAATAACAGAAACTGCTCAAGGAATCCGGCATGTTTGGCAGTCCCTGTGAGAGAGGATAGCGTTTTGAGAAATTCCTGAAGAAGCTCTGAATCGTTGTCTCTATTTTTCTCTCCCCAGATGCTGCCAGATGTGTTAGTTTCTCCTGCAATCTCTCCATTTCTTTTTAACTGAATGACCATTTCAACCATTGAGATTGTTCACACAGACCAAACATGTCCTGACTTTTAACAATGTCGAAACTGTGGTTATTGAATTCAACCAAACCGAACAATGATTGCCTATCCCTCAGCTCCACAGGCAGGGAGAACTTGAAACCAGTTTAGTAGCGCGCTTCGGCAGTTGTGGCCAATTGGTTGAGGTGATTGGTATTAAATCCACTGTGGATTCCTCACGCAGTTCGGCATTTTGCTTACTGTGATTGAAAGCCGAGAGGGAACTTGAAGAGTGTTTGTTCTCTGCATTCGTTTGAAATTCAAATCGCAGGATGACGTGAAATGCGTATAGCTCAGATAAGGAACATTAGGAATCTGCAACGAACCGCCTGTCAGGATGGAAAAGGCAGAAAACTCCAGAGCAGGTAAGACCCACTTAGTTGTACACTTCCATTACTGAATACGTTAGCCCCTCCGAACCAAGTACGCCAGATGGGATAAGAACAGTTCGGGGGATTGTGTTGGACTGGTGCAGACTTAGTGGGCCAAAGGGTATTGTTGTGCAAGACACTTCCATGGCCAGCTGCGAGGAGGTCAGTTTGTGAAGTAACAGGACATTCTTTGCAATATGTCCCTCAGCGAGGAAGGGGTCGAACCTACTCTCCCCTGATCTTTCTGTCAGTCATGGTATTCATTGGGACATCTCAATTGGTAATAACTGTTACGGTGCATATTTGTGGAATCAGTCTATATGATAATCAGGACAACGGGACCATGATGTTTCATTACCCAGCTGAAAGCAAGCCCGTGCAGCTTACATTCCCCGGGTCTGCTTTTGAAATAAAGATTACTTTCTCGATGTGCCTGTGTTTAGATCAAACAGCTCATTGACATCGGGACTAGACGTTCAGAGGAATCTGGAGGTGTGACAGGAATAGAAACAGAACAAGACGAGACGGGCAAGTGTTTAGATTTTGTCGATGGCCGTTGTTTTTAGTGAGGAATGTCTGCCGGGAGCTATCCTGTCAGGTCCCAAGAGCCGGAGGACCTGTTTTGGTGGGATTTCTGTTATTGAAAGTTATACATGAGAAGTGGGTGGGACTATTTTAGCTCAGTATCCATTTCATATCGCGGATTACCGCAACGGTGCACATTTTCTGGTGAAGTGCCTTGTAATCCACTTAAAGCTACCTTTCTCCAGGGAAACTTGCAGACATAAAGCACATGGAGTGTGTATAATCCTGAGGACTCTGTCACTGTCTGGGAGTGTGCCTGTGTGACTGCCTCTGTATTTGAACATGAGAATACGTTCCTCAAAGGCGTTACAACAGTGTGACCAGGTCAACTTTCAGTACCATTGTTATGTCATTTACGATCACAGAGAGAATCTTATTGCTGCAAACTGGGACGAGAATAGATGGATGTCTGATAACGTACGCTTCACGATGGACGAATGGCCCTTCACTACTCCTCCTCCTCACGCTTTTTAAACTCGAGGCCAGACAGCAACTGACCTGACGAGAAAATCGCTTCACAAGCTTACATAACCTTTTTATTGTCCATTCTACTAGCAATTTTGCAAACTTACTTACCATGCTTTCTATCTTCCCACCTACATCATTTATTTAAACGAAACAAATGAATGTGCGCTCAGCCAATGGGACACCATTGGTAACAGACTTCCAGTCTGAAAACTACCATCCACCACCATTCTCAGCATCCTGCTATTAAACTAATTTTATATCTAATTAGAAACCTTACATTGATCCCTATGTGATCTAACTTTATGAATTAGTGAACCGTGTTGAACCGTGTAAAAGCTTTTATTAAAGTCCAGGTGAGCAACGTCTACCACTATGTCCTCATTGATCTTCTTGGTTACGCCCTCAAAAAACTCAATCAAGTTTGTGCAAAACCATGCTGATTATCCCAATTCATTCCTTATATTTAAAAATTCAAATAAAACCTATCGTTTAGAATTGCATCCAACAACTTACCCACGACCATAACCAGACACACAGGTCTATCGACCCCAGGCTTGTTCATGAATTGCTTTCTAAATAAAGGCACAACATTAGCCATCCCCCAGCCATTCAGCGCCTCACTCGTCATAATAGATGATAAAAATATTTCTACGAATTGCCCAACAGCTTCTTTCCCTAACTTTCCAAACGTTTCCGGGATACAGGAGATCAGATCCCAGTGAAATATCCAACTTTATATTTTCCAGGTCCTCCACCACATTCCCTTTTCAATGTGAACTTCTTTCAAACCATCAATATTTAGTTGTACCCGCCATTTCGTTCTCCAAGGTGTAAACTGACGCGAAGTGAACATTATATGTCTCTCTATCTGCTGAGATTCAAGACAAAGGTGAGTTTTTTTCATCTTAAAGTGGACATATTTGGTCTCAAGTTCTTAATGTACTTGTAGAATCTCTTTAGATTATACTTATCTTTATGGCCTGAGGCTATCTCATTCTCGATTGACCTTTATGATGTCCTCCTTATGAAGGCCCCTCCACTCCTTATATCGTTCAAAAGATTCACTTGAAACCCTTGCTTATATGGAAGCTGTCACCGCCTTAAAATAAATTCTTATGACAAGGCCTATATCTCTGCGATCAACGTTGTTCTAACGGAATACCTACAATGTGGAAACAGGCCATTCGGAACAAGAAACCCCCACTAATCCTGCGAAGAGAATCGCACCCAACTCACACCTTTACCCAATGCATGTAACTCTGCATTTCTCATGAACAAAGAACGTCAGCCACACATCTTTAGTCTGTGGAGGAAACCCAGGCTGAAACGGAGAGGATGTTCCAACTCCAAATTCACAGTCGTCCAAAGTAGATATTGAACCAACATCGCTAAGGCTGCAAGGCATTCGTACTCACCACTGAGTCAGCCATTATAAACCTCCTATCCACCACTCAAAACATATCATCACTTAGATATGGGGCCAAATCCTACTCCCAATGCTACAAATGCATCTGTCCAGAGCCTCCTATTGACTGAGATGTAAGCCTCTGCCCGTTCTTTCTCATTAGCTTGAACTGAAGCCTACATTGTATTTGCCTTCCTAAACACCAACTGAAACTGCATGCTGAAAATAAGAGAAAATTGAACTTTGAAATCTTTCTGCTTTCAGGAAATTGTCTATGCCTCTACTCTTTCCACCAAACATATGACCTCATATTTTCCACAAAGTATGCCAATTGCAACTTTTTTTTTCAAAGCACTCAGTCCGTTCAAGTCATTCTGCAGCATGCCCGCATCATCAATAAGATCTGTCCTTCCACCTATCATTGTGTCTTCTTCAAATGGAGCAACAACACCCTCAGTTCCTTTGAATGGATCATCCATACGTTATGTGAATAGCTGTGGTGCCAACACTGACTCCTCTGAACTCCACTAGTCATGGACTGCCATTCTGGAAAAGACCCCTTTACCCAACTGTCTCCCTTCTGCCAGTCAGCCAAGCCTCAATCCATGGACTCTTATTCAGCAGTTTGCCATACTGCACCTGTTTTCTGTCTGTGGAAATTCAAGCTGGTCACCTCCACAGGCTTGAGTTCGTTTCACTTGCTCATGACATCCAGTCCTGATGGAGCAGACATTTCTTACAATTGAATCATTGCAAAACTGAAACCTCTGACTTCAGTCCCGAACTCAAAATCCACTGCCTCGCCACTGAGTCGAAAGTGTGATACGAGAAAAGCACAGCAGGATAGGCAGCATCCAATGAGCAGGACAATCGACGTTTCGGTCACGAGCCTTCATCAGGAAAAAGGCTTGTGAACCGAGGATTAGAGAGACAAATGGGAGTGGCTGTGGCTGGGACAACATAGCTGAGAGTCTGTTAGGTGGATGGAGGTGGGGGTGATGATGATATTTCGCAGCGCAGGGTGGAGCAGATAAGTGGGAAGGAAGATGGACAGATAGGACAGTTCAGGAGAGCGGCGGAAGGCCTGGACCTGAATGAATTTGGCTGCGTGGGAGGGAGAGTTGACGTGTTCGACAAGGTGTTGTTTGGTGCAGGTGTCGCGGGTTTTTTTTTTTCGAAGCGGTCTGTACTTATGCATCCAATTTCCTCAATGTCGAGGAGACTGCAAAGGGAGCAATGGATACAGGAAATGACATGCGTGGAAATGCAGATGAAACACTGATAGACATGGAAGGTCCTTTGGGGTCTTGGAAAGAGTTGAGGGCGGAGGTGTGGGTGGATGTTTTTCAAATCCCGTGTTGGAATGAGAAGGTTGCTGGGAGGGGACGGTGGTTTGGTGGGGGCGTGCACTTGGCAAGGGAGTCAAAGAAGGAATGATCTTTAAAGAAAGTGGATAGGGGTGGGGAGGGAAACACATCTTAGTTGGTGGGGTTCATTTGCAGCTGACGGAAATACGGGAGGATGACATGATGTCTACTGAGGTTGCTGGATTTTAAAGTGATTTAGAAGGGAGTTCCGTCGTCGTCATAGTTTGAGGGGTGCGTTTTTGGAGCGGAGTTGAGGAAAGTGGATGAGATGAGCTGGAAGGCATCATCGACCAAGTGCTGGGAGAAAATGCCTCGCCACTGATTCAATCTCCTCCCTGGCAATTGTCTAAGTCTGAAAAGACACGTCATAACCATGGTGGCATTATTCACCTCGTGATGTGTTATTAACCACATATCCCCATAATCACCATGTCAGCCTACTTGCACTTCATTAACATCACTAACTCTTCCACGTCTTTGCTCTTCTGCAGCTCAATCTCAAATCCATTCATTTGGGCGACAGAGTCGTAATACACATCCATCCGTCCTTTCAAATTCCCACCCTGCTGTGGTGCTAGTGAGGCAAGGAATCAGGAGAGAGAGCAGTTGAACACGTGGCCACAGGGATGGTGAGGGAGGGAGGGGTTTGGATTCTTGGATAATTGGGGCTCTTTCTGGGGTAGGTGGGACCTCTAAAAGCAGGATGGTCTTCATCTGAACCAGAGGGTTACCAATATCCTGGTGGGATATTCGCTAAGGCTATTCAGGTGTGTTTGAACTAGTCCAGCAGGGGGGATTGAAACCAAAATAGTAGTTCAAGTATAGAAAAGGTTGAGAGTAGGGAGGTACAAAATCAAGTTTCAGGAACAAAAGGAGGCACCGGCAAGCAAGACGTTGGTTTGGAGTGTGTCTACTTCAACGTCAGGAGCATCCAGAATAAGGTGGTTGCACTTGCAGCATGGGATGGTACCTGGGAATTCGTTTTTATGGCCATTTCGTAGACATGAATAGAGCAGGGATAAGAATGGGAGTTGCAGGTTCCAGGATTTAGATATTTCAGTAAGAACAGAGAAGAATGTAAAAGAGGGGGGAGGTGTGGCATTGTTGGTCAAGGACAGTATTGCAGTTGCGGAAAGGATTTTTGGGAACTCGTCAACTGAGGTAATATGGGCTGAAGTCAGAAACCGGAAATTAGATGTTACCCGGTTGGGAGTTTTCTATAGGCCTCTGAATAGTTCCAGAGATGTAGATGAAAGGTTAGCAAATATAATTCTCGATAGCAGTGAGAGAGACAGGGTAGTTGTCATGGGGACTTCAACTTTCCAAATATTGACTGGGAACACTATAGTACGAGTACTATAGATGGGTCAGTCTTTGTCCATGTGTGAAGGAGGGCTTCCTGACACAGTATGCAGACAGGCCAACAAGGGGCGTGGCCACATTAGATTTGGTACTGGGCAATGACCAGGCCAGTTGTTAGACTTCGAAGTAGGTGAGCACTTTGGTGATAGAGATCACAATTCTGTAATGTTTACGTTTGTCATAGAAATGGATAGGTGCATACTACTGGGCAAGAGCTACAGCTGGGGGAAAGGCAATTATGATGCGATTAGGCAAGATTTAGGAAGCATAGGATGGATAGGAAACTGCAGTGGATAGGCACATTAGAACTGTCGAGCTTATTCAGGGAAAAGCTACTGTGTGTCTTAGATAAGCATGTACCTGTCAGGCAGGGACAAAGCTGTAGAGCGCGGAAGCCGTGGTTTACGAAGGAAGTAGATTCTCTGGTCAAGAGGAAGAAGAAGTCTTATGTTTCGATGAGATGCGAAGGCTCAGTTAGGGCGCTTGAGGGTTACAAGGTAGCCAGGAAAGACCTAAAGAGAGAGCTCAGAAGAGCCAGGAGGAGACATGAGAAGTTGTTGGCGGATAGGATCAGGGTAAACCCTAAGGCTTTCGATAGGTATTTAAGGAATAAAAGAATAACGAGAGTAAGTTTTGGGCCAACCAAGGATAGTAGTGGGAAGTTCTGTGTGGAGTCAGAGGACATAGGGGAAGCAGTAAATGAATACTTTTCAACAGTATTCAGTCGAGTAAACGACAATGTTGTCGAGGAGAATAGTGAGATACAGGCTACTAGACTAGGTAGGATTGAGGTTCACAAGGAGGTGGTATTAGAAATCCTGCAGAGTGTGAAAATAGATAAGCCCCCTCGGCCGGATGAGCTTTATCCTAGGATCCTCTGCAAAGCCGGGGGGAGATTGCCCAGCCTTTGGCATTGAACTTTAAATCGTCATTGTTTACAGGAATAGTGCCATAAGACTGGAGGATAGCAAATATGGTTCCCATGTTCAAGAAAGGGAGTAGGGACAACCCTGTTAATTTTAGATCAGTGAGCCTCAGTGTTGGAAAAGATTATAAGAGATAGAATTATAACCATCTAGAAAGGAATAATTTGATTATGGATAGTAAGTATGGTTTTATGAAGGGTAGGTCGTGCCTCACAAACCTTACTGAGTTCTTTGAGAAGGTGACCAAGCAGGTAGATAAGAGTAAACCGGTTGATGTTGTGTATATGGATTTCAGAAAGGCATTCGATAAGGTTCCCCACAGTAGGCTATCGTACAAAATGCGGAGGAGTGGGATTGTGGGAGATGTAGCAGTTTGTATCAGTTATTGGCTTGCTGAAAGAAGACAGAGGGTGGTGGTTGATGGGAAATGTTCATGCTGTGGTCCAGTTACCAGTGGTGTACCGCAAGGGTCGGTTTTGGGTCCACTGCTGTTCGTCATTTTTACATATGAGGGCGTAGAAGGGTGGTTTAGTAAATTTGCAGAGGACACTAAGGTCGGTGGAGTTGTGGATAGTGATGCAGGATGTTGTAGTTTACAGAGACACACTGGTAAGCTACAGAGCTGGGCTGCGAGGTGGCAAATAGAGTTTAATGTGGACAAGTGTGAGGTGATTCATTTTGGTCGGAGTATCCGGATTACAAAGTATTGGGCTGATGGTAGTGTAGATGAGCAGAGAGATCTCGGTGTTCAGGTACAGAGATCCTTGAAATTTGCCACCCAGGTGGACAGGGTTGTTAAGAAGGCATACAGTGTTTTAGCTTTTATTAATAGAGGAATCGAGTTTCGGAACCATGAGGTTATGCTGCAGCTGTACAAAACTCTAGTGCGGCCGCATTTGGAGTATTATGTACAGTTCTGGTCACCGCATTATAAGAAGCATGTTGAAGCTTTGGAAAAGGTGCAGAGGAGATTTACTCGGATGTTGCCTGGTATGGAGGGAAGGTCTTATGAGGAAAGGCTGAGGGACTTGTGGTTGTTTTCGTTGGAGAGAAGAAGGATGAGAAGTGACTTAATAGAGACATACAATATAATCAGAGCGTTAGATAGGGTGGACAGGGAGAGCCTTCTTCCAAGAATGGTGACAGCGAGCACGAGGGGGCATAGCTTTAAATTGAAGGGTGATAGATATAGGACAGATGTCAAAGGTAGTTTCTTTATTCAGAGAGTAGTAACGGTATGGAATGCTTTGCCTGCAATGGTAGTAGATTCGCCAACTTTAAGTACATTTAAGTCGTCATTGGACAAGCATATGGACGAACATGGAATAGTGTTGGTTAGATGGGCTTCAGATTGGTATGACAGGTCGGCGCAACATCGAGTGCCGAAGGGACTGTACTGCGCTGTAATATTCTATGTTCTATGTCTTATGGTCTAACTCCCTCTGCTTCTATTCAAGGATGTACTTGCGTTCTGTTCACTGTTTCATTGTGCATTACCTGAATGAAATTTTTACGAACGTCCATTTTCCCAAACGTGCACTGCGGCCGTCGCAGCTTTCTCTTTCCACAAGGGCTCCCACATGGTGGAAGGGAAGGAGTTGCAGGTTATCCACCCAATGATGTAATCCTGGATTCTTCCAATACGTCTCCTGCATGTGGGAGTACTCACAATAAGGGTTGCTCACCCATCACCGGGCAGCTAAAGTTCAAAGTTTTCATCATCGTCTACAAATCTCTTGACTGTCTTCCCTCTGTCTATCACTGTCATGTATTCCAGGCCACTCAAGAGCAAATACAGCTTGTCAATAGTATGCCAACCCAGCCAGCGGACATGGCACCCAAGATTATGTTTAAAGTGTTCTCTCAGATATCTGCATTCCCGCGAATTCCAAACTCCGGAGCATGTTCGATTTGGACTGTCTTACGTTTGGTGCCTAAACGTCATCTGCCAAGGCAAGAAATTATGAAATCTCGTAGCAATGTAAATCGCACCAGGCTATAGGAAAGGAATTACTCACAGCGCCAGAGACCCGGGTTGAATTCCCGCCTCTGGCGACTCTCTGTGTGGAGTTTGCACATTCTCCCCGTGTCTGCGTGGGTTTCCTCCGGGTGCTCCGGTTTCCTCCCACAATCCAAAAATGTGCAGGTTAGGTGAATTGGCTATGCTAAATTGCCCGTAGTGTTAGGTGAAGAGGTAAATGTAGGGGAATGGGTCTGTGTGGGTTGCGCTTCGGCGGGTCAGTGTGGACTTGTTGGGCTGAAGGGCCTGTTTCCACACTGTAAGTGATCTAATCTAATTAAGAAAATGCACTAATACCTGCTAAAATCAGGGCAATGTATTGGTATCAATACGACATCATCTTTTATATAATAGAAAATTCAAAGCTTTTACTCTGAGGGAGTTTAAACAAATGTTGATCCCTGTCAAAATATGAGATATTGGGAAGCTGACAAAGTGTTATATCAAACAAGTGATCAAAGAAGTGGGCTTCAAGTCGTATTTTGTCACACAAAATGAAACTTGTATCACAAAATTGAGATAACCGAAGTTTTTCTGCACGAGGTCATCGTCTTTTGTCAGTTTCAAAATGGCGCCTGGGTTCGTGCTTCCATAGCTCAGTGATTCAAGCACTGGTTATGTAAACCCGGGGTTGTAACCTCGAATTTCACTGCGGCCTTATTGAATTTTCTTGCAACTATTGCTGCAGGCATCCGAAGGTGCGTTCTCTATGTTGTTAGGAATTATTTTTGAAGGAACAGCTGGAAGTTATTTTTTACGCAGACCAGGCCGCATCTGTTTCAGTTTGGAAGTCCACATCCGTGTTTTTCCTTCGCGGAACATGAGGATGACAAGCTTCTGATGCGAAGAATGCCTTCGTTTGGCAGGAAGAACAACGTGACTCAGTAGAAGCAGTAAAGTTACGGTGAAACAGTGCGGGACGAATATGTACAGGGATACGGCTGAATGCTTCTGTTCCTTATGTAGAGACAGGAATCTGCTGGAATTCAAAATAAACAAGTAGGAGGCTTGAAGAGCACAGTTAGCCAGGCTGCCTCAGAGGTGGAGAAGTCAACGTTTAGTGGGTACCAATTATTAACGATTGGGGCAGTCCTCGAAGGACAGACTCCTGCCGTTTACCCCTCTGATAATGTAAACACACTCGGATTTTAAAGTTAGTAGTGAAGAAAGAAGAGGCCAAAAGGGTCAATTCCTCATTTTATGAAAGTTGGGCTCTCCTGAGGCCTTTGTCACTTTCAAAAGATGTGTCTGTATAGTTCCCTCTATGGGTCAAAATGTGGTTCAGATCTCCCGCAGTTAATGAACAAATTTGACGGTATCTGACATCAGTCTCATTCACTGGCTCATTTGAGATTAAAACTTTGCAGAGTAAATCTCATTCAGATGAACACTTCAGACTTCAGGCTGTGGGCCAATTAGTGGGAACTGGAAACGAGAATATTTGGATGTTTGATGACTGGCACTGACATAATGCATTATTCTGTGCTCTAAAAGCACGGTGTCACGATCACTCTTTTTTGGAAGGAATTTCTCATCGCAGGAAAAGAAAGCTATGCTGTCAAGTGAAGACATCATTGCACAAGCTGTCCTTCCTGGTCGACTAGTGGTTACGATGTAGCGCTTTCACCGCCGTGGTTTGAGTTAATTTCTTGGTCAGGGAATCTGGATTTATTGTTCCTGATAAGGGCAACAACAAAAGTAGACAATCTTTGACAGGAATCGCATTTCAAACGCGTCCGCATGTGCCTTGCATAATTGGACAGGGCCGCAAGGTGGCTCACTGGTTATCACTGCTGCCTCACAGCGCCAGAGATATGATTTGCCTACAACTGGGTCGACTGTCAGTAAGGTGCCTTATTCAGGAGCAAATGAAGAGAAAAAGGGTAAGGAATTGTTCTGTGAAGGTTAATGCCTGGAGGATTGGTGTGCATTTGTTGCATCGAATAGCCAGTTTCTGAACTGTAGGCATTCCATGTTACCTTATTGTGTTGCTTTAGCACATATTCAGACAGGGGAGAAAAGTGAGGAAAAACAGTCACGACCCAATCAGTGATTGACCAATTGTGCGACAACCAACAGATATACTTTTGACTGAACGAGTTCCCATTTTCCCTACATTGGTAATGGCAGGACACAGCATTAGAGCGGGTTTTCATGTGTTGTTTTGGCGCCAGCATCCTTTCTCAACATGGACTATACTGGGACAAAAAGCGATGATAAAAGACATGGATGGCGATGACTGGAATGTAAAGACGTCAGGTAGAATGGACAGCATTTACTTGTAAACAGAAAAATGGAAAGGAAGCCAACGATGTAGTGAGGGATAATGCCATTTGAAAAGACAAGGAGGGGTTTCATGGGATGGTGGAAAAGATGAATAGATCATTTGACGTGACACCAGGCAAAACTGAGTTGTGACCGGATAGAAGGTTTCTAGGCGATGTGAATTTGGTGAGAGTAAACAGGAGGGAAATTCCCTTATTAGCATGGATCTATATCTAGAGTATAGAACTTGAAAACCAGCGATGAATCATAAAAAGAAGTTTGAAGCTCGCATTCTTTTTCCTTCTACAGCTATTGATTTCGAAAATGATTACTTTTTCTCAGGAAAAATTATTCAGAAGCAGATTCTAAAATATTTGTAAAGACACGTGCAGACACACAAGGAGTGAATTTCACCAGGACAGGGAGTCTGGGCGGCCAGGATGGGTACGCGTTATTTGCACACTCTCTAGTTGTTTAACGTTAATTGGAAAGAAACCTCATAACACCTGCAACTGAGCACGACTAAGTGTAGAATGAGCTGATTGTGAGGAAAGGTTTAGCAGCTTATTCTACGTGAACTTCTATAAATTGTAAAAGCTCTTTGTGTTAGCTCAGCATTAAAGGGAAACCAGCTAGCTCAGTCCGCTGCATAACTGGTTTATGCTATAAAGTGATGCCAACAGTATGGAAATAATTCTCGCAATGTCTCAGTATACCGTCAGGATCCTGATCTCCCCACTCAGCTAATACTTTAGAAGATGGCGACAATCAAAGTGAAACTATACTATCGTGTGTTGGAACTGACCTGACGATGTGATGCGCCTTTTTTCTTTCATCTGTTGCATTGGAAAATTTGGCTGCAATCACAGAGAAGGGAGTGAGTTCATTTGCTGCTCACTCATCTCCCCCAAATATATCTTGTGACAAGACACGAAAAAAGTCCTGTTTGAATTCTGTAGTCTTCATAGCAGTACTTAAAAACATCTTTGTCATTTCTAATCCAGTTTTTCTGATAACAGACAGAATGTCCAATGAGACAAATCTAATAATTTTTGGATTATTTTAATGGACTGTACGAGTTTGCAGCAAAATCAGTAATATGAAACGAGCTAAACATCCTTTCCAGAATTTAACACAGCGCAGGATCAGCGACATGAGAACGTCATCGACTTCAAAATCAACTCTGTATCTCTGTTGAGTGATGGATATTCACTCAGGGAGTCTTTATGGCTGGTCTTCATTAACTGAGGTATTTCCCAAGGACAGAACACTACAAAAAAATCATTTTTTTGGAATAAATGCTGTTTTACTCAATGTTCTTTTGCAACTTTTAAATATTCTTGCACACACACACATACATGCATGTGCACACAAATTTATATATATATGCATTTACACATACGTACATACATATAGCTCGAACATTCGACAGGAAGAACATTCAAATGGCCGACCATCCATTCCAAATATTCTGAATTCAAACGCACACATATATGCGCGTGTGTGTGTGTATATATATATATACATATATATATATATATATATATATATATATATATATATATATATATATGTATATATATACGCAACGCATATGTGTGTGTGAATTCAGAATATTAGAAATGGATGGTGGGCCATTTGAATGACCTTCCTGTAGAATGTGAGAGCTAAGAGTTTTCAGTAATGTCCCTGACATTTGAATCTGCGGAAAGTGCACGCAACTCCATCTCTATGGCAACAGCTTTAGGGAACTGGAGCTGAACATTGGATCTTTCGGGAGTCTGAGGTGAATTGAGAGGAGTTATAGGGAGGCAGTTACACTTCTGGTACAAGAAAAAGGTCGATGGGATACAGTCGGGTGACGAAAAGGGAACAGGCAGCCAGTGCAGGCATACGCTTTGGTTGTGCCAATCTGCAACAAGCTTACCGTATTTGTTACTTTTTGGGAGGTTGACCTACGAATGGTAAGCCATGGGGTACAGGTCTCTGGCACCATGTTTGTCCCTGTGTTCAGAAGGGTAGGGGAGAGGGGAGGAGAGCAATATTTATTGGGGACTACATAGTGAGGGGTACAGATTGCAGTTTCTGTGGGTACAGGGCAGGCTCATGATTGATGTGATACCTCCAAGTTACCAGTTTGATGTGTCAACTCCCTGTAACTCCAAGTTTGTGTCGCAGCGTGTTTTCAGGATCCTTAAGGGGGAGGGGGAGCAGCCCGCGGTCATGGTTCACATATGCACTAACAACATATGTAATATAAGTGATGTGGATGTATGGTAGAAATTCACGGATCCAGGGTGACATCTTAGATCTAGATTAAACAGAGTTGTTCTCTCTGATTGGTTAGACATGCCACGTTGTCGTGAGGGAAAGAATAGGGAGAGAGCAGTTGAACACGTGGTTCTAAGGATGGTGCAGGGGATAGGTATTTGGATATCTGGATAGTTGGGGCTCATTCTGGAGTCGGTTGGACCTCTACAAACAGGATTGTCATCACCTGCACTGGAAGGGTACCAATATCCTGAGTGGATAATTTTCTAACGCTCTTCAGGAGGGTTTAAACGAATTCAGCAGCGGAGTGCGAACCTGAATTTTAGCTGCAGTTTGCAGGAAGTTTTGAGTGGTTAGGACATAAATAGGTTTTCGGGTTTGCGAGTGTATGCTGGCAAGGATGAAGGTGGTTTGAAGTGTTTCTACTTCACCGCCTGGAGCATCTGGGATAAAGCATGTGCCATGGGTTGTTAACTGGGACTTCAATATTGTGGCCATTTCAAAGACATGAATGGAGCACTGAAAAGAATGGCTGTTCCTGGCACCTCAGTTTCGATTTTTCGGTAAGAACAGGAAAGTCGTTACAGAGGGGGAGATGTGGCATTTTTAGTCAAAGACAGTACTATGGTAGGAAAAAGGATATTTGATGAGGACCCGACTCAATCTGCTGAACTAGAATGGGCTGAGATTAAAATCAGGCAAGTAGAGGTCACCACCAAAATGTTCTAGAGTTAGGGAGGAAAATATTGCAAAGATTATTCTGGATAAGAACGGAAATAACAGGGAAGTTGTAGTGGGGAAGTTTAACTTTCCAAATATTGATTGGAAATTTTATTGTTTGAGGAGCTCTGGTTGGTCAGTCTTTGTCCAATGTGTGCAGGAGGTTTTTGTGACGCAGCATGTCGACAGGCTAACAAGAATCAAAAACATATTGGATTTGGTACTGCGTAATCAAGCAAGTCAACTGTTCGATTTGGAGGTAAGTGAGCACTTTGGTGATACTGACCACAATATGGTATGTTTATTTAGTGATGGATAGCAATATATATATCGCAGAGCATGAGATACCGCTAGGAGAAAGGCCAGTATGATGTGATCAGGCAAGAGTTAAGATGCACCAGATGGGAAAGTAACCGCAGGGGTTTTGCACACCTGAAATATGGAGCTTGTTCAGGGAAGCGCTCCTGCATGCCCTTGATAAGTATGTGTGCGTCATGCAGGGAATATGAGGTCGAGACAGGGAGCCATTATTCCACAAAAAGTTGAATTCCTTGGCAAGAGGGAGAAGGAGGTGCATGTAAACATGAGATATGAAGGCTGAGTAAGGGCACTTTAAAATTAAACGCTAGCAAGGAAGGGCCAAAAGAGAGAGCTACTTAGAGCGAAGAGGGGACATGAAAAGTCTTTAGCTGGCAGGGTCAATTAAAACCTTGAAGCTTTCTCTTGTCATTTTAAGAATAAAGGAATGTCTAGGATATGATTCGCGCCTGTCAGCAACAGCAGTAGGAAGTCGTCAATGGAGTCCGAGGATAGGAGACGCGCTGAATGTATATTTTTCATCATATCTCAAATGAAAAAGACAATGTTGTGAAAGAGAATTTTGAGATGCAATCTGTTAGAATAAACGAAATTGATATTAGTAAAGACGAGTTGCTAGCAATTCTTGAAAGCCTGAAAATAGATTTGTCGGCTGGGCTTGATGGGATGTATCCTAGGATTCTCTGGGAATCGTGGGAAGAGATTGCAGAACTTTTGACTTACAACTTTATTTCGTCAGTGTCTATGTGATTAGTGCGAGAAGACTCGAGTTCAGTAAATATTGTCCACTTCTTCACGAAGAGGAGTAGGGGGAACGCTGGTAATTATAGAACAGTCAGCCGTATTTCCTTGTCGGTAAAGTTTTGGGAAAGATTATGAGAGATATGATTTATGATCATCTAAGAAGGAAGAAGTTGATTCGCGACAGTCAACACGATTTTGTGAATAGCAGATTGTGCCTCACAAACTTTATTGAGCTCTTTGAAAAGGTCAACAAACAGGTGGATGAGAGTGAGGTGGTTAACGTGGTGGATATGAGTTTCATGAAGGCACGGTCGGCTGTTGCATAAAATATAGACACGTGGGATTGAGGGTGATTTAGCGGTTTAGATCTGTAATTGGCTCGCTGAAAGAACACAAAGTGTGGTAGTTAATGGAAAATATTCATCCTGGAGTTCAGTTACTCATGGTGTACCACAAAATTCGTTTTTGGGTCCACTGCTGTTTGTCACCTTTATAAATGACCTGGGTTCGGGCATGGGATGATGGAAGAGTAAATTCACAGAACACATTAAGTTTGATGGAGTTGTCAACAGTGCCGAAGTCTGCTGCAGTTACAGAGGGACATGAATAATCTGCAGATCGGGGCTCAGAGCTGGCATATGGAGGTTAATGTGGAAAAGTGTGAGATGATTTACTTTGGAATGAGCAACAAGAATAAAAAGTTCTGGGCTAATTGTAATATTCTTGGAAGTTTAGATGAGCAGAGCGATCTCGGCGTCCATGTATATAAAACTCTGAAAGTTAACACACACGTTGATAGATTTGTTTGCAATGAGCACAGTGTGTTAGTTTTTATTAGGAGAGGGATTGCGTTTCAGGGCCAAACGATCCCTTTGCAGCTCCAGAAATGTCTCTGGTGTGGCCAAACTTGTTGAGTTGCGTGCGGTTCTGGTTGCCACATTATAGGACGGATGAGAAAGCATTGGAAAGGTTGCAGACGAGATTTCCTTGGATGATGTCTTCTGTGAAGGGAAGGTCTTACGAGGAAAGGCTGAGGGACTTGAGGCCGTTTTTGATAGAGATAAGAAGTTTGAGAAGTGAATTAATAGAGACATAAAAGATGATCAGAGGTTGCCGTAAGGTGGACAATAAAGGCCTTTTTCTTCAAATGGTAATGGTTGGCACAAGGGCACATCGATGTAATTTGAGGGTGATAGATGCTGAGGTAGATTCCTTTCTCAGAGAGTAGTAGGGGTAAAGAACGCCTTGCCTTCAACAGTCGTAGACTCACCAACCTTCAGGGCAATTAAATGATCATTGCATAAACGTACGGCTTATAATGCCAAAATACTGGCAGATGGACTTCAGATTGGTATCACAGGTCGGTGCAACATTAGGGCCAACGGCACGTTTTTGCCGTGTAATATTCCGTGTTTGAACTGTTCTTCAGCTTGAAGTTGCAATCACCTCTGATCACTATCAGTAAAACAAACACCTGGCGAGAACCCAATGCACAACTTTGGCAGCTCATGTACTGCCATTCTGTCATGCAAGTACAGCAAGCCAACTAATTGCACCACGGGATCTGCCGTCTAATGATGACGAAGTGCTCCTGATCTTACCACTGGGCCGGTCAACCCAATTACTCAATTTTTTTATGTGTATCTGAAATGAAACGCAGTGCAGAGGTGGTTATACTGATAATGGATAATCGATTATGAAGCATCAGCTTCAGGAAAATGACATAGAAAAGTGTGGTGAAAATTGGTTTTATTGAATGCTGCGTACATTTACCGTGGCTTCCTGCGTTGATCACAGGCAATGTTATGTGGCCATTGTACTGGGATTTTCCTTCTATCGGCTTCAATTCGGCAGAAAATTCGATTCACTGATATTTCTCCAACTTCCTTTGCCATGTTCATATGACACATCGACCCACACTGCACACAACATCAACAATGTTCAGCATACTACGTGCACGAGCACGTGGCATGGTTTTTTTTTATACACAGTGAAGATTGAATAATGTTATGCAAGGGCAAATTGAAGTTTAGTTTAATTAGTAAAGCCGCAAGAATCCAGAGTAAGATTCAAAACGTCAGAAATTCACGTTCACTACATTGGCCAGAATTCCAACCCAGCAAAGGGGAAATCTGCCCCTGAATCCCCAGCATCCATGTAATTGCTTGCTCCACGTGTCCACTTGGAAACCTATGTGACGGAACGTTCAGCCTGAAGGAGAACTTGTGAGAATCCTCCAGTGTCTGATCTAAATCTGAAACAAGAGTTGTCTATTCCAGCTGGGAGGGAAGCGAGTTGGAGGTGAGACCAAAATATTACTTGGCGTTTAATTCACATTGTTCTCATTGTTATTGTTTAAAAACCTGGGCCAGAAATGGCACAGACACAAAGGAGCGGAAGGACGTCATTCCTAACACCGATCCTGCCCCAACAATTTCACTGTCTTTTTTAATGTAAGGCACTGTCTACAGGCTCTTCCAAATCTCTCTCTTTACACTGTCCCAATGTCTCTCTCTCAACCTGCAGCACTCTCTCAAACACCCCACGCCTTCTCCGGCCCCTCTCTCTCTTACCCGCACCATTCCCACACTCATCCGCTCGAGACTTGACCCACTCTCTCTCGACCGACCGACCTCCCACTCTCTCTCTCGACATTGACCTGCTAACATCTCTCTCTGTCTCTCTCTCTGCCACGCTCCCACCCTCTCTCTCCGCCCCTTCAACGCTGCCCTCTAAGCGGTCGCCCTCCCGCGCTCTCTTGCTACTGCTCACACTCTTTCGCTCTCTTAAACCCTCTCTGTACCCGACCACCACTGTCGCTCACTCTTTCTCTCTACCTCCCTCCCACTGTCTCTCTTTCTCTAACTCCTCCCACTCTCCCTACCCCTCCCACTCTCTCTACTTCCCTCCAACCATCTTTCACTCAGTCATTTCTCTTCATCTCTGTCTCTTACTTCCACCCTCCCACTCTCTCTTTCTCTACCCACGTACACCTCCCTCCCTCTAACTCCTCCTCCCATTCTCATTCACTATCCCTCACAATCTCACTCTCTCTTCCCACTCTCTTTCCATTCCACATGCACTCTCGCTCGCTCGTCCTCTCTCACTCTCTTCCTACCCCCTCCCACAGTCTTTCCCACTACCACCTCATCTTCCCATTCTCATTCCCTATCCCCTCGCACTCTCACTCTCTCTTCATCCTCGCTCTCTATTCCACTGTCTCTTGTCCCTTTCCCCTTTCCCCATCCTTTACAACTGTGGTTGCCGCCTCCCTCTCTCTCCATCTCACCCCCTCCCACTGTCCCCCTCTCCTGTCGCACTCATTCTCTCCTTATGTCTCTCTCACTCTGTCTATCTATCCCCTCCCACTTTCTCTCTATATCTCCCTCATTCTCTCTCTTTACTCCCCCCACTCCTCGAACTTTCTCTCTCTACCCCACTCACATTTCCTCTGTCTGTACTTCCCTCCTACCCACTCTCTCTCACTCTACCCCTCCCCTCTCTCTGTTACCCCCCACTCTCTCCGTACCCACATACACCAATTTCACTTTATCCCCTCGCCGTCCCATTCTCACTCGCTTTGAAACCCCCACTTCCCGCTTTTCCTCTCTCTTTCTCTATCCAGTCCCCCCATGCCTCTTTAACACAATTCCTTTCTCTTTGTCTCTCTCCCGTCCTCCCACTCATTCTTTACATCCCTCTCCCTCCCTCATTTCATACCCTCTCTCTTCGCCTTTTCCTTCTCTACCACCCTCCGACTCTCTCTCTCTCTGTACCCTCTCTCTCGCTCCCTCTCCACCCCACTCCAACTCTCTCTCTCTCATCCTTCCTCCCATTCTGACTCTCTCTCTACCCCCACGTATTCTCAACCTCTCTCTTCCCCATCCCACTTCCTCTCTCTCTGTCCCACCCCACTCTCTCTCTCTACACTTTCCCACACTATCTGTGCCCTCTCTCCGTCTCTCTACTAAACCTCTCAGTCTTTCTCTCTCGCCCCTCTTGTTCTCTTTCGATCTACCTCTTGATCTGTCTCTCTCTGTATCTTTCTGCCACCCTCCCATTCTCTTTATCGCTCCACTCCCCACACTCTCTCTGCAACTCTACACTCCTCCAACTCTCTCCCTCTACCCGTTCCTCCTCCTAATCTACCTTGCTACCCCATTCTCTTCCTCCCAACTCTATCTGTGTCTACCCCATTCCAACTCTCCCTCTCTCTCCCTCTCGACCATGCCAATCTCTCTCCTTTCTCAAACCCATCCCACTCTGTCTCTGACCCCTCCCACTCTCTCTGCAAATCCTTCCCGTTTTCTTTCTCTCTCTACAACCTCCTACTCGGCTGTCTGTACCTACAGACGAACGCTCTCTCTGCAGACCTCCCACTCTCTCGACCTCTCCCTACCTCTTCTCTCTAACACATGCAGCTCCCTCTGTCTCCCTCTCTACCACCCTCCCACTCACTCTGTCGAACCACCTTCCACTCTCATTCTCTTTCTTACCCACATTCTCTCTCTACAACCCGCCCATTCTCTCTCTCACTCACCCTACCCTACCACTGTCTCTCAAACGCTATATCCCTCCGACTCTCTCTGTCTACCTCCACCCACTCTGACTACCCCATCCGAAAATGTCTCTCTCTACATCTCTTCCAAGTTCTCCCTCTACCCTCGTCCACTTCTCTTTTTGTCTCTCTCTCTACCCGAAACCACACTCTCTATTTGTCTCTCCACCTAAACACTACTAGCTCTCTCGCTCTCTCTCTCGCCACCCTCTCATTCTCTCTCTCTACTTCCCTACCACTCTCTCTGACCACACGTTTGCCACAGCGTCTCTTCCAACACTCTCTCGCTACCCCGCTTCCAGTCTCTGTCTCTGTAAACATCTCACACTATTTCTCCTTCTCTACTTCATCCCTCTCTCTCTGCCATCCTCCCGCTTTGTTCATCTACCCACCCCATTCGCATTCTCTCTCATGATAGCCTCCCAAATTCTTTCTCTTCTCATTACACATTCTCTCTACGCCAGTTCCACTGTCACTCACTCTCACTCTCTATACCACACACTCTCACTCTTTCTCTTACCCCTCCCAATTTCTGTGTCTATGCCTCGCCCACTTTGTCTATCTATTCCCCCTGCCACTATCGCTTTAAACCCTCCCACTTTCTCTTCTCCCTCCTACTCTCTCTCCATCACACTCTCTCTACAATCCTGCCACACACTCTGCCCCCATTGCCTCTCCTCTCTCTGTAATCCCAGCCCAATCACTCTCTCTCTAATCACTTCCGCCTGCCTCTCTTGCTCACTCTCTGCCCCCTTCCACTCACTTTTTCAATAGCCCGCTCCTGCTCTTTCTACCCCTACATTCTCTCATTACACCCCTCCAACATCTTCTCCCCACCCCATTCCTTGTTCCTCTTCTTCTCTCTGACCTCCCCTCTGTCAAAACCTCTCTCTCTCTCTGGCTCTCTCATTTCCTCTCTATTTATCTGTCTCTCTCCCTAACACCTTGCCACTCTCTATCCACCCTACTCCCACTCTCACTCTGTCTACTCCCTCAGTTCCTTTCCATCTTTCTTCCCCATCCCTCTCTCTCGCCCTGCAAATCTCTGTCTCCTACCTCTTTATCTGTGTAATAAAATCTCTCCCACTCTCGTTCTCTAGCGTTCTCTAACACATTCCACTCTCCCTTTCTAGCGTTCTCCCACTCTCTATCTCTCCACCTCTCCCACTGTGTCTCTACTTTATGCCCATTGACTCTCTTGCTTTGTCTCTCTCTCCCCCATCCTCCCATTCTCTCTCTATGCTCCCTCCCACAATCTCTGCATCCCCAAACCTATCTCTCAATCCCCTCCTGTACTCTCTGTTTCCTTCTCCTTGTCTCTCGCTTACCCCCTCCAAAATTCCCTTTCTAGCTTTGTTTAACACCACCAACGCTCTCTCTACCCCTTTCACTCTCTGTCTCTACCACCTCGCACTGTCTCTGTCTACTCCTATCCCACTCTGTCCCTTTACTTATACCCCACTATCTCTCTATGTCTGTCTCTCTCTACCATACCCCATTCTCTGTCTCTCCCTACTTCCATCTCGCTCTCTCAACCCACTGCCACTCTTGCTCTCTTTCCTCCTCCAACTGTCTCTCAATTCCGTTCCCCACTCTCGTTTGCTCTAACTGTAAAACCCTCCCACGCTCATACTCCCCCTCTATGCGCCACCCCTCCACGCTGTCCCGCTGCTCACTCCCCCTCCCATTCTCTCTGACAATCCCCTTGCACTCTTTTTATTCCCACCATACTCCCTTTCCAACTCCTCCCACTTTCACTCTTCCTTTGAGACTTCCATTCACTCACTGTTCCCCTCCCACTCTCTCTCTGTCTCTCAACCCAACGCCAAGTGTATGTCTATCTACTCCGCTCACACTCTCTCTCTAACCCCTCAGTCTTTTTCTCTCTACCCCCTCCAATCAGTCTATCTCTCTCTTTCTCTGCTTCCCTCCCGCTCTCTCTCTTCCCCGTCCCCGTCTTTCTCTCTCCCGTCACTCATTACATCTACTGCCCTTCCCACTCTCTCTATGCCCCATCACACACTGTTTCTCCACCCTCGTGCTCTGTCTCTACCACCATCAACTCTCTCTCGAAACCACTTCCCATCTCTCTTTCTGTCTATGTTTATCCCATTCTCTATGTCTGGCACTCCTCCTCTCGCTACCCCTCCTCCATACTCTCTCTCCCTATACACACTTCACTGTCTCATGCTGTGTCTCTACCCAACTACTCTCTCTCTCCATCTCTCTGTCTCTCGGTCTCTGTCGACCAACCTCCCACTTTCTCTCCAAACTCTCATCCTGCTTTCTCCATCTCTAGCCAAATGCCATTCGTTCTCTCACTTTTTCTCTTCTCCATCCCTTTTCATTTTTCACCCTTCCCTTACTCTTTTGCTCTCTTTCTCTGACACAACATTCTCTCTTTGCCCCCCACTCTCTCTACCCACTCCCACTCCCTCTCTCTCGATCTACTTTACTATCTCTTTCAAACACGTCCCACACTGTCTCCCACCTCCATTTCTCTCTCTCTCTAAGCACTTTCCACTTACCCTCTCTCGCATTCTCTAATACCTCAAACCTCTCCCTACCTACCTCGAACTCTATCTTTCTTTACAACCTTCCACACTTTCTCTCCACCCACGTCTATTTCTGTCAACACTCCCCAATCTCAACGCTCCTACCACACTCCCTCTACACTCACTCTTTCTCTACATCCTTGCACCCTCTCTCAGCCTCATATTCTCTCACTCTAACCCCATTCCACTCTTTCTTGTTCTACCCACATACCCACTTGCCTCTCTCTCTACCCCTCTACCACTCTCTCTCACTATACATGCCTCCCCCCTCTCTCTCTGCCTCACTCCTTGTCACTGTGCATTTCTCTATACCACTCTCCTGCTGTCTCGTTGTATTCTCCTCTCTCTCCAAGTCACTCCCTCTCTACCTCTGTCTTTCCCCACTATACTGCTTTCTGTCACTCAGTCCTCCTCTCACTCCCTGTCTCTCTCCAAACCTCACGCTTTCTCTCACTAGCTCTATTCCCCATCCCACTCTCTCTCTCTACACCCCGCCCAAAATCTTGGTCTCTATCTCTCTCTCCACTCGCTTGCACTCCTTCTCTCTTTCCACCTCCAAGCACTCTCTCACTCGGTCTAATTCCCTCCCACTCTATCTTTATCTATACTTCACTCACTTTCGGAACACCTTCCCCCCTCTTTCTCTCTCTCTCTCTCTCTCTCTCTCTCTCTCTCTGTATCCATCTCTCTGTGTCCCTCTCTCTCTCGACCAACCATCCTGTATCTCTCTCATCTGTCCTCCCACTGTCACACTCTCTCTGCCCCGGGGTTCTCTTTCTGCACCCATCCCACTCACTCTCTCTACACAATACCAGTCTCGCTCTCCCACTCTGTCTTCACTCACTCTCTCTAGCCGCCTCACGCTCTCTGTCCACTCTTAGCCGACTCTGTCTCGCTGCACACCCCTTACTCTCTCTACCCCATCCCAATTTCTCTCTCTCCATTCTACTCCCGCTCTCCGTCTCTCCAGCTCTCCTCCCTCTTACTTTGTCTACACCCTCCCATTCCCTCTCGTTCTAACGCCGATACACCCTCTCCCTCTGTTCTCCCAAACTATCACTCTCTATTTCTCTATCTCTCTCTTTCTACCTTTCACCGATACTCGCTCTCGCTGTGTCCTCCCAATCTCACTCTCTCTCTCTACGCTCTCCTAGTCTCTCTGTCACGTCTCGCATACTCTCTTTCTCACCCCTGTCACTCTCTCACCACGTCTCTCTTTGTATGTCTCCCACTCTCTCTATATCCGCTCGTAGCCTCTCTTCCGCCTCCCTCTCTCTCTGTCTCCTCACATCCAACTCTCTCTCTACACTGTCCCTCTCTCTCGACCCCTCCCACTTTCTCTCGAACCCCTCCACTCTCTCCCTCCCCTATACTCTCTCCCATTCCCTCTCCCTGACTATGCCCCTCCATCATTCTCTCCACACCACTGTCTCTCCGTCGCCCACACTCTCTTCACCCACGTCTAACTGTATTTGTTTCTACACCCGTGCCTCTTTCTCTCTTTATAACCTCCCATCCTTGTTCTGTGCCCCTCCCACTCTCTCCCTTGAAGTCCAAATCACACTCTCACTACACCCTCCTACTCTCTCTCTTTCTTGCCCGCTCTCACAGTCTCTCTATCAACTCCCCTCTCTCTCTCTACCCGCTCCCACCCTCTCCCTCTGCACACCCTCCCATCCTCTCTACCGACTTCTACTATCTCTCTCTACACCCCTGCGAATCTATCCTGCCCCTACACTCTCTCTCCCTCTCTGCCCAACTCTCATTCCCCACTCCCACTCTCCCTCTCTAAACCCTCACAGTCTCTTTCTTCTCTTTCCCACACTCTCCCCAACCGCCACTCATTTTCGCACTACCTCCGTTTCCTCCTCCAAATCTCTCTCTAATTACATCCCACTTCCTCTTTTTGTCTGTCCATCTGTCTCTCCTTCTCTCTGTATCCTTCTATCACTCTCTCTCTACCCTCTCACATTTTGTGTGTGTCTCTCTCTGCCCTGTCCCACTCTTGCTCCACACCACTCCCACTCCCTCTCTATACACCCCTTCCGTCTCTCTACCAGACCCCCTCTCTCACTTATAGAGTCCTCCTTCTTTCTCTAACCCCTTCCCACTGTCTGTCTCTCACTACTCCCTCGCACTCTCTCTCTACGTCCCTCCCACTCTCTCCGTAAATGCCTTCCTTCCTCCCTTGCTTCACGTCTACCCTCCTCCGAGTCTCTCTCTCTACAGCCTCCCACTCAACCTCTCTCTGCACTCTCCCAATGTCTCTCTTTACTGACTCCCACTCTCTCTCTCCGTAACTATTCATACTCACAATCTCTTTTACCCCTCTCTCTCTACCCCACTCCCTCTCTTAATTTGTATCTAAATTGCTCTCTCTCCCTGTCTCTCTCTGTCTCACTGGCCTTTGCCACTGTCTCTCGGCATTTCCCCTGCCACTCTCTCTATCCTCCTCAACCACTCTGTGCTCGTAGGTGGAGCAACCTTGGGTTGGGATATCTGGTCTGCATGGATGTGTTGAACCGAAGTGTCTGTTTCGATACTACACATTTCTGTGACTATGACTCTATGCTGTCTCTCCCCACTGTCCACACTCTCTCTTCCCTTTCCCTCTCTTGCCTCTTTGGACGTCCGCCCATTCTCTCGTTACGGCCTTCCTCTCTTAACTTGCACTCTCTCAGCAACGTTCCCACTCTCTCTGTCTCTAAGCCCACCCACACTCTCTCTCTGTTCCTTGCCACTCTCATTCTGTTTCCTCCTCCCTCTCTCTCAACCACCTCCAATTCCATGTCTCCCTACCCTCTTCCAACTCTTTCTCTCGCCCACTCTCTTTCAATATAGCCTCCTGTCTCTCTGTTCTCCTCGAGTTCTCTCCGCTCTCTTACCTCACCCTTTCTATCTGACTGAATCGCTTAACCTCCCTCACTCACTCTCCATCTTACCTCGTCTCACCGTCTCCTCTTCCTGACACCGAGACGGGAGGTGGCTAGACAGACTGGGGTGCTGAGAGGACAGAGTGCTGTGGAAAGGTGTTTAGAGGAAGTGATAAAATGGGGGAGAGTTTTAAAAGTGGGAGATAGACGGAGAGTACAGAGAATGAGTTGGAAAAGTCGCATGAGGAATACGAGTGGAAGGAGGTGGACCGACAAGGGTTTAGACAGAGACAGCTGGGGGAAAGACAGACAGTGAAAAGGAGACTGGGAGAGAAATAGATTATGCAAGGGAGGGAGAGAAATGAGGAAATTGGGTGAGAGTTTAAGGGAGGTGGTTCATGGGAGGAGGGAGAGCGAAGAATGAAGAGAGAGATAGAGGAAGAGAGACAGAGAGAGGTGCGTGCGTTTGAGTGGAGATGTTGGCATCGTGGAAGAGAGAGAGTAGGAGGGTGTAGTGAGAGTGTGATTTGGACTTCAAGGGAGAGAGTGGGAGGGGCATGGGGGTGGGGATGGAGGTGATAGGTCAGAGACGAGGGTGGGGAAGGTAGCAAAGAGTAGAATGGGTAAATGGGGTGGGGATGAACGTGATAGGTCAAGGCGGGTGGAGTGGATAGGTGGAAAGGAAGATAGGCAGGTAGGACAAGTCATGGGGACAGTGCTGAGCTTAAATTTGGAAGTGGGGTGAGGTGGGGGAAGGGGAAATCAAGAAACTGGTGAAGTTCACATTGGTGCCCTCGTGTTGAAGTTTAATTGAGAACCTCGTAAGATTTTCAAATGTGTTATGTTATTCAGAAATTTATTAAAATAATTGGCGTCGAAATAGTAAATGTGAAGGTCTGAATTATTGACAAAAATGTGTCATACCACACAAGAACCCTTCCATCCTCAAACATACAGAGACACATCCATCAAAACAGATTATTACTGGAACATTACCATATACTTGAGCACGAGAAAACAGACACGGGTCGCTTCTTTCCGAATCAAATGCTGAGTGTGAAAACATTACTGCCCTGATGGATACTCTCCCAGTTTTTTGACTACAAGTGGAGTTTCGAAATTTCTGCTTTTAAGTCTAAATTGTGGTCGATCGTGTGCTGTTAAGAAACGTAAATGCAGATAAATTGTATTCATACCTTTAACTGAATGAGGGGACTTCTGTTCAGTGACTCCTTCTGCTTGGAACCGGACCACTTCCATTGGGATCTTATCTTTTGTTCAATTCACTGATGTCCAGCCCCTCACAAATAAGGTCAATGATGGAATGTTCCGAGTAATCTCCTTTATACAATGTTGGGTTCAGAATTTTGCGGGAAATGTCAATTGTAGAATATTCCTGTGAATATCAGTTACAGAATGTTGGATGTAAAATCTTCCGGGAAATGGCGAGTATAGAATGTTTCAGTGAACGTTGTGTATAGAATGTTCCAAAGAAGGTCGGGTATAAAGTTTTCTGGAGAATGTCAGATGTAGACTGCGATTGGGTTATAAAGACACACACGACACGTTTTTCTGCCCATTGAGTTTGTTGAGACTCATTCAGCCCCACGGTGGTAAACTCTACCCAAACTCAACTCAACTGGAACTTTGCATCAACAACAATACAGTTTAGACAATGTCTCAATCATTTGATGTATTGTCCTGTTTTATAATCATACAGAGACAACCGTTTATTTCTAGATCTCCCCCCATTCCTTTTCGTTTCGGTCTCGCATCCCAAATATAAAATGTGCTGAATGTTCATTTCCTTATATATCGCCCTGTCGCTCTGTCTGTCTAATGTCATTAAACCCCATCGATTTCCCTCAACGTATGCACTGATTTCCTCACTTTGTTTCGTTTATACAACACAGTCAAATATCATACAGCTTTATAACCAATTATTGCCTGTTCCATTGTCACGCTTATTCCACATATTGACTCGGACAGGAAACAGTCTGGCATCGTTATACTCATAGAATCATGCCTGATGGGTAATGATATATGAAGCCCCATCACCACCCTTGGGTATACCCTATCCCACCAGCAGGACAGACCCATCAGTAGTGATGGGGCACAATAGGATACATTTAGAAAATGTATACTGGAATTTTACAATACTGATCTTGGAATCCAGGAAATCCCATGATAACATATCAAAAATGGTCAAAACAATTTCCCGATGATAGACATCTACTGCCCTCCACATCACCCCTGTGTGAAAACAAATCTGAGAAACGACCGTGTGTGACAAAGATTCAGAACGTACTCTGGACGTGAGAATGTAATTCCCTTCACCAAGAATGTCTCCATAGGCTCATCACTGACAGAGCAGTACAATGCCTCAAAAACAGCAGACTGTGGGAGGTGATTGAGGATCCAACAGGAGGGAAACACTCTTATCAAAGTACTTGTCACAGATGGATCTCTCCCTACCAGCATCTGTACTGGTGCACAGTCCTGGCGGAGGGGAAGTCTTAGCCTCAGATCGAAGACAGTGCCCATTGTGTGAAATGGTACTAACTTCTGTGAAGTAGGGCATACTTCCAAAAGACCGAGCAAATGGAAACTGGGAATTCATGAGGCACTGTGGGCTATCAGCATCTGCAGCATTAATGACTTGCTCTGAAAAATAAAGTCAGAAGTGGGCTGTTCACTGATGGTTCCAAAATGTTCAGTACCATCAACGACTACACCTGCACTGAAGCAGGCTTTGTAGCCCATCAAGATTTTTCAACAGGAACAGCATGAGGTCATTCAGCCATTTGAGGCATTTACTGAGCTGTTGGAGCAGAATGTTTAATCTCTCATGCTTGAATATTCCGCCTTTCAACGATACTGCGCTAAAGATATAGGGAGGACTGGTTCCCGAACGGCGAGCAGGTATAAATTAGCGATAATTCAGTCTTCATCAGTTCAACACAAAGTAATAACTGCAGTGACACGGTAAGCAATGCTGGGGCCTCAATTATTTGCAGACTATACCAACGTTTTAGATAAATGGAACAAATATATTCTCACTACGTTATCAAGAGGAGGTAGAGAATATCCAGTTGGATAAGCACTGGACCACAATTTGGCAGTTGGAATATAACGTAGGTAACCGTGAAACTGAGAACTTTTCAGGAAGAATAGAAGGTTGTACGTTACATATATGGCGAGGTAATCGAGGACTTAGTCATACAGTGTGTAGTGGAAGTTTCACTCTGACCTGTGCAGACATGGGAATTGCGGTTCCATTTCTCTGACAATCTGCTACCTGAAATTCCCAATGGGCCAATTGCTCTCAGTTCATAAGGGATACTTGATGAGGTCGTTTGGCCATGGAGAATAGTAAGGGGGAGGATGTTGTGAGATGTCTACTAAGGGGACTGCCTTTATCAGAGAGGGCATCCTTTCTTTCTCTGTGGAGTCCCGAGCGCGATGGCAATGGCTGACTGCCTCTGAATGAGGAGGCTATGACTGCTACGAGGACAGTGTGTTGTCACCAACATGGTGAACGATGTGTGCTCACACCGCAACATTAATGGAGTGCGTGAAGGAGGGTCCAATCAGAATAATGAGAAATAAAGGCATTGCCAGATCAGATGAAATGGTTAGTTATATCAAATTCTCAATCCACTACAGAGAACCATTAACCCAGAGGATATATCTGTTGAGCACAGAGTACTGCGTTGTTCAAGCTCTGCTTGGTCCAACCCGCCAATCTGCCGAATGCAGAAAATTGCGTAGACCATGTCAGTCCTGTCCTGCACCGGGAGCTATGAAGACCACAGTAGTACAATTGCATCCAGGCTTCAATGAGTGAAGCACTTTGCAAGAGGTTGATATGAATTTTCTGGCACTTTCTCTAATCTTCAATGATTTTCTTCGATGTAGTCTTCCAAATTGAATTGAGAATGGATTAGAAAGTGCTGAACTTAACCCAAAGGCAGCATATGGGCCATCAATGTGCATGTTCTTCTCATTCTGTTAATTCTTCAGGAACAGTACTACATGGGATAGGACAAAAGCACTCTGAGTCTCCGAAGTCATACATTGAAGAAGGAAACAAACGTGAAATATCCTAAAGATGGCAGAAGGGTCGGAATATCCCAGGTGGGCCGCTTTCTGCACCACCCGTTCTATTTGCCTCTCTTTTCTATTAAGTTTTCTGGAGACATTTTTCTTCTCAAACGTTTAGCTTTTTCAAGTCACTCCGACTGGAATGGAGGAGATGTGTACCAGACAGGAGGCTGGTGTGAGGTGGCAATGTCTCGAGATTTAATGCACAGTGCAGTGTGAAAAAAGTATCCAGTGTGGTCTGGAGACAGGATTGGGTGTGTTCTGAAGACTGTGCCTGCTGCTGTCTGGGGATTGGGCTTGGTGCAGATGGGAGACTGGATCAGATGTGGTCTGGAGACTGGGACGAGTGCAGCTTGGAGACTGCGCCCAGTGTGGATTTGAGAATGGTCCTGGTGCGATCAGGAGACTGGGCCAGGTGTGTCCTCGAAACTGGGCCTGGCGTGGTCTGGAGACTGGACCTCGTTCAGATGCGGCCTGAGATTTTCTTCTGGTGCTGCCTAGAGACTGAGTCCTGCATGGTCTGGAGACTAGGCCCTTCACGATCTGAAGACATGTCCCGCTACGGCCTGGAGACTGCGCCCGGTGCAGCCTGGAGACTGGGGTTGATGCATTTGTGGAGATTGAGCTCAGTTTTGTCTGGAATCTGGTACTTGTGCGTCCTGGAGACTAGGCCCAGTGCAGTCTGGAAACTCGGCCTAGAATGGTCTGGAGACTGTGCCCGGTACAACCTGGAGACTGGACACAATGCTGCCTGGAGACTGGGCCTGCTGCGGTCTGGAGATAGGGCCCCATGAGTTGTGGAGAAAATGTAGGGTGCAGTCTGGACAATCGGCCCGGAGCGATCTGGGGACTGGGCCCAGCGTGGTCTGGAGACTGGGCCCAGAGTGATCTGTAGAATGGGCCAGGAATGACCTGGAGACAGTTCCCAGCGCGGATTGGAGGAGTGGTGCTTGCAGAGACTGGGGTGAAGTTACTATAATTTGTGTCCTTTCTTTTTTCTTTTTTATTGTTCGGCTGGACATTAATTTATTATCCTTCAAATTTGTTCCAAATACATAAGAATCAGTACCGAGATTTGTTGTATCTAAGATGGCGGCATAAGTAAAGACATTGCAATCTTTGCACAGTGTTCATTAAAGGGCACGTGACAAAGAAGCCAATTCAATTCAACCGGGAGGGAGTCACTGTCTTTGATTACTTTTTAAAGCAAAGCTGCTCCCTCTGGACTTGCATGGGGCTACCAGCAGAAAGTGGTATTGGATCCTTTTATAAACAAGAGGTAGAGACAGACGGAGAGAGAGTGAGAGACTGAGGAGGGACATTCCCAATTTCAATGTGTTCACTGCCGAAACAAGAGAAACTCAACTGCTTAGAGACGCAGTTGCAGAAGAACACAAATTAATACAGCAAAGCGCACGCAAATAAACACAGGCAAAGATAGAACCACACACACATGCACACAACCAGAAACACACAAAAGCATAAAGACATTCGACGCCTCATCTTTGTCCTGCCATTCATTAAGACCACGGCTGATCTGGTCAAGGCCTCAAATGTATTTTCTCTTGGGAAGTAAAGCAGGGCATGTGGCTGAACTGTTGGAGTGAATGCACTTTGGGACCAGTGATCTTAATTTTCTGAATTTGAAATTCGTACAGGAAAAGCACAGGTATGGTTCACAACTTAATATTCAAAATGGGAGCAAGGCTATTTGTGAGGTTATTAGGCAGGACCTTTCAAAAGATGATTGGGAGAAGCTTTACACAGGTAAAGGAACGTCTGGCAAGTGTGAATCTTTAAAAAGCGAGATGATAAGAGTTCAGCGTCAGTATGTTCCCGTTTGTGTGAAGGGCTGTGCGAATAGCAATAGGGAAAAAATATATGACAGGGGATATTACGGCTCGGGTCAAGTAACGAGATTGAGGAATGTGTCAGGAATAGACAGCTGGGGATCGTTGAATCTCTTGACCATAAGGGGTTTCAGAATCCACTTCTGAGGGAAATAAGGAGGGAATAAAGGGGGCATGAGATAGCTATGGTTGATAAGGTCAGGACAGTTGTAACCAAACTTACAAGTGTATGAAGTGCAAAAGCATAACTAACGAGAAAAAAAGGCTTCTTAAAAGTTGAAGAGCCATCTATATGTGGTTCCATAGGAGATTAAATATGTTTATTAGGTGTATTGTCAAATGCCCTCAGTTTTACAAGTCGCCACATGTTACAATACGTTAGGTACATTGAGAATAATCATAACCACCCTCCCCCTCCACCCCCATCAAGGCACGGTATCTTGGTACAAAGCAGAAAATAATGGCTTCGAAGCTAAACTATAAACCATTATAGCCCTTCGTAGAAAAAATGGAAAAACACAGAAATACAATTAACAGTTCAACAACACAGCCCGTAAGTGCCTGACCATGTTGGTGTCACACTCCTTACAAAGACTCGACCTCCTACATGTCGCTGCTTTACACCTGTCCTTTCTCGATGGGTGGTGCCCTGCAGAAGCATATCATGTCATTATTTACTGTGGAGAAAGACATGGAAGTGAGGGACCTCGTGGAAATAAATCCTCATTTTTGAAATGAGGCTACATGATAGAAGAGGAAGTGCTGCAGGCCTTAAAATGTATAACCGTAAACAAAAACGCAAGATCTGTTCAAGTGCACCCCAGATCATTACTGAAGCTAGGGTAGAAATTGCGAGGCCCCTTGCTAAGTTATTTGTGCTTCTGCTCAAAGTTCTGAGGAAGGGTCACGGGATCCGAAATGTCAACTCTGATTTTTCTGCACAACAATGCTGCCAAACCTGCTGAACTTTTCCAGTGCGTTCTGTTTGTTTTTAATGACTTATATCATCTAAATTTGTTTCAGAATTTATTTGTGTCATTGGCAGCCACGGGTGAGTTTCTGGAGGACTGAAAGACACTTAATATACATTATTTTGTATAAAGGCTGCAAAGAAAAGCCAGGGAACTACAGACCGGTGAGTCTGATATTAAGGGTGGTTCAGCGTTTGGAGTAGATTCTGAGAAACAGGATCTTCATCTGTTTGGAAAGGCAAGGACGGAGCTTGGATAGTCAGTATGGCGTTTTCAATGGGAAATTGCGGCCCAAAAATTGATTATAAATTTCCAATAGATGATCAAGAAACTAGATGAAGATGAAGATACATACGCTGTATATGTGAACCATAGAGGGCCAACAAGGTTCGATATGTTAGACATGGTAATAAAGAAAGTTCTCAACACATCATGGAGAGCGAGCCTATTAGAAGCAGAATTGGCTTGTTAGTAGGGGACAGAGGATGGTTGGTGAGATTTGTTGTAACCAGCAATGTACTGTTGTTTGTTATTTTTATAAATGATTTGGAGAAGAATTTCTGCATCATTGATAGTAAGTTTGTAGACTATGCCAACATTGCTGGTGTAATGGACAGTGAGGAATACCATTTAAAAGGAAAACGAGATCATGATCAACTAGGCCAGTGTGCCGATGATGGGCAGGTTGTACATCATTCAAACAACTGTGAGGTGTTCCATTGTGTCAGGCAAATCAGTGCAGGTTTACACCTTTAACGGAAGGGCCTTGGGAGTGGTATCATACACAGGGACCCGAAGATGCAGGTACATAGCTCCTTGAAAGTGGAGTCACAGGTAGTCAAGGCATTGAAGACAGCATTTGGCACGCTTATCTTCATCAGTCAGAGCGTTAAGTATAGGAATTGGGACAGTTTGCTGTAGTTTTGTAAGAGAATGATAAGACCACATTTGAAGTTAGAATATAGAACATAGAACATAGAACAATACAGCACAGAACAGGCCCTTCGGCCCTCGATGTTGTGCCGAACATTTGTCCCAGCTTAAGCACCCATCCATGTACCTATCCAATTGCCGCTTAAAGGTCACCAAAGATTCTGACTCTACCACTCCCACAGGCAGCGCATTCCATGCCCCCACCACTCTCTGGGTAAAGAACCCATCCCTGACATCTCCCTTATACCTTCCACCCTTCACCTTAAATTTATGTCCCCTTGTAACACTCTGTTGTACTCGGGGAAAAAGTTTCTGACTGTCTACTCTATCTATTCCTCTGATCATCTTATAAACCTCTATCAAGTCACCCCTCATCCTTCGCCGTTCCAATGAGAAAAGGCCTAGCACTCTCAACCTATTCTCGTACGACCTATTCTCCATTCCAGGCAACATCCTGGTAAATCTTCTCTGCACCCTCTCCAAAGCTTCCACATCTTTCCTAAAGTGAGGCGACCAGAACTGCACACAGTACTCCAAATGTGGCCTAACCAAAGTCCTGTACAGTTGCAACATCACTTCACGACTCTTGAATTCAATCCCTCTGCTAATGAACGCTAATACACCATAGGCCTTCTTACAAGCTCTATCCACCTGAGTGGCAACTTTCAAAGACCTATGAACATAGACCCCAAGATCCCTCTGCTCCTCCACCTCACTAAGAACCCTACCGTTAACCCTGTATTCCGCATTCTTATTTGTCTTTCCAAAATGGACAACCTCACACTTGGCAGGGTTGAACTCCATCTGCCACTCCTCAGCCCAGCTCTGCATCATATCCAAGTCCTTTTGCAGCCGACAAGAGCCCTCCTCACTATCCACAACTCCACCAATCTTCGTATTATTCTGAGTACAAATCTTGTTGCCCTGCCTTCGGAAGGATGTTATAAACTGAAAAGGGTAGAAAATACTTAACATGACATGACAGACACTAGAGGCTTTGAGATATAAGGATAGCCTGTATGGGCTGGGAATCTATACTTTAGCGTAAGAGGCTGAGAATGCCTTATAGAATGTTATAAAATAATGAAGTACAGGGACAAAGTGAATAACCAAGGTCGTATCCCTCGGGAAGAGGTTTTAAAAACCTAAGGGCACAGATTTAAGGTGAACACAAGAGATTTGAAAGACATCTAAGAGTTAAATATTTTGCACAGACTCTGCTCATTATATGCCATGAGCTGTCAGAGAAAGCTGTACAGCGGAATGCAATGTCAGCATTTAAAAGAAAATTGGATGGTTATTTGAATAGGAAAGTTTTAGAGGGAGATGAGTCAAATACAGGCAAATAGAATTAGTTCAGTTTAGGGAGCCTGTTGAGCATGGACAAGTTGGGCTAACGGGTCTGGTTGCACATTGTATAATTCCAAGAGCCGAAAACTGTATAAGACCTCTTTCGTCACAAAATCTTTGTTGCCTTCATTTCATTTCTACGTCAAAAATATTCTTCAAAGATTGAGCTTCTGATACTTTAAGAATAGAATTCCTAACGTTTATGTGGTGCTGTAGACTAAAGTAGCAGTCAAAGCCAATTTGCATTTAATCGCCATCTGTAACTGTTTTGCACGGGATAATCCCTCAGTTTACCTTTACCATCATTGACGAGTGGAGGTAAACATGCCAAAGTGAACCGAAACCTAATGACAATCCGTTCAAGCTAACAGACTTGACTGATAACGTTCCAGACAGCAGAACTAACATCGAATGGAGAGTGTCAAATGATTTCAAGCTTAACAGATCAGATCGAATGTCTGCAGTCGCACCACATCCCACCACATGAAAAGAAATGGACGAATAACAACTGACTGGGGGAGATGACTCCACATGCGAATTGAAGAAACAACTGGACACAATAGGTACTACGAAGACAATGCGGCCAGTCAACATTCCTGCACCAGGACTGAAGACTTGCACAACAAGTCGTCTCTGAAATGATCTCTCGAACACCCAACCAATTGAATCAAACTGCTCCGAGGTCTAAAAGGATAAAACTGGAAAGAACACCCTGTACCAGCCTCGGTATTGGAAAATGAAACAGGAAACATCGTCCTGTTGACCCCGAAGAGACCTTCCTCCTAACATCTGAACATTTCTGGGAAGACTCATAAAGCTTTCTCACAGACTGCGCAGAAACATTGAGAAAGAAGCACATTGACGCTTCTCCATTGTACTTTATGGCGGAACAACTCCTCCATACACTTTTCCCACACAACATGTCCCTTAATGCGATAATCATCAGGAAACGTAAACTATATTACTCCATTCGGTCCTTCGACTTTACTGTTCCAATTCCATTCTCCGATAGCGTGTGTTTATTCAACGTGATGTAGCTCAAAAGCGATTACTGAATTGCAGATTTGTTTTGTTAAAACGAGCCCATGTTCAGTGGGCAAATACACACTGGGTACCAGGTTAAAAGAAAAATCCAGGCTCAGGATCCTTCACCAGCAAAATTCAAATTCAGTGCGTTCAGCTAAAACAACAATGTAATCCGCTATACAAGCCTTGGAACCGCGCTTGAAATTGGAATTTAAACCAATATTTTGAAGTAACTTTACTTCAAACCACTGAATGGAGAGGTCGAATTTCGCATCGGCATCACGTGATCTATCAACTTACGCTCTTTCTGGTGAAGAGCGTCATAAAAGTATAGTGTAGCAGTCAGTGGTTGTAGTGGTAAAATGTTACATTTGTTGTAGTATTTCATCACCATATGTACGATTTAAAAACTTACGTAGGCTGAGCTAATTTTTTCATTCGACTGACTATTATGTTTGTTTGATTTTATTATTTGGGGGGGGGGGGGCTAACCTTTTAACTTATTTTTCCTAGAAGTCCCATTATTGATATTGTACGATTTTCAATAACACAGTGTTCCACATGATCACAGTTACCACATCATTGGGGATCTACTTGCCATGATCGTGGTTCGTCTGTCCCCATAGCATTCTCCTCCTCTCTCTCCCTTAGCTTAGTGTCTATTTATATTTAGTGCCTTCACTTCCGCAGACTTCTGTGGTAGAGAATTCACCAGATTCACGAGTCTCTGAGTGCAGGTATTTATGCTAATCTGAATGCAGAATGACCTGCCTGCACATAATACTATGGACCATTGTTTTAGATGTCCCAATCAGAAGAATTGTCATCCCTGCTTCCAATCAGTTTCACCCGGTCATAGCTCTACATATTTCAGATATGTCCACTCATTTTCATAAACTCCACCGAATAAAAACGCATTCGACCCAAACACTGCTCCCACAGCAATCCTTTTATCGCTGAGAACAGTGTGGTAATCTTTCAGTGCACTCCCGCAACGTCAAATTTGTCCATTATTAGGTAGGGAGAACAAAACTGCACACAATATTGCACAATGTTCGAAATGGGATTTCAACAAGGCGTTGTACAATTGCAGTAAGACACCTTTATTCCTGTGCTCTAATCTCCATGAACTGCTGGTCAATACAACACTTATATTCCTAAGTGCTTTGTGCTCCAGCAACATTGCTTTCAGTTACTAGCGTACAAGTCAATGCAGATTCTTTTCAGTGCTCCAGCTATGGGATTTCACCAAGGCCTTGTGTAGTTGCAGTAAGACACCTTTACTCCTGTGCTCTAATCTCCATGAAATGCTGGTCAATGCAACACTTACATTCCTAAGTGTTTTGTGCTCCTGAAACTTTGCTTTCAGTGACTAGTGTACAAGCCAATCCAGATTCTTTTCAGTGTTACAGATATCCACTTGCTGAGACTGTGTACACTGTTCAGTAATTCGTTGCCATTCCAGGTATTTACTTCTGCCCTTCAGAACTTGTTGCCCTTCAGAGGTCAACATTTCTCAATCAATCCCTTTTCAATTGGATGATGCTGTCCTATTGTTCCCAGCAAAATACACAATGTCACATCTATCCACAATGCTCGCTATGAAGGTAGATCATTAGAACAAATAGCTCCAATTAACCCATTTCCGTTCAATACTATCCTTAAAAAATGCAAAATATTGTTTAAAATGTTCACGTTTTGGATTGGGTATGTGAGGATGGCTGAGGGAAGAAATGTTGGAGATCATAGATCGCTTGTGTATAACCATGCAATCTGCTTTGGATATGGGAGTAATGCCAGAAGTTTATCAGAACAAAAACATAAATATACTCCAGACCATCAGGTTTTGTCATTGGCTTTCAAGTTTGTCAATATATTCAATTCAAACTTGATTGGAGTTTGATATATTTCGGTTCGAATTTAAATTGATTGGCCGAATTCGAATTTATTTTTGTTTCCAAGCAACGAACTAATCAAGTTGTTCGACTCAATGTTACATTATTACCTTTTTGAGTACACTTGGTGCGCTGATCGGTAGATGGGCTGCATTTAACTTTCTTAAAGGAACACCCACATCTTTTAACACCCCTCTTAAGAAAACATTGAACTGTCATAATGCCAAGATGGTTTCATGCTTTTCTACCTTTTAAACAGATTACCATGACATACCGGTAACTTCCATGTAATTTCACCTTTACATCTTCCCATAAGCCTATACATACAGTGTGTTATAAAACAAATACAAATCTCATCTAAACTCTTATCAGTAAAACCAGCGATAGCGAGTCTGCGATTACATACTTCCGACCTGCAACATGTATGATTTCTAAATTAAAATTCTGTAACTTTAGTCTCCAATGAAATAGTCTCATATTCTTATCTTAAATCCGTTCGAAGAACGCAAGCGAATTGTGTTCAGTGCACGCAATCATCACCAGCATATTGTTTGTGACGTACACAGCAGAATGCTGGAAGGCCAGTTCCTTTTTGATCCTGGAATGTTTCCTCTGGTGGATGTTGATCCTCTTCGAAAAGTAACTAACTGGAAGTTCAATCTCATCCTCATTTTCCAGTAGGACACAGCTCCACTTCATCTATCAGTAGAATCGATGGCGACTTCAAAAGTGTTCGAAACGTTTGGTGCAGCTGAAACTGGTTTGGTGGTTAGTATTGATTTAAATAATCGAATAACTTCTGGCATAGTTCTGTTCAAAGAAACTTTGTGTTCATTTTCAGCAAATCGGTTAACGGGGCCATTACACTGCTGAAGTTTGGAACAAACCTCCGATAGAATCCGCTGAGACCTCAGATTCGAAGCATCGTTTGTTCGGGATTGGTAGTGGAAACACCTCGTTGCTCTTCGTCTTTGTGTTTCGTGGGGTCCACCTTCATGACCGATGTTATGTCCCAAAAAACGTCACCTCTGCTTTCGCGAGTACAGTTTTATTTATGTTTATCACCGGTTTTGCTTCTCACAGTGGCTCAAAGAGCGCTGTCAACTGTACCATGTGATCTTTCCAGGGCTTATGAAAGATCACTTCGTCGTCCAAATGGACTGAACGGTTTCTTAACCCAATCACAACTCTGTTAATGAGTCTTTGGAATGTGCTAGGCGCGTTCTTCATTCCAAAGGCCGTCACTTTAAACTGATATTGGCCATTTAGGGTTAAAAATTGAGAAATTAATTTTGACGTCTTTGATAAAGGTACTGCCAGTAAACACGCATTAAGTAAAACTTGGGGATGTAACTAGCTTGGAGGAGATGCTGGAGATCAGAGCCGAAAATATGCCGCTGGAAAAGCGCAGCAGACCAAGCAGCATCCAAGGAGCAGGAGAATCGACGCCTCGGGCATGAGCCCTTATTCATTCCTGCTCCAGGACTTTTCCATTTTCAATCTATTTTGAGGTACCCCAAATCCATATAATCGGGATTTGTTACCTCACTCTGTGGGGTTGTAACTAACACCTGTTTCTCCAGTTCTTTGTCGCCAATGTAATGCTGGTTCAACATGTTCACATGGAATACCTGATACGATTTTCTACTATCTGACGTCTTTACTAAATAGTTTCCTTGACTCACCTTTTTTCTCCATTGTTAGCGACCACTGAAACCAGTTTTGAAGGGAACGCCTATCACTAGAGACAGGACTAACACGTTATCCCTTGGGTAGTCGCCCGATTCTCAAGGCTTTTATCTGCCACCTGCTTCATTCTACACTGCGCCCTCTCCAGCTGCTATTTAGCTATCCAACCAACTCGATATAGTTTCGCCCTCACCTCCGATACATGTTCAAAGTGTGAGATCTCCGAATTTGGTCCTGTCAATTTTTCTTTAAATACCGTCAACTGATCTCTCACTTCATGACCGTCTATTAATTTAAAGAAAGTGAACTGAATAATTCATGTGAGGCATCTCTAAGGGCAAACAATACGAATGGGATACCATTATCTCAATCATTCTTGTCATTCTCACAGTATGCTCTCAACATGGGCTTCAAGGTCTGATGCCACGACTCTAAAGCTCTTTGGGATTCAGCACCATATGCATTTGATTTAAAATGTCGTATACATAATTTATCCATAATCTCCTTAAACACGCTCCTAGTAAAATTTGATCATTGGTCCGATTCTATTCTTTGTGTGGCCCATATCGTATGTACAAATTCCACTACTATGCCTCCGGAAATCTGGCAGACACATCAATCATGGTTAACAAGTACTGGTTCCCAACTTAGTTATCGGGAGGGGACCTGTACAATAAATGATAATCCACGTGAAAGTTTCTTTCAATGGAATTGGCAACAAAGGTGCTTGCTGTATTACAGCCTGTGGCGTACCGACATTTGGCATGTACGGCAAGTACGGCAAATGTTAACCACATCTTTGTGCATTTCAGGCCAGTGCAAATGTTTTTGTAACTAAGACGAAGTCTTCCATGACCCGAGGTGACCTCCTACATATAGTTCACGTGCTACCTGTAACACTTCCTATCAGTATGCTATCGGCAACAGAATCTGGTGCACATTTCTCCTCTGAACTAACCTGCTGCCGTCTCTATGACCATGTGAAGATTCTATCTTTTAGATAATAACCCTCTGGAATATTGTCTGCCTCCTTTATGGAGTATGAATCAACATGTATATTATTTATTGTCTTGTCTTGTTGTTGCAAGACTCTTTGGCTTTCAGAAATAAACACTTCTGCCTGACGCTCTGCCTGTTCAGGTTTATCCTGCACCAATACAAATACAGCGTATCCGCTTCATGAACCTCGACTTCTTCATCTTTCTCTTTAGTTTTCACTTCGTGCTGTGACTTATGATGGTGGAATCAGATTACCACAGAGTCTGGTAAAATACGAGGATAATTCTGTTTAGCTCCTGATTTTCTTGGTCTTCTTTGGGCTTCTCCACAACAAAGGATGTCATTCCCACTTTGGATCCTGCCAATTCATTCCCAAGAACAAGCTGAATTCCTCAAACTGACGTAACACACTCTCACCGACCTTCTCGCCAGCCTCACCTTTCCCATTTATCTCTCCACTCCTGAGGCTCGAAGCCCCATTGCTGATGAAGTACTTTTCCCTGAAACGTCCATTTTCCTGCTGCTCAGATGCTGCCTTACCTGTTCTGCTTTTCCGGCAACACATTCTCGACTCTGACAATAACTTCCACTCTAACTTCTCCAGTCTTAAATTGGCACACCAACCTGATCTTACATATGGAAAATCTAAATTTCTGGCAATTAATCCCACCAATTACTACACTTCCGGGTAACAATTCAGAAGCAGTGCATATATGCGACCCCACCCCCACTTACTATGAACGACTGGCTAGATCCTGTATCGCTCAAAATTGTATTTTCTTGTCCTCCTCCCCCTGTTCTTTCAGATTAAAATTTGCGCACAGAGGCGTATTCTTTATAGAGGTCAGATACTAACTCCACACCCAGCCACTGCCTAAGCTGTGCACTCTTCTTTTGCTCCTCAGCTCTTATTGTAGGGGGAGGTTTCCTTTAATACCTACACTAATGCCACTGGCTGAGCTTCTTTTATCACAGCACCTTTCTTTCACGATCTGCAGTGTGTCTTTACGTGCCCCATCTTCTGGCAGCAAAATACCTTTTCCCTATACGTTTCTGTGTCCCACTCCATTATAGTGAAAACACCTGAGGCCTTTCACCTCCTGTCCATTCTCTTGCGTTTCTTTAACCTGGGGCAAAATCTTACCAGTGTTATCCATTATTGTTCTGGTTGTGTGGGATATTTCATTCTCCCAATTTCTATCCTTCACAAGACGAAATTCCTCCTGGAAGCTGCAGCAACACGTACTCATCTTTTAATTCTGCTGTACCTCTCACTTCCTGAGCTTTCTATTTCCTTCACGTGAATCGTTAACATTTCTGGAAGTGAGTTTTTAAACTCCTACAGCAGAGTAATCTCTCTGATAGCCGCAAATGTCTTCTCTCTTTTCAAAGCATGCAACTATCGTTCAAAATTTCTATGTTTAAATCTTTCTAACTAAATCTATGTCTAACCTTTTTCCTTCTTTGTGTTTCTGAACCGATGTCTATATACATCTGGTACCAACTCATAAACACTTAAAATATGCTATGTAAACTCTTCATCATCTCTTGTCACCATATCTGACATCGTGGAAACGACAGCATTATCACTGCTTCACAGTTTAGTCTGAACAAACGTTACCCATAAATCCTTGAACCACTCCATCTGTGTCGCCAATTTTTCAAATGTCTCTGAGTACCCAGCTGAACCTCTTTCACATTCTCCAACTCTCTGTTCATGTCCAACTTTTCCCATTTTTGCTCTTTGAAACCCTGACACTCGGAGACAGTTTCTGAATGGAGCTGTTGAGAGGGTTTCTTTCCCGCTTGCTGAACTGTGTAGAACGGAGCTCAAATTTTCCTGATAATGTATCTGTCATTTCTACCTAACGTAAGGACACATTTGTTACTCAAAAATTTTCGAATTGGAAATAGAATTCCTAATTGACCAGAAAAAAATGCAATTGCATTACATCTATCGGAGCACAATGATATATTTACTGTTGGTGTAAAATGAATGAAGTGTGAGAGCAGATAATGAGTGCAGTCACCTCATGGTATCTGCGCCGTTATCACAACATGCCACGGCAAATCTGCAGTGTCTCCTGCCTCACCTCGCTACTCCTAACAAACTGGGAATGAAGCAGGGGGAAGGAAAGAGAAGGAGAAGCAGCAGTACTTATGGGAAAAGCCGCAAGAAATTCAAGGTTGAGTTAATTGTTCAGAAGAAACAACATTGACTGTTTGAACTAAATCAGGGAACAGAAGTGCGACCACCAAAGCAAATCAGGCCGAAACTCAAACGCGACATTGAATTTGCCTCATCAGCAACGTGGCACTTGCAGGAAGTTGAAAGAAGGAGCAGTCGATAAAGTAAGGAGGTAGCACTTCAACCCGAACCAGACTGAGCACCGCCAATCTATACGGCAGGCGTGTTCACCAAATAAGGCACTGAGCCTCGATGCAATTAACCTTACTCATTCATATGTGCAGTCCATTAACTACTTGGGCACAGTAAATCGGAAATGTGCTTTCTGTATCAATGTTACTCTGTGAGAATTGCAATCAATCCCTGCTTTTGCAAAGACAGACAGTTCCCAGCTGAACATTCTCCGCTGAAAAGGCACAGGAAGATACAATTTCATCTTGCATTGGCTTCCAAATGATGTTTTCTCCGGCTTAAACTGACAGGAAGAAAGAGGATGCATTCATCCTCTAGAAACCTATTAACCGCGTTAATGCTCACAGAGGGAACCTCAAACCAAGAGGAACAGGGTCATTGTAGTGAATTGACCAGGAGTGATGCGTGAGTCAGCATAAACAGCGTGCATTTAAGGCTAACCCATTAGTACCGACACTGAGTCTTGCACCTCCAGCTCCAAGTTCACTTCCTACACAACGCTACAAGTACGGCCTCAGCAAAGTTGTGTCTAACATATTTTCCCAACATCTATACTCAATCCCCTGAATAATGAAGGCCAGTGTGCCAAAAGCCTTCTTTACTGTTCTGTATATCTGTGACTTCATTTTCAGGAAACTGTGCACCTGAAATTCAAGGTCCCTCTATACCGCATTCCTTAAGGCCTTACCATTCACATGAAACTCCTACCTTGATGTGACTTCCCAAAATGCAATATCTTATACTTTTCTAGATTAACCTCCATTTGTGATTTCTTGGTCGACTTCCCCAGCTGATCATGGCCCTGCAACAATTTCTGAGAACTTTCCTCACTGGCCATGATACTGCCTATTTTATTGTCATCCATAAACTTACTAATCGTGCCTTGCACATTCTCACCCAAATCATTGATATCGATTGCAAACAGTAATGGGCCCAGCACCAGCTCTGAGACACGCCACTATTCACAGGCCTCCAGTCCGACAAGCATCGCCCCACTATTACCTGCTGCTTCCTACCATCAACAAGTTATGTATCCAATTTGCCATCGAACGTTCCAGGGCAGCCTATCACGTGGAACCTTATCACAGGCCTTACTGAAATCCCGATAGACTGCAACTCCCACTCTGCCTTCTTCAACTTTCCTGGTCACTTCATCAAAGAACTCAAACAAATTTGTGTGGCATGATCTCTCATTCACAAAGGTACGTAGTCTTTGCAGTTTCATATCAATTACTATTAATCATTATTAAAATAAATAAAAAATATTCATAATAAAGTCCTTTATTTCTAAATACACGTATACCTTAACTCCAAGTTTTCTCAAGAAACTGATAGCCATAGTCTAACAGGCTGAGCTCCCACGTTTTTTCTTTGCTTTCCTTAGTGATTGAAGACTCAACATTCGCCACCATCCAGTCTTCTGGGACCTCACCCATGGCTCATGATGATGCACGAATACCAAACAGTGTCCCCGTAAATTCTGATCTAGCCTCTTGCCGTCTAGTCATGATTAGGAGATGTATCCACCTTTATACCTTCTAATACATTCAAATCCTCCTCTATTGTGATATCGTCTGTATCTTAGATATCACCACTAACCTCCCCAAGCTCTAAAGTCTTCAAATACTTCTCCATGGTAAACACCGAGGAGAAATATTCAATGAGAGCATTGCCCATCTCCTGCAGTTCTACATATACATGACCAGTTTCGCCCCTGAGGGGTCATACTTATTCTCTTTTCTTTAATATACTGAAAGAACTGGATTCACTCGAATCATTTCAGCCAAACTATGTCATACACCAGTTCCGTTTTCCTGATTTCTTTCTTCAGTAAACTCCTCTATTCCCTGTATACGTTCAGGGATACCCTTGACCAGCTGCCTGGACTTAAGCCACCCCTCCTTTTTATAGTTAAAGCCCCAATACCTCTTGTCATCCAGTGTCCGCTCTTCCTGCCAAGTTTGCTCTTTATCCTCACAGGAGCATATAGACGTTGAAGTCCAGTTATCACACTTTTAAAGTCCTCCCACTTGCCAGAGGTCCCTTGCTTGCAAACAAACTACTCCAACCAACTCCTGCAAGCTCTTGGTTAATTCCATCAAAATTGACCTTGCCCAAAGTTAGAACTTCAACCTGTGGACCAGTTTTATCCCTCGCCATAAAGATATGAAAAGTAATAGAACTGTGATCACTAGACACAAAGTGCTCCCCCACTGACACCACCGTCATCTGTCTTGCCCAAATCCCCAAGTTTAGTTCTAGATTTGCCCCTTCCTGGGTAGGACCCTCGACATACTGCTTGAGGAATCTTTCCTGAACGTACTTAATAGATTCACCCCATCTAAGTCCTTAATTGTATGTCATTCCCAATCTATGTTGGGAAAATTAAAACGGCTGACTATGCCCCTGCAAGTCTCCCAAATCTCTCGACATATTTTTGCTCCTCTAATTCCCGTTGACTATTTGGGGGTCCTAAGGGCAATCACAATAACGTCACCATTCCCTTCTTATTTCTTAGTTCCAACCACAAAGCCTCACTGGATGATCGTCCAGTTATTTCATCTCTGATCACTGCTGTAATACACGTGTTAATCAAAACTGCAACTCCCCCTCATCTTCTTCCACCATTTCTGTCCCGCCGGAACCACCTGTAATCTGGCACCTTAAGCTGCCAGTCCTGTCCCTTCCTTAGGAATCTTTCAGAAATGTCTGTAATATCTGAGTCCCACGTAACTATCCACGCCCTGAGTTCATCAGTCTCACCTATCAGACATCTTGCAATTAAATAGATGAAATTTAATCCAAAGGCATTCATTGATCCCTGTCGTGTTCCAGCCTGACCTGACCTTTAACTTCACTTTACTGTTTCTCCTTCCAGCCTCACCATTGTCCCCTGCTGCTAATGACCCCACTCCCCACTATCGCCCACCACTTAAACCCTTAAACCCTTCCTTGCAGCATCTTCACACCTGTCTGCCAAGGTATTTGACCCCTCCAGTTCAGGTGCAACTCGTCCCACTTGAACAGATCACCTCTGCCGCAGTAAAGATCAGAATATCTATTCCCTTCCCCAATTCTTTAGCGATGCATTCATCTGTCATATCCTCCTGTTCGTACTCTCACTAGCACGTGGCACTGGAAGGAATCCGGATATTTCCTCCATCGTGGTCCTGGTTTTTAACTTCATTCCTAGCTCTCTCTAATCACTCTGCAGATCCTCATCCCTATTTCTACCTATGTCGTTTCATCAACATGAACAATGACTTCTACCTGCTCACCGCCCCCTGAACAACGTTCTGGAGTCCATCTGAGACATCCTTGATCGTGGCATCTGGGAGATAATACACCATCGTGGATTCCCGTTTGCAGCCATGGAATCTCCTGTCAGTTCTCTCATTATCATTTCTGAATGATAACTTTTGAAGCTTTTATGCTTACACGAGCTGCTGGAAATGGGATTGCTTCCAGAAACAGTTGGATTTGGCTGAATTTCTTTGCTTCTTGCAATGGCATACAGATAGGAGTGCAGTGAGCAAACCTTCGACAAAAAGCAAACAGTACAGTGTGAGTGTTGGGACGTTTATGTTTTGGGGTAATGATAAAACAGCAGAAACTCTCACTAGTGGTAAAGACGAGTTGGCTTTATTTTGTGGCTCGCACATATTTTTTGGAAGAGGGTCAGGGAAAGAGAAAGGAAGCAATAGACTGTTCCTTCTCAAACATATTACATTTTCCCACTCTAAGATGAATCAGTAACGTTATCAGACTGCAAACTGGACCATGTGAGGACTTCTAGAACTTTGTTGGAACGATATGATTCCAACACATTCTCTGCTCCAAGTAAATGCATCATAACAACTGTCGTGCATAGAATCGTTTACTTAGAAAAATGGCCCTACTGGATGGGAAGGTGTGTTAATATGTGCCTGTGGAATATAAAAATACAACGGTTAATGTTTTCACAATATCTGAATTAAAATGAAGGTGTCTAATTATAAATCAAGTACTAAAATTGCTGGAAAATCTCTGCATGTCTGCCAGCATGTATAAAGAGAAATCCGAGTTAAATCTTCTGGTCCAGTGACCTTACCCAAGAACCTCTCCTATTTTTAAATTATTTCCCCAGTTTTCTTCTCTCACACGAAAGGAAATATCCATCAAGTATTCACTCGCTACATCCTCCTCATGATCTTATATTGTCAATTCGGCCACCTCTCATTCTCAGGCCTAAACTGTCAATCGTTGATTATGTGATGACTTCATCCCAAGAACGAGAAAACTGAAATGTATTTGAAAGATTAGGAGAACAATTTATGCTTTTATTAAGTTTCGGGAATTATAACTGCAGGCAATGCATCAGATGTGATCTCAGCAATGTCCTATACCGATGCAGGAAATTAACCCTATGATCATACACGACACCCCTAGCACGAAACAGCATCATTCAGCCTACCTTCACATCACTTGACTGCACCAGCAGAGTAACTTGAAGCAATCCCATTTCCTTCTCTACTACCGGGTTCCGCATTCTGCTACCATTTAAATAATTTGTCATGTCCCCAAAACACAAAGTTCCCAACACCCACGTTGTCCTGCTTTTCTGTCGAAGGTTTGCTCACTACCCTCCTGTCTGTATGCCATAGCAGACACTCTGTCTCCTATGACATTGTATTGAATTACTAACCTGGTGTATGAGCAAACTGATGGCCAATCCATTCAGCCCCTTCATCCAAATAACTAATCGAGATTGTAAACTGTTGATGACCTCACTCTGATTCCTGATGATTTCCACGACTTGCCGATTTCCAACTGGAAAATAAGTAATTATCTCATTTCTGTATTTTTTCTCAGCTAACAGCGGTCCTCAAGTCCTATGTAACATCCTAGAACAGTGACATGGCCTCCGCCTGTCCTGTGTAATTTACTCACATGACTGACCACTTCACTCTATTCCTGTTCAACTCCAAAGGGGGCAAAATTGTATCCTCCTGCCTCAGTATAACTATGCTATGTGGCTGAATGGGATATTCCTGCCCCTCTGTTGTAGCCTTGAGAGGTGTATTAAGAGAAAATCATGTGGGGTAGGAAGAGCAGTTGGCCATTCTGTTCCAATTTGGAAAGTTCATGGCTGTCTGATTGTTATTGAGCACCAACCAAATGTCTGTTCCCAATAAATATTGACTGCTCCATGAAATAAATTTCATTTAAGGTTAGCCTTGAATATTTTCAAAGACCCAGTCTTCACTGTTCTCTGTGAATGACAGCACCACAGATCACACAGTCCGAAGGAAAATGGAGCAAACTTACATCAAACGTAAATGGGAGACCACTTAATTTTAATGTGTGTTAACCTTACAGCAAGTCATCTCCGCTTTTGAGAAATAAAGGCACAGCAAATGGGAATAGGCTTAGAACATTCAGCCCCTCAAACCTATCTCAAAGTCCCATTTTTTCTGATCAGTAAAGAATTTATCAAACTCAGCCTCCGCCACAACTTTGGGAAAATATTCCTGATACCTTCAGGCCATACAATATAGGAAATTGCAATTAAGTCATTTTGCCAGTTAAGTTTACTTAGCTCTTCGATCATGACTGAGATGTTTATGAACACAATTCTCTCGCTTTCTTACTGTAACTCTTGACCACCATTTAATCAAAACTTGTCTGTTTCTGTATTAAAGATATGACTGTCGCTGGGTCTCTATATGTCTCTGTGTGTGTTTATGTGTGTGTGTGTCCGTGCATGCACGAGTATGTGTGTTTCTGTGTACATCTGTTTACTGGCAGGGGACAGGCTGGTGCAGAGGGTTATTTTCCGGACTGGAAGCCTGTGAGCAGCGATGATCCACAGGCAAAATCGTTTGATCCAGTTTTGTTTGTCAATTATATAAATGATTTAGATGGAAATTATAGAAGGCAAGATCAGCAAAATTGCGGATGACATCAAGGTTGGTTGTATATTGGACAATGATTGTGTAATGGTTACCAATCTAAGATTACAAAGAGATCTTAATCAATTGAATCAGTCAATCAATGCGATGTACAAGAGGGAAACAGACCCTTCGACTCATCCAAGCCGACCAAATATTCCAAATTACTCGAGTCCCATTTGATAGCATTTGGCCCATATACCTCCATTCATAAAACTATCCAGATCCCTTTTAAATGCTGTAATTACACCAACTTGCACCATTTTCTTTGGCAGCATACTCCATAGAAGCATCACACATTACATGGAAAACTTGCCCTTTAGTTCCCTTTTAAATCTTTCTTTGCCCTCCTTAAATCTATGTCCCCTAGTTTTGGACTCCCTAACCCTGTCAAAAAAAGACGTCGACCATTCACCCTATCCATGATTTTATAGACCTCCAGAATGTGCACGTTTGACTGCAATAATTACGAATGGCTTTGCTTTCGGTCAGCCTCGGTCTAAATTCTCAAATTCGACACTGACAACTCTTCCGACTTATCAAGTAACAATTCGAACAGATAACCAATGTGTTCAGATACATTATGAAACATCGCTGTCGGGTTTGCATCCAAAACATTATGCCCAGAGTTAGGGACACTAACATGACACAGCAGTAGCCCTTAAATCTGCAACATGATTCTTTTGTATGTTTGTACATCAGCTTGTTTGACATGCTATGAGACACCACTATGACATCAGTACTTGAAACCAGACCATGTGCTTAAGAGATAGGGGCACTACCCTAAGTTCATGAACTGGAATCACATCCAGAATTCTGGTTTCAAGGCTTGAGTGGTACACACTACATGCGGCTTAAAACATGTCCAGATTTTGTATCATATTTAAGGGTCAGCATTCAGCTCTCCTTGGATGAGTTACAATCTGGTTAAAATTACTGAACTATTCTCATCAAACTCAAGCTATGTGCCTCAACTATAGGATGTTGAGTGCATGTGTCTTGTCATAGAGATAAACTATGAAAATCTTTAATTTATTGGCTATACTTGCCAGTTGAAATGGCTGTTATCTTTAGTCTGAAATATTCGGGACAGAAATCCTGCAGACACATTCTGCATTATGAAGGATCTCGAATACATATTATTACTTAACACAAGAGATCACGAAAAAGCATAATTTCTGGTCAAAAAAAACCAATACCTGTACACTCTAACTTGTGGCTTCCCTCTTTCTAAAATCATTCATTGACAACAGGCAATTGTTTACTTTACAGCCTCTCCTTATCCACTCCTCCCTCTGCCTGTGCAAGTCAAACCAAGCTCTGCACTTCTGGGAAAATCTAGATTGGCGTTTGTCGGGCTTCTGGACAGGGGAATGCATTTAAAAATTGAAGGGGGAGGGTAAGGCGGTATTAATAACACTCACTGGGCTGAGGTGAGGCAGTTGGAGTTTAACTTGGATAAATGGGAGCTATTGCACTTTGGGAAAACAAACAAGGCTACTGCAATTAATGGTCGGGCTTTGTTAGCGTTGTAGGAAAAAGGGAACCAGTGACGCAGGTATAACTTTTTGAAGTGTGCAACAGAGGGTGATTAAGGTAATTTTGTTGCTTAGACGATTGAGTTTAGAGTAGAGAAGTCATGCTGAGATTGTGCAGGACATGGGTGAAACCTCTTCTGGAGAAATATGTGCAGTTGTGATCACCTTGTTATCAGAAGGATATTATAACGCTGGAGGCGGTTCAGAAGAGATTCACCAGGATTCTAGCAGTATCACCTCATCTTCCATCTCGAAAGCCTACAAACACTTGACATGAACATTGCATTCAACCGTTTCCAAAACGCCAATCCGCAGGCACATCCCATATCCACTCCTCCAACTCAGATCTACGCTCGATAGGAGACAGACGAGTCCATTTTCCTTCTCACATATCCACTCCACACTCACCACCGACCTCTCGATATCAACTCCTACCTTTTCACAATTGTTGCCTACTTCCCCCAAACCCACACTCAAACCCCACTTATCTCTCAGCCTCCTTCCGCCTCTCCAGTCCTGATGAAGTGTTTTGCCTGAAACGTTGACTCTCGCTTCTCCGGCTCTGCCTGACCTGCTGTGCCTTTTCCACGTCTAAGCTTTTTCTATACTGAATTCCCCAGTATCTGCATGCCCTATTGTCTCCTAGGTACAAGTCCCGATTAACATTACCATGTCGTCTGTTTCTTATAACCCCACGTTGTCTTCAACGCATTTTCACCTCAGATCATGGCCTGTAAAAGTTCTCTCAAATTTTTACTAGTATCAGTAGGTACAGAATTTATATTTCCATGTAAAAACAAAGAAGCATATGCATAATCCGAAAACTTCTGGTATTACTCCAATACCCGAGGCAGTTTGAATGTTTAGACACAATTGCTTTACCAGCCCCAACATTCCTTCCCTCTGTCACCCTCGCATTTCCCACCAAGAATGTGTAAATTACAATCATTGTTTTGAATTTTAATAAAACAGTATTGAATTGAAAGGGGGTAACTGGAGCTATTTGTTCACCGAATATGATTAATGTGAGTCTCCGTAAGTCCTAAATTATTCACTGCAGGTTTGCATATTCTATTAATAAAGGAATCAGTTCAATGTGTTACTCCATACTATGAGCGGGAGCCTCACTTCCAGCATTAGCAGGGATGAGCCGCTCCAGAGAGAGGGAGAGGAGAAATTTGAATCTGAGAACATTAGACTGGACTGTTCCAATAATGGATCAGAATCTGGGAACTTTAGACTGGAAGGTTCCAACCATGGATCCGATTCTGAGAATATTAGACTGGAAAGTTCCAACAATGGTTCAGAATCTGAAAACAATAGACTGAAATGTTCCAGCGATGGGCATGATTCGTTGATACATTTAACATGACGGATTTGTAGTATGCTGATGCTTATTCAAGGTGGTTACTATCCCATCCTTGGTATAACTGGTGTGCCTGGTACGTCTTCCATCTGTCTATTAAAACAGGCTGAAGTGAATTGCTGCTCATTATTTAAAATTTGGAAATTGGAAGTCAATAATTCAGTTCCAATCAAAAATCCATTCTTTGCAATTATTACTGGCAAATTACAATTTACAAATTACTCACCGATATGCGAGAATGAACCAGAATTTTCTAAAACTCCATAACCGTTTTAGTCCTGAACAGATTTAAAATTTCAATATCCTCCCCATTCACTATTCTTATCTATTAGCACCATGGTAATATATCCCAGTCTCCTCCTCACACCCGGTTCAATTTCGGAAAAAAAACAACATTGTGCCTTTGTGAAATCTTGAACACCTGTTTCAAGTCCATTCTAACCATGCTTCCATGGCAAAAAATGCACTTGAGATGCTTAAATTGTTCGCCCCACAGAGTCTGTCAGATAGGCAGAAAATGTATGGTGGCAACGTCACTAACTCAATCTAGAGCCACAGAATAATAATTTGTTTTTAACTCATGAACAAAATTGGTGGCACAAAAATGAAACCATCATCATCTGTGAGAAAAAAATAAGCCAATCTGCCTAGCTCATGTCCTTCTGAGAAGGCATTGGTTCATCCTTCCCTGGTCAGGTTTCCTTGTGACTGGAAACCCGCAGCAATGTGTTTTACTCTTTACTGTCCTGCGGAACCGCTGAACCAGCCACTCAATTCAACATCAGCATAAGATGCTTGCTTGACCAGGACTGCTAATACCCGTGAGAAAAGAGCAAAAGTAAAGTTGACTCACTTCGTCAGCCCGTTCCCCATATCTTCCAGCTTATTGATGGTCAGGCAGCTGACCATTCCCTGTTTTGAGTGTATTCTTTCATATTTAGTCTCTCCTGAGAGTGATGTTCATCTCTGGTGCCATCTTTATTGATGCTGACGTAAGGAACTTTTAAATTCTACTTCCGTAGCAGCGCATAGAGAAGGAATGGCTTTTTATCCACTGGAGAGAAACGGAGCTGGCAACGTAAGCAAAACGAATTAGTGTGATCAACCATTGGAGTGTTGTTAAGGCAGTATTTTGGGTACTGTGTACAGATTTTCTCTCTTTTATAAGGACTAATTGCCTTGCCGCAGAGATAGTGCATAGGTGTTTCTCCAGACTAATTCCTGGGATGGTAGTACCATAAGGATTAGATTAGATTAGATTAGATACCCGACAGTGTGGAAACAGGACCTTTAGCCCAACCAGTCCTCACCGACCCTCCGAAAAGCAACGCACGCAGACCAATTTCCCTCTGACTAATGCACCTCGCACTATCAGCAATTTAGCATGGCCAATTCACCTGAGTGAGTGATGATTAATTTGTAGCGCTGTGAGGGAATAAGAGATGATTGAATTGAAAAGCGATGCAAATGGACAATCACTCATGAAGTTCTAAACAATCACTGATACGGTGATAAATTCCACGATGTTTTTCACTCGGGTTACATAATTCTGGAGAATCTAAGTGCCTTTGAGAACTTGTGCTCACTCCACCCCCACTCTTGATGTCGATTGAGAGAGCGAGACTGATGGTCAGTCTTTGAATAAAGACTCCTCATTAATACCGTGAGGTTGGTGTGTGTTCCTGCATTGAAAGTCACATTATCCACAATCTCGAGAACATCCGCAATACCTTCATTGGTAAACAGTTAACTCTTCCCATCAGCTTCTGATGTCCATTGAGAACATAATTCTGTCTTCTCGGATTTGGAAGACGCCTCTTTGAGACTTTGCAGAAAACATCTGGCTTACCTCCTCACTGCCAGCAAACCAAGTATTCCATAAGCAAAGGAGCACGGGGAACATCTTGGAGCCAGCTATGCTTGCAGTCTCTGCTCCATTGGTTTGTCATCGTGGAGCATCAATGACGCACTCCTCTTCGTGTATAAATATCTCCAGGGACAGAATAGGCTCCTCTTGTTCCTGTGGTACACGTTCTATGGCATGATTGGGCTCTGCCCATTCCTGTAGTGACCAGGCCCATTCTCTTCCTGTGGAACAAGCATTTTCATTAAAAGGGCTGTCCCTTTTCTTGGCCTACTCCCCGGCTCTGTAATGTCATGAATCGGCTGAATTACTTAATTCTCTATTCCTGTGTAGCTCCGTGGAGGGGCAGAATGGTCTTCTGCCATCTCATGGTAACGATCCTGACTGGCTGAATGGGGTGCCCCCTACATGTGTCACTGCTTCGAGGGGTGGATTATGGGAACAACACATGGAGTTGGGGCAGCGGTACATCCTTGTAACATCTTTGAGTGTTGATTGAGAGAGGAAAACATGGGGTTGAGGCTGCACTTTGTCTTTCAAGGATGCTCACTGCTATCTGATTGGACCAGACCAGCTCTCTCCTGTCTGTTCCAAATAAACATTGACTATCCTGTCCAGCAAAGATCAGTTGGTAACAGCCTTGAATACCTTCATTATCCAAGACTACACTGCTCTCTGAGGATGACGACACGACAAAGAGCACAACACTAAAGTGAAAGGCACATCAAAATTTCATTGCAGGATCCGTTATATTAAAACTGTGTTAACCAAACATCAAAATGCCAACTCTTTTGAGACAGAAGGACAAAATAACGAAGAATACACATTAAAATGTCCAGCCGCCGTAACCTGTCCCACATTACCACTGACTCTTTCCAATCAAATATCTATTAAATTCATCATCTATGCTGTCTCAGGAGAATACCAGACAGCATAACGACATTGGAGCAGAAATAGTCCATTGAGGCCATCGAGTTTGATGTACCATTTCATAATGTCTTATATGTTTCTCAACATCATTCACCTGCCTTCTCCCGAGAACCCCCGGATCCAAATATAAATAAAAAACATATCTATGTATGGCTAAATGAAATACGTGTCCGTGTCTCTGTGTGTCTGTATGTATGTGGGTGAGTGTCCATTCGCTCGTTGACTCTGTATTTATGTGTTTACAACCGTCTGCTTGTATCAGCCTGTGTGTTTCTATCTGTGTTTGTGTCTATTGGTGTGTGACTCTGTATGTCTCTGTGTGTTTCTCCTTGTGTGTATGCCTATCTCCTTGTATGGATACGTGTTAATATATTTTGGTGTTAACCAAATATTTGTACGTATTTCTATGCCGGCACGTCGGTGCAACGTGATATCTGTTCTTTTGGGAGAGAGAGAGCAGACATGGGAACTGACAGTGGGTCTAAAGTGAGAATTGTCCTTCACTGAACATTGTTCCTTACTCGGTTGGTGGGACATGGATGTTTTCGAATCTCCACACATGTCGTCCTGATCCTCTCCGGCTCGAACCTGGGTCCTTCTTCATGGCCAGGGGAGGTCGGGGAGGAACGGATTTTGGGAAGTTCGCCACCCAGCTGAGCCCCTTCTGTATTATTCCAGGCTGTTTCTCCTGGAATGAGAGAAAAGAACGGAGGGAATGAGTGTGGGAGTGGGCGGCCCTGCTGTTAATGCTGATGTAGGTGGGGGGTGGGCAGGGAAACGGTGGCGTGTCCGGGGGAGTCAGTCCACAGTTTGAATCTATAAGGTGTTATTAGTGTGGGGATATTGCGTAGGCGACAGTGAAAGTGAGGTAATGAAAGTGCTGAAGTCTATAGTGAGAGTTGTACTGCATGGGACTCAGTTAGAGATAGAACGTGAGCCATGTTCGTGGGTAGCTAATGTAAAAAATATAAAGTGAGTGTGATCGAGCAGAGAAAATACAGCGACACTTATCCTGACAGTACGTGGAGGATATTGATGCTTGTCCTATATTTTGGACATTTTTTCAAATCACCTCAGCGTCAAGGTGACCCTGTCCGTATGTATTGTTCAATTCTATCACTATGAACGGTAAAGACAATGGCCCTCACCTTCCACAGAATCAGTTTAGGGAGAGCTTACAAATAGCAAGGAGAAACAATCCATGGTGTTGTATTTATGTAAAGCAAAATTGTAGCACAAAATTGGTGCATTATATGTTCTGGAAATTTGATGTATTTAGATTTCGTGTGTATTCCAGTCATATTGGATGGTCTCAAGTTGCATCTATATTACGTTAACGAAGGGACTGCTAATGCTGTGAAAAATAAATTTCATAAATTCCATTAGGTGGGTTGAAGAGGATGCTGTAAACGAAACTAAAGACCAATTTATTTCTGATTGGGTGTTGCGTGCTCAGCAGGCTAATTAATAACGTTGCTCTGAAGCAGCTTTTGAGAAATAATGACAATAATATTTTCCATTTTAAACTGTGTCTGCATACAACAAAGAATTTTTGAAAATGATGGTCAAACGTCATGGGAGCTGGACGCCAAAGGACCAAGTTAGATCCAGTGAATTGGGAAAGTACAATATAGCATTTAGTGACAGACAAGCAATGGTTATTATAGTCATAGAATCCTAATGCACGGAGACAGGCCCTTCAGCTTAAAGTGGTCCATGCCTACCATAATGTCCACCGACGCTCATCCCCTTTTCCCTGCCAAAACCCTACAACCTTCTAATCTTTTCTATCCATTTATTTGTCCAATTGCCCTTTAAATGTTGTGAATGTACCCACCTGAACTGTTGGCAGCTCATTCCATATGCATAATACACTTTCTGTTAAAAAGTTGCTCCTCAGGTTCCTTTTTTTCTTTCCCTTCTAACCTTAAACTGATGCCCTCTGGTCCGTGGTTTCACAAAGCTGGGAAAAACAGACTGAGTGCATTCACTCTGTCCTTGCTGTCATAATATTATATACTTGTATAAGATACCACCACCCCACCTCAGTCTCCTACAACCCAAGTTAAAAAGTCCTAGCTTTTCCAACTTCTCCCTATAACTCAGCCCGTTGAGTCATTGGCCAGCTTTTTGTCAATATCTTTTGCACCGTTTTCAGTTTACAAGCATCCTTCCTGCATCAAAGTGAACAAAACGTAAAGTTACGATGCAGGTGAGGCCTCACCAGCGTACGAGGTGAAAGTGACGATTGCCCATGCTGGAGGTGAGAGTCACGAGTGTGCGCTGGAAAAACACAGCAAGTCAGGCAGCATCTGAGAAGCAGGAAAATCGACATTTCGGGCAAAAATCCTAACCAGCTTACTGTACAGCTGCAACATAACTGTCCAACTTCAATATTTAATTCCCTGACTGATGAAGGTCAGTGGGCCAAACACCTTCTTCACTGCGCTGTCTACCTGTGACTCCACTTTAAGAGAACCATGCACATGAACTCTAAATTCCCTCTTTTCCAGTACACTGCATAAGGCCAAACCGTTCACCATGAAACTCCGAACCTGATTTGACTTTCGAAAATGCATATTAAACCCCATTTTTCGCATCTCGCCCAATTTCTCCAGCTGATCGAGGTACCGCTGCAATTTCTGATAACCATCCTCACTGTCCACAATACCGCCTATTTTAGTGTCATCTTCAAATTTACAGATCTTGCCTTGTACATCCTTATCCAATGTGTCGGCCTCTCCTGCATTCCATATGATCTAACCATCCAGAGCAACCTACTATTTGGAGCCTCAACAAAGACCTCACTAAAATCAGTATCGACGACTTACGCCACTCTGCCCTCGTCAACTATCCTGGCAACTTCATCAAAGATCTCTAGCAAATTTGTGAACCATGATCTCCCTTGCACAAAGCCGTGCTGAATGCTGCTAATCAAATCCTGTCTTTCCAAATGCATCCACATGTTAACTCTCAGAATCTTCTCAAGTAACTTACCTAATACAGATGATGGGCTTACTGATCTATCGTTCCCAGCTTTTACATTGTACACCTTTTTAAAATAAGGACACAGCAATCGCTACCCTCCAGCGATCCAGGACCTCACAAGTGGCAAACGATGATGCAGAAATAACACCTCGTGTCCCCATAATTTGTTTCTCTCTCCTTTTGCAGGAATGCATTGATATGCAGGGTCAGGATCAGGAGATATATAGAAATGCCGTGATGTCTGAAAAATACATATGTTCCTTCCAGGCACAAAAACCAGAGATAGGGAATGTGACTTAATGATGTTTAACATGGCAAATTAAAGATCATATTAATCATAGGAACAGACTTCAGAAGAATTCCTGACATTGTGGAAACCTGAGATTTCTCAGAATTTATTCTGGAGAACAGGAAAATGGCGCAGAAAATAATCAGTTACTTTGGAACTGTCTTCATGGAGGAAGATCCAGAAAATCCCTGAGAAATACCAAGTGATCATGTAGGACTCCTGAAACTAAACACATAAAATCAATTCATATCAGTCGGAAGGCCATATTTGAAAATATAGCTGAATTGAGCACTGCTAAGTCTGACGGACCACATGCATTTCATTTCAAAATGTCAGAAATAAATCAGCAATAGTAGTTTTAATGGCACTGGCAATTAATGTGTATCTTTTTCTTGTACATCCCGCAGTGCCCAGAAACCATTATAGGTAAATGGAAGGTTGTAAACGTGATTCAAGCATGATGCATGAGCAGAAAGGATCCAAACATTTACAAAGGGAAGAAGAAATAGTGTGGAGAACAGCAAACCAATTAACTAGACAACGTCAGGGGAACTATTATATAGGATGTGCTATTGGGTATTACGACATTACCAGCAATATTGGATATAATCAATTTGCATTTCTGACACAGGAATCATACTTGATAAACTTCGGAATTGTTTGAACTTATTTCTTGCAGCGCAGACAACGGAGAACCAGTAGAAATGGCATATTTGGATTTTCAAATGGCTTTGTGTAAGAACTCAGGCAGTGTGTTCGTAAATACAATTAATGTGAAGGGCATTTGGAAGAATACATGTAAGTGGAAAGTTGCAGTTAGGTTGGCCTTCATTTAAGGTAATCGAAATATAGATGTAAAGCCATGTTGAAACACTTAGCGAGTTTTGAGAAGATTTGTAGCTCAGGTTGAGGTTCTAGATGTAGGTTTGCTCGCTGAGCTGGAAGGAACATTTTCAGATGTTTCGTCACCATACTAGATAACATCTTCAGTGCGCCTCCGGTCGAAGCACTGCTGATGATTCCTACTTTCTATGTATATGTTTGTGTTGATGATGTCATTTCCTGTGCTGATGCTATTTCCTTTGGTTATGTCATTTCCAGTGTTTTTTTTCTCATGGGAGGTAAATTGGGTCCAAGTCAGTCTGTTTGTTGATAGACTTCCGGATGGAATGCCATGCTTCTGGAATTATCGTGCATGTGTCTGTTTGGCGTGTCCTGGATGGATGCGTTGTCTCAGTCGAAGTGGTGCCCTTCCTCATCTGTATGTAAGAATACTTGTGAGAGAGGGTCATGTCGTTTCGTGACTTGTTGATGTCCATGTATTCTGGTGGCAATTTTTCCTCCTGTTTGTCAAACGTCATCTTTGTTACAGTCTTTGCATGGTATTTTGTAAATGACATTATTTTTGCTTGTTGTCTGTATAGGGCCTTTCAAAATCATTAACTGCGGTTTTAGTGTGTTGGTGGGTGCTAAGAGTTGTCTGGCAGTCATTTCCGATTTGTCTTTGATCTACGGTGTCTGGACGCGTTTTGTCTGCCTGTTTGGGGTTGTTGCTGAGAAATCGGCGGACTGTGCTCAATGGGTACACGATCTTTTTGAATACACTGCATAGGTGATTTTCCTCTACTCTGCGTTATTCCTCTGTGCTGCACTGTGTGGTGACTCGTTGGAATAATGTTCTGATGCAGATTCGTTTGTGGATGTCTGGGTGATTGCTTCTGTAGTTTAATATTTGGTCCGTATGTGTTGTTTTCCTGTAGACGCTGGATGAACTGTTACTTTGAAGACGATCTGGATCTCCCTGCACACCAGGAACAGAAAGCAAAATTGCAGGTGAAGAAATCAGTTAGAAAGACAAATGGTGTGTTGACCATCATTTCAAGGCGATTTGAGTACAGCAGTAAGTGTGTCTTGTTGCAGCTGTACAGGGCCTTGGTGAGACGAAATCTCGAACATTGCGTAATATTATATGCAGTTATTGTTTCCTTGCCTCATAAAAGACCAACCGGACATTGGGGGAGAGGAGCGAAGGATGACCAGACTCATCTCTTGGAGATTAGGCTTGTGGTGGGAGCAGAGTTTGTGTCGACTGAGCCTGTATTCCATTAGGTTTAGGAAATTGAATGGAAATACATAAAACTCTATCGGGCGAGACAGACTGGAAGCAGGGATGATACACCCCTGGCTGAGAAGACTGAATAATTGCCACAGTATTCGATACATAGGGTAGAGGATCACTGAAGGACAAACGATCAGCCATTATGACAGGTAGTTCTCCCTTCATTTGGAGCTGTAATTCTGAGGAACACTATGCTACTAAAAATCATGCAATATCAATAATGTGTGAACAACAGGCGAACGGACAAACCGTGAAAAATATAACTAAAAATCAAAACAAAAATAGTGGTTAGCTGAACAAAAATGATACCTCAGTCTAAGTAAATGTTTAATTCGTATATATTGCAATAAATAGTGCAGTAAATGAAGCACTTCAACAGTACTTTCACTGACTCCAGCCTTGTACCTTTCACCAAGCTCTTCACCAGAAAGCAAGCGAGCTGACTGAACACGTGATGTGGAAACGGATTTCCAGTTCTCCCCAAGATTCTCCCTCCGGTTTGAAATAAATTTCCTTCCAAATATAGACGACAATTCCCAGTTTCAAGCTCAGTTTCATTGCTTGCACAATTATTTAATTTCTATTTTAGCTAAACACACTGAGGATGCATTTTGCAGACAAAGGATCCTGAGGCTGGGTTTTGCTGGTTAGCTGGAGCCGGGGATGGAATCACGTAACAGTGAATGGCAGCTCGCTTTATAAAAGCAAGCTCGACAATTAACTCATTGCATTACAACCACATCACGGTTAATAAACACGCATTACAAGAAAACGGTAAAGCCGTAGCAAAGTCGAAGGAGCGAAGAGGATAATGCAGTTTATATTTGGTGATATTTATCCCATTCAGGTTTTTGCACGATTTGTGGGAGAAGTGCGTTGAGGAGATGCGCAGCCATTCACTTGAGTTGGGGTGGCTGAATGATTTGAGTCAAGTACACCTTTCCTGATGTTTCTGTGCAGTCTGTGGGAACACTCCGTAAATGTTGTAACAAGCTCTCAGATGTTTGGAAGGAGTACACTGTAGTGTAAACAGGACTGTGTTTCCTGTTTCATCTTCTGATACCAAGGCTGGTTCCAGGTGTTCTGTCCGTTTTTATCCTTGCTGATGCAGGAGCAATTTGATTTCATTGAATGCCTTGCTTGGCCGTTTCAGACACTATTGAAGTGTTTACACATGTCTATGTGTTTGGAGTCACTTTTAGACCAGACCAGGAAACGAGAGTAGATTCACTTCCTGAAAGTACATTCTTGAATCAATTCGACATTGTTCATGCATTAATTTATTAAAATCATATAATATCAATAATGCGTTAAAAACAGACGAATGGGCAAGCGGTGGTTAAAAACGACATTAGCTTCAGGGTCACTATTACAGACATCAGATCTTAGATCTCAATATTTTACTCCTTTTTTTAAACTTGCACCAGCTGCCAGAGCATTAGTCTTGTCTGAATTACAGAGCCTCAAATCCTGAGCCTTGCAAAACCAGCTCCTCACTCACATGCTGTCTCATGCCTCCCAGTCATCATTGCCTTTCACTTTTTTCCCCTCCCCCGCTCCGCTTATCAACTTATTCTCGACCCTTTGCAGGTATCCCTTAGAAACTGCAGCTTTTCGAAACGTATTATTGGGATTCAATCATCACTCAATGGGATGGCATGCACTGCCCATCCCTAAACACCCCAGAGATTGAGATTGTGAATTACTCTGCAGAACCCTGGATGTTGTCAATACCGAGGTACAGCCATGATGCCATGAGGGAAGGATGTAGACCTAGTGACATTGAAGGAACAGAGAGATTTTTTCAACCCAGAAAGACGAGATCCTTGGAGGGGGATTTGCGGTGACAGCTTTCACCTGTATTTGCTGCTATTGTCCTTCTGGATAGATGCAAACAATCATTGAATTGTTCTGACAGGATCCGTGTGAGTGTTCTGTGTTTAACCAGGAAGTATTTTTCATTGGGATAATTCACAAGAAGAGAATTAAATCTTCATTTCCTGACTGGAAATTAAATCCAGGTCTGGGTGATGCAAACTCAGACTCGTGTGCAGGGATCTACATTGATACTGACAGTAGTGTTTGGGACGTAACCTGTACGGACTCTTGTGCCTGATCCTCACGTCTGAATCGTCTTCATCAGCCGTCTTTCTCTTTCCAAGCTTCGAAATCGGTTCATATTATCACCCTGGATTTCAATGTAAAGAAGGCAAAGCTGTGATAATCTGATGTTGTTCAGCAGATATATTGCAGGAAGGTAAGTAAAGGCTTATGCTAACAGAAGAAATTTTGAGCTGCGTTGACATGTCGGCAGTATTAAAGGTGTTGTTGAACTCGCCTCATTCTAGATGATGGGCTCGAAATGACCAGAGGTTTCCCACTGAATTTGTTCAGGATCTGGACTGTAAAAGGCTCCAAATACGAAAGTACAGTTGAAAGGTCATGTTTCACAGAGTGTGGCCTGCACAGCAAAGCAGTGATTAGATTGTGTTTTCTGATTTTTCACCATGTGAATGCTGTTTCCTCGATGTGAACGGTTAGATTAAATATAGACAAGCTGTCGCAGCCAAGCCTGGTCTTTGGGCCTGTGACGTAATGGGTTAGCATCTGACGTCGAGTTAGGGGATTGTCGGTTCGCATTTAACATCGCGAGGGTGTGGGGTGCTGGTTCGTTCCTGTCGTCTGTCAGGAAAGAAAGGGATTGGGTTTTCGAATTTACAGTTTCTTTTTCGTCTTTCGTCCACTTTAAACTCGAGCTCACAATAACGTCTCTCATTGTCCATAAAACTGGCTATGGCTTCATCAAAAGCTGACTTTTAGCGGAAAAACTTGTATGTGGGAGCGGAGAGCTGAAGTGAAGCACCAGGAGCTTGTCTAATCCTGAGACCTCTGTCACTCTCGGGGTATGTGTCTGTGTCTCTCGCTCTGTGGGAGAAAGCGAGGTTGGTTCCTCATGGAGTTTATAACACAGTGTGACTGTATCAGAGTTCAGTCGCATTGTTGTGTCATTTAAGATCAAAGCGAGAACCTCATTGAACTTTGCATTGGACACCTAAAAACACATGAGGTTATGGACCAAAGCTGGAGACTGGGAATAGAATAGATGAATGTGTTTAAACCAGACTGCACCAAGGGCCAAATGGGCTTTTCCCTTCTGCAAAACTTGAAGACGTGTAGAAACCAATCTGGAGTGAATAAAAGGCAAAACCCGTTTCATTGAGAACAAGTGCAAGAGCTTTTGTCTTCGTCCCGTGTAATCTCGTAGTGAGGGTTTGCAGCTATCACCGCTGCGGCATTGGTTCTATTCTCGGTCAGGGAATGAATGTTTTGTTATGCAAATATATCTTCGTTCAGTATTTCTGACCGTTTTTCCGAACCTGGCAGATGACGGGTTATGTGCCAAACGTTATTCAAGTTAACAGATGCAGGTTTTGGAAATATGAAATAAAAACGAGAATAGATGCCTGGGAACATCTGTGAAGAGAAAGAGATTGTTTTTAATATGGACAGTACCAGGTTAATTATATGCTTCTAGATTATACATTTGGGAAATGATCAGTTATACCTGTCGAATCAGAATATTTATCAAAATCTATCTTGAGCTTCCAACCGTCGAAATTAAAATCTTAAAAGGACTTAATCGGCTGTCATGCTGGTTCCTTTTCCCTGAGCTTGTGGAAGGCTGTGTTTAAATGGTGACATTTTCCTTTTCCTTTCTGTCAGTTAGCAGTCAAGTCAAATGGAGAATTGTTTCTTGAAGTGCCCACCACAATATGTGTCTCTGTTATTCTCTATTTGTCACTGTGTATCCTCCTGGGCCTCTTTCACATTCTCCAACTCTCTGTCTGTCCATATCCCTTATATCTCATTTCTACTCTTTGAAATGCCTGACATTGAGAGACAGTTTGAGAGTGGACATGCTGAGCGGCTTTCTGGACCCTGGGTGGAGTCGGTCGAAGAATGTACACATTTTGTGTATAATCTGTCTCTCGCTTCGACCTGAGGAAAGGAGATGCTTCTTCCTCACAATTTTAATGACCCTTTCCAAGATAAAGTTGAATTCCTTGTCCAACAGAAAGAAAATGCAATTACATGACAGCTACAGGAGAACAAGAATGTATTTACTGTTGGTGTAAAACAAACGAATGGTGACAACAGATAATGAGCGTTATCAGCTCCTGGTTCCTCTGCCGTAACAGCGAAATGCCCGGCAAATTATGTCGTGTCTCCTGCCTCACCTCTTCATTTCAAACAGGAAATGAAGGACAGAAAATAAGATGTGGAGAAGCAGAATTGCTTGTGGAACAGCGAAAATAATGTCCAGTTTGAAATATTAGTTCCGAAGAACAACATACACTGCTGGTAATAAACCAGGAAACAAGAAGCGCGATTGCCAAATCAGAACAGGCCGCAACTGAAACAGACCGCTCAGTTGCTTTATCAGAACACTACACTTGTGAGAAGGTGAAATACCGAGTTCTCACGAGAACAAGCAGGCACTACTGGCATGAGCGGTGCTTTAATCGACTGAGCCACAGCACCACACTGCAACCAATTTTTCTGGTCCAGATGTGCAGCTCCTTAAACACTTGATCACAGGAACTCGAAGATTTGTTTCTATATCTATGTTGCTCAGTATGAATTGCAATCAATCTCCGCTTTTGTAAATACAGATATTTCACGGCTGAACACTCTCCACTCAAAAGGCACAGAAAAAGACAATCTCCTCTTGCATTGGACTCCAACCGAAATTTTCATTTGTTTAAAATGGCAGAATAAAGAGGATGTGCTCATCGTCTCGGGGACCATTAACCGCGTTAATACAGAGGGAACCTCACACTAAGTGGAATAGGGTCATTGTGGCGAATTGACCAGCAGTGGTGTGTGAATCATTGCAAACAGCGGGCAGTAAAGGCTGTTCCATTACCACTGTCACTGAGCCGTGCATCACCAGTTACACATTCACATCTTGTCTCATGTCTCCCTGTAATCAGTGTCTTTCACTTTTATTTTAATATCCTGCTCCAATTGACAATTTGTTCGTGACCGCTTGCAGGTGTTAAATTAGAACTTGCAACTTTTAGAAATACATTCCTGGAATATAGATGCCTTTCAATATGATACGTTTCACTACCCAACACGAATTGCACCAGAGATACAGGGGATGAGTTACTTTCGAGTATTCTTCAACTCCTTAACATGGAGATACATGGAGCTCCGGGATTTAGATCCAGCGACACTGAAAACACACGAAGATATTTGCAACGCAGAAAGGTGCGTTGATTGGAGGGGATGTACAATGACAGATTCCCATGTATCTGCTGCCATGTTCCTTCTAAATAAATGCAACAGTCATTGGACTGATTCTGGCAGGATTCAGGAGTGTGTTCTGTGTCTAATGAGGAATGTGTTTTCATTCGTGACTATTCATTTCCTGACTGGGAAACTTATTCAGGTTTGTGCAACTCAAACTCGAATTCCTAAGCTGAAACCTCAGGTGATGCTGACAGTAAACCTTGCGATCTGACTTGGACACATTCCCGTTCCTGTTCTTTACAACATAACCACCTTTGGCAGCAATATTTCTCTGTCCAAGTTCCCAAACAGTTCATATTGCTGCCTTGGGTTTCAATGTGAAGATGGCGGAGCTGTGATAATCTGATGTAGTACAGAAAATACAGTGCGGGAAGGTAAAGAACAGGCTGATGCTAACAGCGGCTCGTTTTGAGTCGCGGAATTGCAGTAAAGGAGCGGCACCAATACAAGGAGTTATTCGTCTCGTCTGATTCTATATCCTGGGCGAGAAGTGGCGAGAGGTTTCCCGCTGTGTCATTTAAGATCACAGGGAGAACCTCATTAATATTTGTCGTGGAATCATCAGAACACACAAGAGTTTGGGCCAAGCTGGGAAATGGGACTAGAATAAATTGCTGTCTGATAAGCCACACTGCACAATTGGCAAAATTGTGTTATACCACTCTGTAAAATGTCGAAGGCAAGTACAAAATAATCTGCAACTAAAATAATCAGAATCTAAAAGGCAAAACTGTTTTATTGAGATGAAATACGACAGTTTCTTTCGCCTTCTCTTGCTATCTGGTTGTTAGGATTTGGCACTCTCACCACTGCGGCCCTGATTCTAGTCCCACTTATGGAATTGGTGTTTTGGTCTATAAACACATCGTTGTTCTAGTATTTCGGTTGGATTTTCTGATGCTGAAATGTCATTAAGGCTAAAGTAAAACAAAGAGCTGCAGTTGCTGGAAATCTGATCCAAAAAGAGAATAGATAAAGAAATGCAGCAAGCCAGCAACATCTGTGGAGAGAAACAGAGTTAATCTTTAAGATCGAGAGAACCAGATTAGTTATGTGTTATTGGATTCTAATGCCGAGATAATGTTCAGAATTAGCAGTCAAATCAGGACATTTATCAAAATCTCTCATTATCGTACAACCGTCAACATTACAAATTCAAAAATACTTTACCATCTATAATGTTGCTTCTGTTGCCCTGACATCGTAAAAGGCTGAGCTTAAATTGTTCCCTTTTTGTTTTCCTTTCTGTCAGTTTGCTGTCATGTCAAACACAAAAAATGTTATTTGAGTGTATTCCACAATAAGTATCTGTTATTCTCTCGTTGTATGTGTGTCCATCTCACCCTCTTACAAAATCTCCGTCTGTCTCGCTATCCATATAGCACTGCTGCCTCACAGCGCCAGAGACCCGGGTTCAATTCCCGCCTCAGGCGACTGACTGTGTGGAGTTTGCACGTTCTCCCCGTGTCTGCGTGGGTTTCCTCCGGGTGCTCCGGTTTCCTCCCACAGTCCAAAAGATGTGCAGGGTCAGGTGAATTGGCCATACTGAATTGCCCATAGTGTTAGGTAAGGGGTAAATGTAGGGGTATGGGTGGGTTTCGCTTCGGCGGGTCGGTGTGGACTTGTTGGGCCAAAGGGCCTGTTTCCACACTGTAATCTAATCTAATCTAATCTAATCATATCCCTCATTTGTCATTTCTGCCATCTGAAATGTCTGACGTTCGGAGAAAGTTTGAGAGTGGAGCTGCTGAGAGACTTTCGGCTCCCTGGCTAGCGTGTGTGGAACTGGGATCACATTCTCCGGATGATGTGTCTGTCACTTCGAACTCAGGCAAGGAGACATTTATTCCATCAAACATTGTGACTCTTTCGAAGTCAAAATAGAATTCTTAATCCAACAGAAATAAAAACGCAATCCCAAACAAATTTAGAATTATGCATTTACTCTTGGTGTAAAGTGAATTAATTCTGACAACAAAATATGAGTGTGATCAACTGGTTGTGGGTATGCCATTACCAAAACATTGCCCAGCTAGCTTGCAGCGTCTCCTGCCCTTCCTCGTTTTTCTTTTACTTAATTCTTTTAATCTTAGGTAATGGGAACTGTTTCTCTTTCCCTAACTTTCTAAACATGTCATAAATCTAGGTACCTTGAACAAATGACACCTCAATCCATTTTATTCTGTGCTATCAAATTAAGTTCCTCAAACTTGACCTAACATCTAGTATTCCTCAATACTTCGATAAATCTCCATACTTCAGATAAATCTCCTTTTTAATCTTTACACACAACCTCAGATTTTTGTAGTGATCATCTGTTTGCGCTGATCGAAATGTGTGTTCATGTGGGTTATGTTATTACACTCAGGAAATTGTTCAGCAATATCGCCCTGATAAATTGGTATTTCTTCAACTGTGAGAGTTTGCTCTGACCACAGTGCTTCTGATTTTCTCGAGGTGCAGACTCCAATATTTGATTACCAAGATTGAAACAATGAAGTTATTTCAGGATTCAAGCATTAATCTATACAGTTCAGTTTCTAGAGCCGTTCTCTGTTATTTGTGAATGCATTACATTACTCGTTGGTTGTTGTGACTCTTTTCTGTGGATCTCAATCAAGGTTCATTCATTGATCTGGTTCGTCTCTATTGCCCTGAATCAACTCTCTGTCATAGTCGAAAGTCCTCTGTCTCCAAGAAGGACTGTAAGTGTCTTTGTTTTTTTTTTAAATTTGCTTCTTCCATTGTATCTATAAATGAGGTTTGTATAGCTGAACATCGCATGACTATATGCTGCTAGCAATTATTTTTCCGTTAGCAGCTCCCACAATATCTTCAGGTAATGAACGATTCACGAAGGGATAGTGAAGGGACTCATACCCATTCGAAACGTTTGACAATTAATTGGTATCAATATCATATTACAAATCACAAACACCCGCAAACCAACTTCCCTGATCGGGCGAACATCCCCACACCAAGTGCAGCCAGCACTAGGACAACAAACCTTGAAGATCCAAAATGGTCACATCCCTCCTTGCGAGCAGTTGAATGCCGGCATGCTGCACGGAAGGTTGGATTACTCACCACCACACTACCGGGGATGACAGATATAGAGACTCCCTCAACTCATTTATGGTTTTCTTGTAAGAAAAAAAACAAGCGCTTGAGTATCCTCGTCCCATTTTTCATCAATTGGCCTCTTGTGCTTTAGCGTCACAAATACACATCTGAATACTTCTAAAGTATATGAGGGTTTTTGCCTCTCCGAACCTTACAGGCATTGAGTTCCAGATTCAAACTACTGTTGGGTGATAAAGTGCTTCTGTAAACCTAATTAAACCTTTCTGCATCTTACCTGAAATCTATGGTTCCCTGGTGATCGATCCCTTCACCAATGGGAAAACCTTCTTTCATTTTTACCCAATCCATATCCCTCATCATGTTATGCATCACAGTCATGTCTCCTCTCAATCTCTTCTTCTCGAAGAAAAGGAACCCCAGACTCTCTCATCTTTCGTTATAACTGACCCTCCAGGCAAGATAATATCCTGGTAAATCACATCTGCACCGTTTGCAAAGCTGCCATATTATGTGAAATGGAGAACTGCACACAGTCATCCGGCCAGAGCCGACTGAACAAATGAAATTAATGTCGCAGGAAGTCACGGAAACTGGTCATTTGCAATTAAAGCCCACTTGATCCTTACTGCTATGTATCCTGATGCTCCCACAATCTCTGGAACATTTCAATAAAAGCTATACTTGAGGCTTGATCTCACAGGCAAGGTATCTGAATTGACCAAGTGATCTGAACGTCCCATTGGTGAAATTGGGTCCGTTCATCCAGCAAAAGTGAAAACCGCAGCACAGAATGAATGGTGTCAATGCGAAAGTGAATATTTGACCGTGCAATGTCTCAGTGAAATGGAAGGAGGGACAGAAATGAGGGTCACTGATTTTGGGAGGGAGAACAATCTCTGAGAATGGGTGGGTTTGAATCCTGATATATGATTTGCAGAGGTGTCAGAAAGGGGCAGTGTGAAGCAACGAAATCACCATGTCGGAGAATACATTCATGTTTAAAAAATGATTCCTCCTCGCGTTTGGTTTGCAAAGGTAAATGGAGTAAATGTGAATGAAGACCTATGGGAGCAGCTTCCATTGTCAAGGAGCAGGGCGCATTTGGATGTCAGGATGGGTGAAAGGATATTCAGCTATTTCAATCTAAAGTTAAATATTTTTCAGCAGCACACATGTTTGTGGATTTAGGGAGGATATTTTCCAGGGAACTGACTCAGTTATAAAGAAAAGTCCTGCACAGTTTGAAGTCGTTTCGGAGTATCTGTAGAGAGAGAAATCGGGGTCATGGTTTCCCTCTTTGACCTTTCTCATATGTGTTAAATTTACAGAAGGTATTTTTGCTCGTTCCATTTTAGACAATTTCCTGCAAACTGGCACAACTCATTAAATGCATCTAAACCTCCGAAAATTGACGGAAATATAAGATGTTTTGATTCTGCTCATGTTTACCTGGAGGAATAATAGGAAAGTAAAAGTTCAATTTAATATCAGCAGGGTTTTAATCGAATGCCTGTACAGACAGAGGGAGAATGGAAGTTGGATGAGGGTACAGGTGTTTTCGTTGCCGGTCAAAACCACCGCTTCATAAAGTGGGGATCATTGAAGTGAAAAGGCAAATGTGATTATTTTGCTGGTTGTTCACCAAGACACTGTTACGTTTGTAGCTCATGTCAGTGTTAGCGTCACTAACATGGAGAATGCCAACTTTAGCAAAGTACGTGGCACCTTAAGTGCTAACCTTCCTGAGTACAGTCAGGCGATTTCAGGTTGGACTCTCACCTGGCTCGAGAGGCTGCAGGCTTTTATTACACTTAAAAACTCATCTTCCCTTTTCACACTGAAGCTAAGATGTTATTTGAATCCCTGATTTGCAGGAATGTGAATCATTTCAATGTCTCATAAGAGTGAATGTTACTGAGAACCTTAGAGACAATCTCACAGCGCTATCAGAGGAGGGGAAGCTGAAATTGTCTCACACGCTGCTCATGGGCACCGTACCATTTCGCAAAACCACCGACCCAAAACTTACAGCTCCTCGGAACGGAGATAAAGCAAAAAGATTAGCCCAGCATCAGCTTTGTGAATCTTTAGTAACGCTTATGAAGCTGATTCAGAGGGGATTAAGGGAGGACTTTCTGACTTAGCAGAGGCAGTCAAGGTACCTTCCCTTGATTCAGAGTCCGGGGCATTGATTCTTATGTTCTCGGGCATGAACTGATCTGAGACATTGAAAGAATTCCCGTATGAGCTGCTCGGGTTTTGCTGTTGTCACTGTCAGGGGCAAAACCCTGGATTCCCAATTCAGGAATCTACCAGACCCACTGCGGTGAAAGCACCGAATTTTAACAACTAAAACACGAAAACAGCAGGGATGATTACAGCTGTCCTTGCATCGTTTGTTAGTGATGTAACTTTTGGCTTTTTTACTATTTAATGGAGATAAGATTCTCCTTCCAATATATCGAGTTTTTACAGCACGTAAAAAGACCCATCATCCCATTCTCCAGCACAGATTCCAACAGCTTCAGCAGATTGCTCGCAAATTCGTACTCATCTCTATTTTAAATGTGCAGAGGGATTTACCTCGTGTCGTAGCAGTTGAGGGGTTTTCGTGCCCGATTTGAACAGGTTTCAACTGATCCGATCTAAACCTTGGACTGATTTCAATAGATGTGGGCTTCGAAACTTTCTAAGAGAGAGAAATGTATCTTAAAATTGCTGAAGAAGTTCTGCGGTTTGAAGATGATTCTAAAATTTGTCAAGCAAGTTTAGAAGGAAAGACGTTGGCCCTATATTAACAATTAGCAATGAGAAAAACACTTAGTTTGTCAGAGAAACGGATAAGTATACTAGAGCTGCAAAACGTTAAATTACAATTGAGGGAAATGGAGTTAAAAGATAAACAATTGGGGGGAAATAATGACAGAGCAGTTTCTTAGCGGACTGAAGAGAGAGCGAAGAAAAGGAAAGAGCAAGAGCGAGAAAAGCGAGAGAGGAACACGAAAGACAGAGAAGATTAATAGCTGAGCAAAAAGAGAGAGTTAGAACTTCAGAGGTCGTGACTATGTCAGCAAAATTAAGCTAAAATCTTGCAGATGTCAAGAGAACATAATGACATATAAAAATCTCAAAAATTTGCCACATTTTGATGAGACAAAAATGTTAAAGTCTTCGTTATTTCATTTTTTAAAAAAGGATCGGCAGATAGATTGCTCCAAGGATTTACGGGTAGTGGGGACTAAACTGGCAGCCAATGCAAGAAAGGCATTTGCAGTGCTCCCAGCTGAAGGGTCAAGAGATTATGATGAGTTGAAGCAGGATATTTTAAGTGCTTCTGAATTGCTACCAGAAGCTGACGAACAGCTGTTAGAAACATTAGAAACGAACCAAATCAGACTTATATTGCCTTCGATTGAATTAAACATAGTCACTTTGATAGATAGCTGTGAGCTTTAAAAGCAAATTGAATCTGTGAGGCACTAAGAGAGATTATTCTGCTGGTGGCAAATAAACCTCACTCCCAGAGATGACAAGAATTCTCGTGGAGGAACAGAAAGTTCAGGAAGAGAGAAGCGCAGCAGAATTAACAGATAAGTACATGTAGGTACCCAGAATTTCATCCTGTGAGGGATAGAATTTGGGAGAAGGAAAGATCCTACACCACAAAACAAAGAGTAGAGAACACAGATAATTTTTACCTCAGGTTAAAAAAGATGCACAAGAGGGTTGAAAAGTCGTGAATTGTGTCAGGTTTTTTCAGTGCAACGGAGTGTGAAAAACATATAATATTTTCAGTTGTTTCAGATCGGCACTGTTTTCACTGCCAGAACGTGGGACACGTAAAGACACACGTGCTGGTCGTTGAAGAAAGGCACTGTGGAAAATCATGTGGCAGAAGAAGCTAAGGCAGTGGCATTAGTGGAACTAATAAATGAAACCACAGGAAGAGTCGAGGAGCTGCAGGTACCACGTAGTGCACCGTGTACAAACGGGCTGGGTATGAAGCTAGTACCCGATTTCTACAAAACACCGTGGTCTCTATTGGTAAAGATCAGTCAGGAAGAACAGGGGGAGAAAGGCAAGAAGATATAATTATGAAGAACACAGCATCTAACTCGTCTCTCATTGTAGCAGATGGGCGAATTTGCACACGTGTTGATCTATTACACTAGAGTGTCCTAAATTGTCGGATATATGTACAAAAATTTGCTATTCCCCTATGTAAGTTCAGGGCGGAGTGCCAACTCAAGACTGGGGAAGTATCAGTAGGAGTAATTGACAGAGTGTCATTTCCTGGAATCCAGTTGTTCTGTGCAATGATTTAATAGGGTCCAAGTGGGGAGTTACGCTCCTTGTTGTGGAAGTGCTCAAATAACATCAAGAGACGGAGCAGTTCAAAGAAAATACGCTGGTATTTTCCGAGAACGTGTAGTGAACATATCCCACTATCATAAGTCACAGCACGACCCAGAAACCAAACACAAACATGAAGAGTTCAGGTTCAGTTAGCAGACACTCTGTTTGATGTAATGATGCCTGGAAAAACCTGAAAAGGTCAAGGATCAGACAGAAGTTTTAGTCCTGAAAGGGTGAGGGACTTGCAACGATAATATATATCTCTGGATGCGCACTACTAAAAGTAAGCAGAGGATATTCTTGAGAGTTATTATCTGCAAGATATAATCCTAAAACAGAAATCGAGACCAGGCAGGTAAGTGCAGAGGATAAATGGGCAGAAGAGCAACGGATTATGTTGCCATTAACACACAGGCAGGAAGTGTTATGTGCAACACTAAGTGGACACTACCTTGGGGTACGAAACACTCAGGCTAAGGTACAGAAACATTTCTACTGACCTGGACTACACAAGGATGCAGTTAACATTTCCATGTGTGTCATACATGCCAAATGGTAGGTCAGCCACAGGCAGTAATAAAATCCACACCTCTGATGTCAATTCCCCCATTTGAAGAATCTTTCACGTGGGTTATAAATGAGTGTGCAGGGCCCCTCCAGAGAACCAGAAGAGAAAACGAACTGTAGAAACAAGTGTTAGATAATGCCCCGCAGAATGAAGAATCAATTCCAGATGTTGTGGATTTTGGTGTGCTCCACTATATATGTTAAAAATGGCAGATGTCCTTGAGGGTTGGGCTAGGGTCGTAAACTATCTGTCTCTGGAACATGAAACACAGTTGAAAGATGTGGAGCTGCAGTATGAAACACAGTTGAAAGATGTGGAGCTGCAGTATGAAACAGAAGTAAGAATCAGATTGAGAGGATAAATCTGTTGTAAATGAAATAGATGTAGGGAATACTGTACGGATGAAAACAACACCCCTATCGGGTTAATACATTCAAAGCAAGACAGACCCAGAAGGAGGTGGAGGCCAGGCTAAACGAGGATACCACTGAAACGAGTCAGAGTCCACTTCGTCGATCGTCTTAGTTCCCAAAACGGATGGGACCCAAGGATTTTGCGTGGATTATCGGAAGGTCAATCCTGTGACAAGATTTGACTCATATTCAATACTGACATTGGCGGACTGTATCAGGAAATTTGGACAAGCCAGCTACATCACTAAGTTGGACTTACTACGTGGTTACTGGCAGGTAGTTTTAGCAGAGACGGTGCAACGGGTTTCTGCGTTTAAAAACTCAAATGAACTATATTAACACAAAGTGATGCCCTTTGGAACCGAGAACGCACCCAGCGCATTCCAAAGACGCACGAGCAGAGTTTTGGCTGGGTTAACAAACTGTGCTATCTATTTGGACGATGTCGTTATCTTCAGTAAATTCTGGCAAGATCACATGGCACAGTTGTCAGCGCTCTTTGAACGGTTACGAGAAGCAAATCTGGTAATAAATGCAAACAAAACTGAACTCGCGAAAGCAGAGGAGACTTTTTTGGGCTTTAACATCGGTCATGGAAGGTTGATACCACCGAACGCAAAGATGAATGTCATCGAATAACGTCGAAGAACGAGGTGCTTCGATTCTTTAGACATAGCATATTCTATAGCAAATTTGTCCCAAACTTCAGCAGTGGATTGGCACCGTTAACCGATTTTCTGAAGAAGAACCCAACGTTTCATTTGACTGAGGAATGCCTGGAGGCAGCATACCAGCATACACAAAACCTTTCACAATCTTCCAAAGTTACCATCGAAGATCATGAAAAAGTAGTTGGAGCTGTTCTGCTACGGAAAATGATGATAGGATTGAACTACCAGAAGGCTACTTTTCAAAGAAATATAACATCCACCTGAGGATATTCTCCACGATCGAGAAAGAACTATTGCGTTTGGTACTGGCCTTGCAAGACTTTAATGGTAAAGTCACAACCACCGTGTTGGAGATGGACGTGTAAAGGGATCATAATACTCTTGCACTCCTGGAACACTTCAAAGACACGAATGTGAGACTATTTCATTGGAGCCTTATGTTATAGAATGCCAATTTACAAATTGTGTACGTTGTGGGTCTCAAGGATATAATCGTAAATGTGTCATCGTGGATTTAATTGATATATTATAGATAAGACCATAAAGACCATAAGACCATAAGACATAGGAGCGGAAGTAAGGCCATTCGGCCCATCTACTCCACTCGCCATTCAATCATGGCTGATGAGCATTTCAACTCCACTTACCCACATTCTCCCCATAGCCCTTAATTCCTTGTGACATCAATGTCTATGTTCAATGTCTATGTTCAATATCTATGTTCAATGAAATGTATTTATGGGATGAAGTTAATATGAACTTTGATTATGGTCAAGTTTATGTTGTGATAATGTGATTAAGGAATGGAGAAAAAATGTGAAGCCATCTTTACATTACGATGGCTTATTTTCTCTTAGGAGCGAAGGTGTTATGTATCTTTAGAGGAGCAATTAAGCTAGCAAAGATTAAATGAAAGCACAGAGAGTCCTGAACAAAAGAAAAATGTAATGCTTGTTTGAAATAGATAGCTTGAGTTGTGTTGCTAAGGAATAAAACAAATACAAATTCGGCACAAATGTTTAAACTATGCCCCAGACACCAAAATCCGTTCGAATTAGAATTTCATAGTTTCGGATGACATCGAACCAATGAAATGTTTCGATATTATGAAGTGTTATACCGAACATTTTGAAGAGGTATGAGAATGGCCAATAACACCAACAAAATATCGAGTGCTAGATGAATGCCTCTCTGAAAGGTGACTGTGCATTAGAACATCGAAGCCTACCTCGAGAAAAATCCACAGGAGATGTGACAAATGAGAATCGACAAACTGACTTGTTTTCAACCGTGTTTATTTTTGGTGTAATTCTTATTCATGGTATTTTTATTGCCGGACAAGTATTGTGGAGGGGAGGTTAAAAGATAGGTTTAACAGAAAGTAGTTGTAAAAACCTTTTTAAATGTTCTCTTTTGGACTTAAAGAATAACGCTTTTATGTTAAATTGTAACCTCTGGCATGGTTCTTGACAATTCGAATTTTAACAGACTATGGCACGGAGTGAGTTCTGTGTTTGTCTGGTTTAAGTTATCAGAGAGTTTACCATGTGTCGGAACATTCGACACTACTTTCTTCCAGTCGAAGGGACCTGAGTTCAGTTGAGGATTGGTGACTATCTGTGGAGATTTTTCAAATTCGGCCCGATGTCTGACTGGGTTTCTTCCCACAGGCCAAAAATGTGCAGGTTCAGTGGATTCGCAATTCGAAATTGGCAAAATCGTCCAGGAATAGTTGAGTTAAATGGATTAGTTTAGGAAACGCAGAGCTCCATGGTTAGTGTGGAGTGATGCGTTTGGTTGGGGCAATCTATATTTTAGGTGCTGAATGGTGTGTTCCTGTGCAAAATATGGATGTTAATTTGGCAAGTACGTTGTCAGCTTAGTGGTGTATTGAACGCATCGGATCATATTACTGTGCTCCAGTAACAGATTATGGTAGCACAGTGTGATAGGCTAGCTAAATCACTGATAAATGAACTAATTCCTGGAACGATGGCGCTGTAATGTTATAGGTTAAGTGTGAGTGGACCAGTGTGGCAGAAAATGATGAATTCAGAAAGACAAAGCAAGCGAGAATGATTGGTAATGATAATGCTGTCAGATAAGCGCTGGAACTACGACTATATAAACAGGAGAAAGACAAAGGACTGGAGGGCAAACTAGAAAATACCTCTGATTGCCACAGCTTTTTTTTGCAAACAAAAGTTTAATTTCGTGAATGATTTTGTGCGTCCTCTGGTAATCCTCACAGAGTATTCAGTGACCTTTCCACAACAAATGTGCTGCTGCGAGCAGAGTTGGAAAGAGTCCCGCCTCTGGAAAGAGTTGGTTGCTGCAGGCACTTCACAGTTTAATTGAGGACTCCCGTGAGACTGACAGAATAAAGGGCTGGACACCCACAAAATAGGTAAGCGTTTTGCTGCTAATTTGGACTATATTCAATCAGGTTAGGGAGGTCCTCAGGAACGCAGAATTGCATGGAAACCGCCGGAGCGTCTCTGTGATGCAAAGAGCCATGAGATAGATGGTAAATTAACGTCTGGGGAAGCGCCGAGGAATTTTCAGGAAAACTGTGCAGAGTCGTTAGTAGATGCAGAACAAAGAGATTTATTGAGATATATTCCATGCGATGCCTGTGAATTCCTGTGGTTACCGCCCTATGAATGGGGATTGTACGGGCAGGTGAGAACAGTTCTGTGGATACCGTCTGCGACTGATAAAATTTAAAACATTAATAGTCGGGGACTAAAAGGCAGATCATGGAAGAAAAAAATATTTTATAGTTAGTATTGCTGACTTTGAATGAAATTGAAAGCTGGCAGCTTCCTTTTAGACGATTAGAAGCAAAATAGTAACGAATAGCCAAGTTTTCCAAAGTGCTACTGGTCTGTTGAATTTCTTAAAGCAAGGACAGCATGATAACTAGCCTGACGTCATTTTAATTCTGAACACAGGGTCTGCTCAGGCAGGGCATTGTGTGTGCGTGCGCATCTGAGAGAGAGATACTGTGGCTCAGTGTTGTGTTCCGAACTGCTTGCAGAAAGGTTCTGTGTGTTCAAGAGAGACAGAGAGAGTCTAATTTTAACCATTTGTGATCTAGTTTCAATGCACAATTGCTTGTTGGTGGTTGAATATTTTTGTCCTGTGTTTTGGAGCACGAGGTCTGTGAGAGTTTTGATTTTAATTTGCACTGGACGAATTGAAGATTATTTCGTTTCAAGATTTTTCAAGGAACCATCAGATATTAGTACATTCGGCGAATGCAGCTTTAGAACAGTAGGGGCGTGAATAGGCAGAACGAACGAGGAGAGATTGTCTTTATTCATTAGTTGAAACCAAGGAAGCTTAGGGACTGACAGATTGATAAGGGACGTTTGCAAGCTGTAGACTTCGGGAATACTTATAATAACTGTGAGAATAAAGGCAACAGATAAGCTGGATGAAACACATGGCAGCATGAACGAATAGAGTGCAGTTGAAGTATTTAGTAAGAAATTTCCAGCAGCAAGAAATGGTATTATGAAAATTTCTGAGTACTGGGAAAAACGATCTCAGAATTTACTAACTAAATGGCTGAAAGAAGGTACATTTGATCTATATACGTGAGATGAAATTGAAGGTTTACTTAAGGGGTACAGGTCTAAGGACAAATCTAAAAAGAGAATATTAAAAATGAAACAGGAGGTAGAAACATTATAGCTAATTAGAATTCAGGAAAGTATGTCAGGCACCAGTTACAACCAAGAGGCATGTTAGACAGCAGAGCAAACAGTTCTTGGAAGAAAGATTTGGGAAGATAATATCCACATGTTCAGAGCAAAGCTTTGAAAATAAAGGCTCGGGTGAGAGAAAACATCAAATAAGCGAACTTAAATGAATTAGGAAAGCTCACTCCCTATTCAGGCAAAGAGAATGTGACACGCAGTCCTGTAATAAGGTGAAAGGTCGAGATAGTGGAAGAATTTAATTGGGAGGAAAAGGACCCAGAGCTAAGTATATTAGAAATGGAAAGAGAGGCATAACAGGTGAGGAGGTAACAGAATTAGAAGCTGTGCAACTGGAAGAGGAGAGATTGCGAGGTGACATTCAGACTTTATATATGTGAAGAAAACAAAGAGATCACGACGCATATCTGAATTAGCCCAGGAATGTTGAGCAGAGACAGGCAGGGAATGATAGAGGGATGGGAACAGAGAAGGTAGTAGTATAGGCAAGAAGACAGGCCCGATCACAACAAGCAGACAAAGAATTAGAGGAAATAGAAATAAGGGCTGAATTAGAATCTGATTTGGAATCACAATGTAACATATTTTTGTAAGGGAAGAAACCCCCACGAGGAAAGCTGCGGCTATTGCTTATACAAGCGGGGAGACAGCCGCAATTATTTACTTGGCGAACCCAGGATCTGGAAAGGATGATCAATGTAGTCCCCAGTTATATGATGGAGCAGGAAAGTGGATTAGAGCATTCGAATAGGAAATCACAGGACGGCTGTTGGCTTTGGGGGATTTGAATGCATTGGCAATAAATGTGACGGGCCTCCCGATATTAAGAGAGGTAATGTACCGAGCTCGTCCGAAGGAAAAGATGGACAATCCGACGATTTATTGTGCTGTGTTTGACTGAGAAATACAAAATGTATGACAGTCGCTTGGAGACTATTACTCACGTAAGATCGCTCCCAAAGCTTTGTGAGCATATCCACTGGGAGACACTGGAAACCCAGCAGACTATCCAGAAAACCGGTTAATGTTCTGAACTGTTATTGTAGTGGCAATACCCCCTCAAGTCAAATGCATGCTTGATGAGATAGTGGGTCGAATGTGGATGGCCCACCACGGATTCAGAGTTCATGTAGTCTATGCAGTCGAAAGGTACCAGCAAGACAAAAAGAAGGTAGCTGGTCAACAGGTGAAGGTGGAAAACAGCTGACACAAATGCAGCTCCAGGAAGTTAAAGAGAGAGTGAGACAGAGATAGAAAAGCAAAAGGATGTTACCAGTGACAAGAGAGTCGATAGGTGAGCCTGAAATGAACAAAATACCGATCCAGGGAGAACTCTCGCATGACACCTGGTGCGGGCGGGAAACTGCATGCTGATAATAAACGTTATTGGTGATAGTTTTCCACAGATACCTCACAAATGGTAATAAAATTAACCCACAGACCAGGTAGAATTGAGGTCTCCAAGGACAGGGACAAAGAGGTGAGTCACCAAAGGGTATGGTGAGAAGCTGGACTCAGAGAGGACCAGACGTATTGTGTTGGATGCGTTATTAACCAGCTTTCATTTGAAGAGATTGCCCATATTGGACCTGGCCCTCCCGGCTCCAGAGTGGTCCTATGAGCCAGGAACGTCGGGCTGTCCCAGCACAAATGCCCGATAGAATTTGTTCATGCGTAAAGGATGTGCTAGGTGTGCCCAGAGCATCGGGTTGGGAAGGGAAAATATCCTATGATAACAAGGGAGGCTGAACCCGAACCTATTGTCCAGGTTTAGTTCAGAAGGATAGTTAACACATATGGTGATAGATACTGGAGCTAATTATACTTGCATCCAACCGCAATGTGCCTCCCACCTTACCTTCTCAGGTAAGGTTATTAGCGTTCTCGGGTTAACCACAGTTGAAACGTTTTACAGCTCCAGTCAAGTAACAAATGGATAATAAAGCAATCATCTTGCCTGTATTAGTCTCTAAGGGGGCAGCGATTAATTTGCTAGGTAAAGACGCTTTGCTAGGATTAGAAATGAGGATACAGAATTGTTAGGAAGTGGGCATTTCGTATTTACAATGGAAATTATTCTGAGGTTCGGCATACAGTTCGAGATCAGTTCACATAATGAGTCTGCTTTTATCCAGGCAGTGTTTACGTTGGTGCAGCAGACTTTGTCGATCAAGCAGAGATTCTTAAGTGTGTATGATCTGCAGTCACAAGGTATGGTGGAACAGGTTAACAGAACAGTAAAAGCTCAGTTGAACAACATTTGCGCAAGAACTAATCGAAACTGGGTCAATGTGCTGCCACTGGCACTGATAAGCTACGGTATGCAGACTAACGACATGACTAACCTGACGACACATACAATGCTTACCAGCAGACCAATGCAATGCACAGATTGAGGGGCCCGCATGGCGGTGCGAGCTTGAATCAATTAGAGGTAGAACGTAAGCAGTGCATGCAACAGCTAATTATGTCACATGAATCCACAGGAAAAACTGAGGTTGCCGTTGTCTGCCAAGGCAGGTGGACGTATTAAACCCGAATGACAGGTGTGTGAACGAGTTTTCAAGAGGAAGTGGAACGAGCCAAGAAGATAGGGGCCCTTCACGTTAACCAAAGCATCGACTACTGTCGTTCAAGAGGAGGATGTTATACGTGGTATCATCTCAATCATTGCACAAAAGCAATCCAGCAGGCGCAGACAGACTACGGGGTTGAGACACATGAGGGCAGAGAAGGGGCTGCGGTGATCAGCAGGGAGCTGGAGGGACTCGATACTCTTTTACTGTTTCTTGAGCATTCGGTGAGTGAGTCATTTTGGGACACTGGTGACTCTGGATTTGTCGGTGATGTCACATAGTCATGGAGTCAGTGAGATGGACAGCATAGAACAGACCCTTTGGTCCAACACTTCCATGCCGATCAGATATCCAAAACCGATCTAGTCCCATCTGGCTCACATTCCTCCAAACCATTTGTATTCATATGCCCATCCAGATGCCTTTGAAGTATTGCAATTGTACCATCCTCCACCATTTAACCTGGCAGCTCATTCCTTCCACGTACTACCATCTGCATGAAAAAGTTGCCCCTTCGGTATTCTTTCTATCTTTCTGTTCTCACCCTCAACCTATGCCCACTAGTTCTTGACTCCACCACACCAGGGAAAAAGATTTGTCCTATTTATCCTATCCATGCACCTCATGATTTTATAAACACTGCAAGCTCACCCCTCATTCTCCGATGCTCCGATGCCTCGCCTATTCAACCTCGTCGTATTGCTCAAATTCTCCAACACTGGCGACATTCTTGCAAATCTTTGCTGAAGCCTTTCATGTTTCATAGGAAGGAGGGCAAAATTGCATGCAATATTCCAACAGGAGCCGAACCAATTTCCTGTACAGCCGCAACCTGACCTGCCAACTCTTGTTCTCAATTCTCTGACCAATAAAGGAAAGTATATCAAACGCCTTCTTCACTCTCCTGTCTACCTGCGGCTCATTTTTCGAGGAGCTATGAACCTGCACTCCGAGGTCTCTGTGTTCAGCAACACTGTCAAGACCTTACCATTAATTGTTTAAGTCCTGCTAAGATTTCCTTTCCAAAATGCAGCATCTCACGTTTATCTAAATTAACTTCCGTCTGTCAAGTCACAACTCATTGACTCATCTGAACAAGATCGCGTTGCAATCTGTGGTAAACGTCTTCGCTGTCCACTCCACCTCCAATCTTGGCGTCATCAGCAAACTTCCGAACTATACCTCTTGTGCACACATCCAAATCATTTATATAAATGACGAGAAATATTGGACCCTGCACCGATCCTTGTGGCACTCAACTGGTCACAGGCCTCCACTTTGATAAAAAAAACAACCTACCCCCACCAACCTCTGTCTTCTACCTTTCAGCCAGTTCTGTATCCAAATGGCAAGGTTTCCCTGTATTCCATGGGATCGAACCTTGCTCACCAGTCTCCGAAGGGGAAATCTATCGAACACCTTACTGAAGTACATATAATCACATCTACCACTTAGCCCTCATCAGTCCTCTTTTCTGATTGTGTGTCTGAGGATTGATCGCCGGCGTCCTTCTCCCTATTCCTGAAATTTCTGCTGCTGTGCTGACTTGGGGTTCATTGGTTTGGCGAACCTGACAGATCTCGCTTGGTAGAACCAATACCCTATTGCTATGGACTTTGCACTTCCCTGAACGGGAGTATGTCCCTGATGTTCCAATACACATCGCAGGTATAGGTTAGACAATGGGCATCCCCAATGAGTTCAAGGCAATGAATGAAAATGTCGTGGGACGGGAGATGGTGATCCTTGTCATCGCTCTTTGCAAAAATGCTGAATGGATTGATTCATCTCTTCCAGTCCGTGAGATTTATTAATTGCACTGGTGCTGTCCGCTTGTTGTTAGGTGAGCAGGCGAATGCAACAAGTAGGATGGTGTGGCAGAATAGACGGGCCTTCGACTGGTTGTTAGCTGAAAAACGTGGTGTCTGTGTAATGTTTGGGGAACATTGCTGTACCATTACGCCCTACAATACTTGCCTGGAAGGATCTTTTACAATGGTGATGAAAAAGCTGAGAAATTTACAGAAGGAGCTCGAGGAGAACGAGGTGTCCAACGGTGATTTTTGATTAGATGGATAACATTTTTGGAGGATGGGAGGCGTGTTTTGCCGAGGTTTGGATTGTTGCAGGTATCGTGCCTATAATCATTGCGTTTGTCTTTTGCTGTGCTATACCACATTCTAAGTTGTTTCTTTGTGTGTCTTGACGTGCAGCAATTTCCTATCATTCTGGTGGACTCTGGACCAGCCCCTTCTCATGCTATGGTTCCAATGCTCTTCTACTATCATCTGACGCCTGTTGAAGCTTTATCACGACGAAGACGCCTGAATTGCATGTTTGTGCACATTTAGATTGTGCTGGGTCTTTGGATCTTAATCCCTGTTTTAGCTGTTGTGGGATGGTTTTTTTTTTATCCCATGACCTCAGGTATGGAGGAAGAATCCTTTGAGTTCTGGACTCTGGAAATTGCAGCCTTTTTTTGGCAGTGCCTACCGATTTAGCTTTTGTTCAGCCAGCCTAGTTTTATTATTTCTGTCGTTTAGACCTGTCTGTGTCAAAACGGGCAGTATATGGATGTTAATTTGGCAGTTACGTCGATAACTGAGTGGTGCAATGCATGCACAGAGTCATCTGTGACCTCCAGTCACAGATAATGGTAATGCACTGTGACAGGTTACTTACATCACTGATACATGAGCCAGTGATGAAGATGGTGGTGATATAATGTAATATGTTAAGTGTGATGTAGTGAAACAGTGTGGCAAAAGGAAGTTAATTTAGAAAGACAAAGCAAGCCAGTATGATTGTTTCTGCTAATGCTATCAGATAAGCGCGGGAACTAAGACTGTTTGAACGGTGGAAAGACAAAGGTCTCGACAAACAGGAATAATACCTTCTGAATGCCACAGCCTATTTTACGAATTAAAGTTTAATTTCGTGAAGGATTTTCCGCAGCTCCTGATAATGTTTTACAGATTTTTTTTGTGATCTCCGACAACAATGCAAATGGGATATTTGCAAAATTGTTTCAGTAAAAAAGAGGAAAAACGGAACAAGGCATCATTATATGAAATATTGTCACAGTTCCATCCCTAAGCACTGATCCTTTGATAATGCTACACTACATCAGTGCTGAGCTTTCCAATACAATCATTCCTTCAATTCTGACCCCGGAGGCACTGCCTCAGCACTGACCTTTTGCCAACGGAACACTCCTTCAGGACTGACGCTCTAGCATTTAGGCGAAATCTCAGAACCTAATCTTTGACATCAATATACTCTCACATTTCTTCCTGCTGAGAGCGAGTCACTCCCTCATTCGTGTCCCCATGGGGCCTGAGACCTCAGGACAAACGTCTCATTGTGTGCAAATACATCTATTCTGAACCTTGCGTACTGAGACGGTGCTTCAGTATTGTATCCCTCGCAAAAGAGCAATCTTTCAGTTCTGACCGCATTATAGTGAGACAGCCACTTAGCATTGACCACTTATTATGCCCTGGAGCAGGTTTTATCCTCTTTTGAAACGTTTGTCCTGACAAGCATTTTAATGTATTTTTCGTGAAAAATACATTCTGTCTCATCAACATTAAGTATTTGCTCTTGCACGTAAGCTGCCTCCTCAGTTTGTTTTTCAACATTTCAGGAAACTCTCTCGCAGCTCTTGCATCGGCACTGGCTGCTTCACCATGCACTTTCATATTGTGGAATATATACCGCCCCTTTGAAACGGTTGAACAAACCCTTACTCACAACAAATTATTAATCATGAACACCTTGACTTGCTGCACGTGTAACTTTTAAGTCACTGAACATTCGTCGACCTTTTGTCTGCACTAATCCAAGGCTAATAGGAATATTACGCTGATTTTGATCCTTTAACCAAAACCAAAACAGAATTTCCATCTCGATGATTAAACAATCGCGTTGCTTAGTGATAATGGTAGCGTCATTGAGACAGAGCCTTTTACATGCACCATTTTTCTCCGCTTGGTTATTATAATTGTCCCGATCATTGACCGACTGGAGCCGAACGCTTCTCCAATGTTCGTGGACGTTCCACCTTTCTCTGATCGCTTTATTATTTCCATTTTCGTTTCAATCCTGATTGTTTACATTTTCTTCGATGCATCGCCATCACTTGCACCAGATTTACACTTTGAGGTCATGATTATGAGGGTAAACACATGAAAATTTTAAGTCAAAACACAACGCACACAAAAATGTTTAAGTGATCCGACTTAACAGGGCGACACTGTGCTTTCAGCGTCGTGCAAAGTAATTCACCTGCTCGTTAGAACGAACCATTGTATGTAACTCATTTTAAAAAAATGTTTTACGGAGGTCGGTTCATAAATAAGTCAGCTGTTTGTAACCCAGTGAAGGCCTGTAATGCAATTCCTTTGTACGATCCATCATTTAATAATGCACTCTCTCTATACGGGTAGCAATCACTCAACTCTGACTCCTTACAATGAGAACAGACTTACGAATGCACGCTCTGCCAATGAGGCACTGCCTCAGTACTGAGCACGTGAGGATGAGACCCTCACATAGATCTGACTCTCTGAAAGTGTAGCCCTACCTCAGGACTAACGTCTGAACGATAGTTACTCACTCAACTCTGACCCCTTTATAATAAGACAGTGTGTCTCATCATGAAGCTCCCCTTCAGTTCTGACCACTTTAAACTGAGAAAAAAGACAGAAGGTAGTGGTTGATGAGTAATATTCACCCTGAAGTTTCGTTCATAGTGGTGTCCTGCAAGGATCTATTTTGGGTCAATTGCTGATTGTCATGGTTATAATTAAACTTTATGAGTGCGTAGGAGGATGGGTTAGTAAATTTGCGAGTGACAATAATGTCGTTGGAGTTGTCGATCGTCCTGAAGAATGTTGGAAGTTACAGAGAGACATAGATAAGCTGCAGAGGTGGACTCAGAGATGGCAAAAGGCATTAAACGAGGAAACGTCGGAAATGATTCACTTTGGAACGAGCAACAGGAATAAAGTGTATTGGGCTAATGGTAAGATTTCTGGTAGAGCAGATAAGCAGAGAGATCTCGGTGTCCATGTGCATAGAGCTCTATAAGTTGCCGCCAGGTCGATAAGGTTGTTTATGAAGATATATGGTGTGTCAGTTTTTATTGTTTGAGGAATTGATTTTCGGACCCACGAGGTCATGCTGCAGCTATACAAACCTGACGAGGTCTATGAGGATGTTGTCTGCTATGGAAAGAGGTATTATGAGTAAAGTCTGAGGGACTTGAGGCTGTGTTCGTTAGACAGAAGGATGTTGAGGGGTGCCTCCATTGAGACACAAAGTAATCGGACAGTTAGGTAGAGTGAACATTGAGGGCATTTTTCCTCGATAGTGATGACTTCTACGATTGCACATAGCTTTATCTTGAGTGGTGATAGATGTAGAACAGATATCAAAGGTAGTTTATCTACTTTCAGATTAGTTGTGGAACGCAATGCCTGCAACATTAGTAAACTCGGCAATTTTAAGGGCAATTCAGGTTAGGTTTCAGATCATTTCCACAGGTCGGCGCAAAATCAGGGATCAAAGGGCGTGTACTGCTGTGTAATGTGTTATGTTCTGTGTTCTATGCACTATGTCTCTTCAAACAGAAGTTAACAAGTGTCAGGAATTCTCTTATCCAGAATGTTAGAGGACTAGTCACTTAAAACTATTCAAAGAAGAAATAGATGGATTTTGATCTCTCTGGGGATTGAAGACTATTTCAATTGGACAACACCAGGTTATCGTACAATAAGGTGATTTGAAAGCACGAGCTTTTGATGTGCTGTTACTTCATCAGGTGATGAAAAAGCAGGTTTTCCAATGCTTGTGCTTCCAACTAAAGCTTTTGCAGTATAACTTGGTGTTTTGTGATTTTAAAAAAAAATTCTGTCCACCCCAGTCCATAACTGGCTCCCCCAAATTAAGAAGACTTGGACATGAAAGTGGAGTTGGTGCCTTGAGCATATCAGCCATGATTTTAGTAAAGGGCTAAACAGATTTGTGGGTTGGGGCGCGGAGAGGGGACCGATCGGCCTCCTCCTGTTTCTGATGATTTCATGTTCTACTATGGGAAAGTAACTGTTTTTTGTTTTCCTCGTAATTCTGTTATAAAATATTGCAATAAGGGAAACGAGAGGATTTTGTGAGCCATCTCTGGTTGAGATATAAGGGCTACGTTCACAATGAATCTGGGTCTCTAACATGACCAACAAATGAAGTACATGTTGCAGGAAAGGGAAGCTCGGAAACTACAGATTAGAGGCTTCTTTGAGAATAACCTGGGATTTTACATTACTTTTTCCAAACCACTACATACGGTTTGCCACAATCCTAAGTGGCTGTATGGTCTCCTCGGTTTCTGTGCACCACAGTACAGGCTTAAGTCATCTCCAACTGCTCCCGGCTCGCAGAATTGAGGGTCTGAATGGAACATAGAAACATAGAACTGCTGAGAAGGCGTTAGTAATTGAACACGTTGAGCCTGTTTCATTGGGCGCTCAGATCGTGGTTGATCTAGTTGTGGTCTCTGCCCCATTTTCTTTTATAAATCCCGTTATGTGTGATGAACGTGTCTGTCAAATACTGAATGAACTCAGCTTGGGATAGATCTTACAGTAGAGGCACAATAAACTTCTGGGGAAGAGGATTCGCACTCGTACAGTCTTCCATGAATTTCTTCTCACAACCGCTTTTAGATTCAGAAGTCATAGAGGACGGATACAGATCCTTTATTCCAACTTGTCCTTACCGAACAAATATCGTAATCTCATACAGTTCCAATTGAGAGCATTTGGCTCACATCTCTCTGAACTCTTCCTATTTATTGGCCATTCAGGTACATTTTAAATGTGCAACTGTAACCGCCTCCGCCACTTCCTTCTGCTGGACATCACTTTCCATCTACCGACCACAAGTAAATGTTGCCCCAAGTGCACAACTAAATCTTACCCCTTTCACCTCCAAACTTTGTTGTCTGGTCTTGAACATCGGCTGTGAAGCAGACGTCGACTATTCAGAATATCCATGTCACTATTATGTTTATAAGAGTCTATAATGTCCTTGCATGGACTGCACAAAACATTACATAGGACAAACAGGAAGACAGCTTACGGTCTGTATCCATGAACACCAACTAGCCACGAAACGACACGATGAGCTATCCTTAGTAGCCACACACACAGATGACAAGCAACATGAGTTCAGCTGGGACAACACTACTATTATAGGACAGCCAGGGAATTCCTAGAGGCATGGCACTCATCCACAGATTCAATCAAGAAGCACATCGACCTGGACCCAATATACCGACCACTGCAGCGGACAGCTGGAACTGACAACCGGAAGTGGCAGAGACAAAGCACTATAAGTGCCGGAGGAAACAACACAGAAGTGCTTCACAGGAGGCTCCCAAGCACTGAGGATGTCACCTCGATGGGGGACGGAATGTCGGCAACTCAAATTCCCAGCTCAGCGAACAGAACCACCACAACAGTAGTTATGTTTTACCGACCTGGTACATGGACAATTGTCAAATTGCAACAACAATCCCCATCTGAACAGTCTGGCATTTTTGTCCTTGAATGTATCCACAAATGTCAATGGGTTATGATCAGTATATACGATTGTCTCAGATGCATTGCTGGTAATATACACAATGAAACGTTGTAATGTCAACATAAAACTGAAAGTCTTCTTCTCCACAACTGAATATTTCTGTTGATAACGTACAACTTTCTCGAAAAATACACTATGCGTCTTTCTATTCCCTCGTCATTCTCCTGCAGGAGCACACAACTGACACTCACATAACTGGCTTCGATCGCCACCTTGAAAGGCTTCATGAACACACGTGTGTCTAATTGTAGGGAAATGGTGAAACACAGTTTCTTAGGATGTCAAATGACTTTTGACAGTCCATTGTTCAAAGAAACGTTTCTTTTTTTCAATAATTAGGTGAGTGCAGCAGTCACACAGATAACATTCGGCACAAACGTTTGGGAAATCCACTCAATCCCAGGAACCTTAGTACCGCTGTTTTCGTCAACGGGTTGGGAGGTTACCCAATTAAAATCTTTTTCATCCCGTGGGGCCACTTTTCCAGACCTAACGACAAAGTCGAGGAAGGTGACTTGTGCTTTGGCAAATTCACTTTTAGCTAGGTTTAACAACAAGCATGTCTTCCATGGTAGATGGATCAATATCCGATAAATGCTGCAAATGTCCTTCCTTGAGTGATTAAAAATCACCAGGTGACCAATGTGTGCCACAGAGTTAGGAAATCCGGCAATGATCTTCTGGTTGAAACTCTGAAATGTGGCTGAAGCGTGTTTTCATATCAAATGGCATGACGTTGAACTGATAGATTCCATTGGCGTTACGAAATCCGAAATTGACTTTGCTATCTCGATAGAGGTACTTGTCAGTCTTTTCTGAGCAAGTCCAAATTAGAAACGTAATTTGGTTGCCACACCTTATTAACGCAGTCCTCCAATGGCACAATAGGATATAAATGAGTATTTTCTAACGGTTTTGACTTTATGATCGTACACACAAAGGCTTTGGGTACCGTCTGGCTTTGGTAACATGACAATTGGTGAGCTCCAGTCATCATAAATCACTTCAATTAGTCCTTCCTGAACCATACGCTCGCAGTCCTTCAGAATCAGTGACAATTTTAGAGGGTTATGCCTGTAAGGATGTTGCTTAATCGGCAATGCATCTCCACTGTCTACATCAAGCATAATTAGGTTAGTGCTTCCCAGTTTATTTCCACAAACCACCTAATGTGATAGTAATTACTCTTTCAGATCGTTTCGATTTTGTTGTGGAAGATAACTCAATAATTTATTACAATTTCTGATAACTTCCACATTGTCCAATTTTATTTGAGGAATGCCCAGTTGAGAATCTTCTTACAATGGTTCTTTCTTCTGTGCTGTAGTCATTATGACGTTCTTCTCTTGCTTTCCTTTCCCTGTAAAAATACCTTTTGAGCATATTCACATGACACACTCTGAAACTTCTTCCCGTCTGTAGCCCTAATCAAGTAACTCATCTTACTCAATTTATTCCCGATTTAATAAGATAATTAAATATCTGGTTCAATTAAATAACTAAACCAGATATTTAATTATTCACTTGTGACTGTATGTCACACCAATACCGTTTCCCCAATAGCAAAACTGCGATTTTGTGCTTTATTATCCATTTCCTGTTTCATTGTATACTGTGATTCTTTCTTCAATGCTGTCTAACGTACATTCTAGCTCTATTAAGTCGTTCTCTAAAATTAGACACATATGCAAACGTGTGGTCTCTGAATTCTGACTTATTAATTTCTCCTGAATCAACTTTAACGGTCCTCTTAATTCATGTCCAAAAATCAATTCAAATGGACTGAATTTGATTGATTCACTTGTTGCATCCCCGATCGCAAGAAAAGTATTATCATAATTCCATTTTTGCAATCATGTGGAAAAGTCTGTATATGATCTCTCAAAATTGCCTTCAGTGTTTGATGCCCTCTTTCCCACGCTCCCTTTATATGTGAAGTTTGATCCTTGATCTGATTGGATCTCTATTGGAAGTCCATATTAAGTACAAAAAAATAATAAATCTTCTACACCCTTTTCAGCTGTGATATTGTGTAACGGGATTGTTTCTGTAAATCTAGTAGATATTTCCAATATTGTTAATAAATACTTACTCCCACGTATTCTTGACGAGAGCGACACAGTCAATCAAGTCTCTTGTGAACAGTTCCTCAAATTCTGGCATTGGTATTAAAGGTGCAGATTTTATTATTGTATGCAGTCTTCCAATCAGCTGACATTTATAGCACGTCTGTCAAAATTCGACTGCATCCGTTTGTAGTACAGGCCAGTAAAAATGTCATTGTAATTTCGCCTATGTTTTTCTCACTTCTACATGAGCTTCAAGTGCGAACTCATGTGCCACTCGCAGCTCTACTGGCAAAAGTATTTGATAAATCCCTGCCCATTTCTCATCTTCTTGAATGTGTGACGGTCTCCATTTACTAATTAAGACATCATAATTAAAGTAATAACACACAGGGCTGCATTCATTCTTCTTCTATGTGCATGCCTTTTTATACAACTGTTATAAGTTTTTATTTTTCTGATGTAACTCAATATGCTTATCAGAACTATCGATACTTGTCTGCTTACCTAATTGGTCCTGGTCATCCCCACTTAACTGAACAAAAAAGTCCCTGATAAAGATTTTTCAGCTTCACTATCTGTGCCTTTTGAACTCCCCAACGTCAGCTTGTGCCTCTGTGATATTGTAATCACACAATCTCAAAATATTTCTGGATTAGGTGCCAGAGACCAAACTGGCTTTTCAAATGTTGTAGGCAGCACACCTACCGGTGAATGAGCCGTATCATTTGCAAGAAAAAACCGTATTCCTGCATCTGAGAGTTTGTTCAGTAATCTGAACACAAATTCTCCAGAATTCTCGAAAACTTTCTTTCCTCACTTTACATAATTGAGCGAGTTTTCGTTCACCATAGATTCCTGTTACGAGTACCTTCTCTGGCAATGCTCCCTTAGGAGTAGATATCTCCCCATCGTTCAGTATTGCAGATTGAGATGATCCTGTATCCCTTAATACTTTCAAACATTTTACCTGCTACTCTTGGACTATGTGAATAAAATTTACCTTGCATGCATATTTTTAAGTCGATCTGATATTTTCTCATCAACCAACCTCTGATCATCTGCACTCTCAGGCAGTTGCCTAACTTCCCTTTTGCTATATGTTACTACTCCAAGAAAACTCCCAAGCTTGTCCAGTTTTCCTACATCTGGCTTTTTCCGAGCCCACCAACAGGGTGATTTCATGTGGTTCACGTTGTTAGAATGAAAACATCAACGCTTTTCAACTTCTTTGTGTCCCTCAACGTTTTGTTTGTTTACCCTGTGATAAGTTATCCTTATGATCTTCAATGAGATGTACCTTTCTCTTTCCACGTGAGGATTTCTCTTTGCCCCATTTTCTACTCCTCATACGCTGAAGTTGACTCTGGAAGCCAAACGGAGTTTTATGGACCAGCTCATAATCATTTGCAACTTCAGGTGTTAACCTTGCCGTGTCAACTATCAGCTATTCCACATTAAACTTACCTTCAGTCTTTATCTTCGACATTTTAAGATGACCTCCCCTGTTTCAGTTTAAATTTGTGAAGTTCAAGCTTTCTCTCCTTTTCTTTCTCTTCTACTAATACCATTCAATAGACAATAGACAATAGGTCCAGGAGTAGGCCATCCTGCCCTTCAGCCTGCACCACCATTCTTTATGATCATGGCTGATCATCCTTAATGAGTATACTGTTCCTGCTTTATCTCCATAAGCCTTGATTCCACTATCCTTGAGAGCTCTATCCAACTCTTTCTTAAATGAATCCAGAGACTAGGCCTCCACTGCCCTCTGGGGCAGAGCATTCCACACAGCCACCACTCTCTGGGTGAAGAAGTTTCTCCTCATCTCTGTCCTAAATGGTCTACCCAATTTTTTTTAAGCTGTGTCCTCTGGTTCGGCACTCACCCATCAGCGGAAACATGTTTCCTGCCTCCAGAGTGTCCAATCCATTCATAATCTTATATGTCTCAATCAGATCCCCTCTCAGTCTTCTAAACTCAAGGGTATACAGGCCCAGTCGCTCCAGTCTTTCAGCGTAAGGTAGTCCCCTCATTGCAGGAATTGACCTCGTGAACCTACGCAACACTCCCTCAATATCCAGAATGTCTTTCCTCAAATTTGGGGACCAGAACTGCACACAATACTCCATGTGTGGTCTCAGCAGGGCCCTAACAGATGCAGAAGAACCTCTTTGCTTCGATACTCAATCCCTCTTCTTATGAAGGCCAGCATACTGTTAGCCTTCTTCACTACCTGCTATACCTGCATGCTTACCTTCATTGACTGGTGTACAAGAACACCCAGATCTCTTTGTACTGCCCCTTCACCTAAATTGATTCCATTTAGGTAGTAACCTGCCTTTCTGTTCTTGCCACCAAAGTGGATAACCATACATTTAGCAACATTAAACTGCATCTGCCCTGCATCTGACCATTCACCTAACCTGTCCAGGTCACCCTGTAATCTCCGAACATCCTCCTCACATTTCAACCGGCCACCCAGCTTAGTATCATCAGCAACTTTGCTAATGTTATTGCTCATACCATCTTCTACAACATTAATATAAACTGTAAAATGCTGGAGTCCCAGCACCGATCCCTGCGGTACCCCACTGGTCACTGCCTGCCATTCCGAAATTGAGCCGTTTATCCCTACACTTTGTTTCCTGTCAGCCAACCAACTTTCAATCCAAGTTAGTAGTTTGCCCCCAGTACCATGCGCCCTAATTTTGCTCACTAACCTCCTATGTGGGACTTTATCAAAAGCTTTCTGAAAGTCAAAGTACACTACATATACTGGATCTCCCTCGTCCATCTTCAGAGTTACATCATCAAAAAATTCCAGAAGATTAGTCAAGTATGATTTCCCCTACATAAATCCATGCTGACTCTGACCTATCCTGTTGCTACTATCCAGATGTGTTGTATCCAGATGTATCCAATAGACTCCAGCATTTTTCCCATCACTGAGGTCAGAATAACTGGTCTATAATTTCCTGATTTCTCTCTCCCATCTTTCTTTAAAAACGGTCCAACATTAGCCACCCTCCAATCCGCAGGAACTGATCCCGAATCTATCGAATTCTGAAAAATAATTACCAACGCATCCACGATTTCTTGAGCCACCTCCTTCAGTACCCTGGGATGTAGACCATCAGGCCCCGGGGACTTATCAACCTTCAGACCTTACAGTCTCTCTAGCACCAATTCCTGGCAAATATAAACTCCCTTATGATAAGGTCCTTGGGCCACTGTTACCTCGGGGAGATTGCTTGTGTCTTCCCCAGTGAATACAGATCTGAAGTACCAATTCAATTCTTCTGCCATTTCTTTGGTGGGCGGCACGGTGCCACAGTGGTTAGCACTTCTGCCTCACAGCGCCAGAGACCGGAGTTCAAGTCCCGCCTCAGGCGACTGACTGTGTGCACGTTCTCCCCGTATCTGTGTGGTTTTCCTCCGCGTGCTCCGGTTTCCTCCCACAGTCCAAAGGCGAATTGGCCATACTAAATTGCCCGTAGTGTTAGGTAAGGTATAAATGTGGGGGGATGGGTGGGTTGCGCTTCGGCGGGGCGGTGTGGACTTGTTGGGCCGAAGAGCCTGTTTCCACACTGTAAGTGATCTAATCTAATTTGTTCCCCGTAATATATTCCCCTGTTTCTGTCTTCAAGGGCCCAATTTTAGTCTTAGTATTTTTTTTGCCTTTCACATACCTAAAATAGCTTTTACTATCCTCCTTCATATTTTTGACCAGCTTACCTTCATACCTCATTTTCTCTCTGCCTATTTCCATCTTAATAATCCTCTGTTGTTCTTTAAAAGCTTCCCAGTCCTCCTTTTTCCCACTTATCTTTGCTATATTTTATTTTTTCTCTTTTAACATTATGTGTTTCTTAACTTCCCTCGTCAGCCACGGCCACCCGCGCCTCCTCCGAGGATCTTTCTTCCTTTTTGGAATGATCTGATCCTGCATCTTCTGCATTATACAAAGAAATATCTGCCATTGTTCCTCCACTGTCATCCCTGTTAAGGTATTGCACTATTGAACTTTGGCCAGCTCCTCCCTCATAGCTCTATAGTTCCCTTTATTCAACAGAAATATTGTCACTTCCGATTGTACCCTCTCCCTCTCAATTGCAGATTGAAGCTTATTGTATTATGGTCACTACTTCCCAATGGCTCCTTCACTTCGATGTCCCTTATCAATTCTGGCTCGTTGCACAATACCAGATCCAGAATTGCCTTCTCCCTGGTAGGCTCCAGCACCAGCTGTTCTAAGAATTTATCTCGGAGGCACTCGACAAAGTCTCTTTCTTGAGGTCCAGTACCATCCTGATTCTCCCAATCTAACTGCATGTTGAAATCCCCCAGAACAACTGTAGTAACATAGTTGCGACAGGCCAATTTCAGCTCCTGATTCGACTTACAGACGACATTCATACTACTGTTTGGGGGCCTGTAGATAACTCCCAAGAGGGTCTTTTTACCCTTAGAATTTCTCAGCTCTATCCATACTGACTCTACATCCCCTGATTCTAGATGCCCCCGCGCAAAGGACTGAATATCATCCCTTACCTACATGGCCAGCCCTCCTCTCTGCCCGTCAGTCTATCCTTATGATAGCACGTGTAGCCTTGAATATTCATCTCCCAGGCCTGTCCACTTGAAGCCACGTCTCTGTTATCCCCAAAATATCGTATCTGCCAATTTCCAAACCGACGCTCAAGCTCATCCATTTTATTTCTAATGCTTCATGCATTCATATTTTGTATTTTTAATTTGTTACTGCCCTCACCCTTCCCATCAACTCCTAATTCACTCAACCTTACAGCATGATCCCTTTTTGAGTTTTCTGCTTCATTGATACAGTTGTCTTTCTTGTCTTCCCTTGTTCTGACATTCGTTCTTTTTCTTTCTCTTCTGCTTATACAAGTCGCTCAAACGGTTTCAGTTCTGCTGCCCTTTCTTTATCTCTTGCCTATTACTCAAGATGCTCCATTTGGAACTGAAACTTTGCAATCTTGACAATTTCTAATGCTTTCTCTGTCAAGTTCAAATGCGGAGTTACGGCGGTAATATCTCTCCTTTCCTCACAGAAGGAGCCAGCGCAAACACAGCTCGCCTGCTAATTCCTTTGCATTAGTTTTATTCATCTTTTCCAAAACGTTCAATGTCACCACATCCACTTCCAGAAAAGTTTTAGACAATGAAAGAGTCATTATTAGTCCAAACTTGTCGGCCCAACAAACCAATACCCGAAATGAAGACATTAGCAGCTACCACTCGCTGTTTAAGATCCAAGACGAGCGCACAGTCTGTAATGCACTAGGCCAGGATACTCAAAGCATTCTTAAGCAGGAGCCCGGACATTAACTTCTCAATTTGTTTCGCTAAATATCTAGTGAAAGTTATCAGAAGTAAGTTACGTAGTTTGACAAAAAGGTTTTACAACGGACAAAATTTATTCACGAAATTACACACTGAAACACGAAAAACAGAATAGAAACACTTCCAGAACTTAGTCTATTCAAACTAGACTTACTTATGTTGTTCTGAATGCAGAGAATAGTCCCTAATAAACAGACCCCCTTAAACACAGTAAAAATGAAACGAAGGGGATAAAGTCTCGCAGTTTGTTTTGACACATCTCTCAGCTGAGCTCCCTAACTAGTTCTGAAATAAACTGCTCAGCTTGAGAGCTGGCCATGCCCTCTTGATTTGTACAGTTTACTTCGAAAAACACAAAGAACGAAGAACAAAGAAAATTTACAGCCCAGGAATAGGCCCTTCGGCGCGCCAAGCCTGAGCCGATCCAAATCTACTCTGTAAACCTATCGCCCAATTCCTAAGCATCGGTATCCCTATGCTCCCCACCTATCATGCATCGCCGATCTCATCTATCGACGTATTTCTTTCGAAAAACCTCTCAATACCCTTTAATCTCTGTATGAATTCAGTCTATTTGGAGCTCGGAGTGTTTTATGATGCCTCTGAAAAAATTAAGGGCACAGCATCCTTGAGAAATAGAACAGCTTTTCGGAAAAAATGTTCCAGCTTTGTGACGCATTATCTCCCAAATTCCTACAATCACCTTAAAGGAATGCATCGAGGGTACAGCCATTTTTGTTCAGGGAAAATTCTTTGACTATCCATTCGAGATAGGCCTTTCATTACCTTGGACATGACTCTCAACTCACCTGTCATCCATCTTGGGCGAATGAGAAAAACCCGAACTCCTTCAAACTTTCTTTATAAGACGTGTTACCTAGTCCAGGCAGGATCCTGGTAAATCTCCTCTGCACCCTCTTCAAAGCTTCCAGATCTTTACTATAATGAGGGAACAGAATTGCTGGCGAGGCCACACCGGCAGTACGGTGTTTGGTTTCGATCTCCTTACTTGAGAATGGATGTGCTTGCATCGTAATTGATGCAGATGATGTTCACTAGTTGGATTCCGGAGTTGAGCAGGTTGGCTATGAGGAGATACTGAGTAGATTGGGATTATATTCATTGGAATTCAGAATTTACTGAGCCGGTGTCTTCCAGAAATATGCAAAATTATGAAAGGACTGGATAACATGAAAGTAGAGAGGATGTTTTCATTGGTAGGTGCTGCTATGAAAAGAAGGCATAACATCAAGATTAAAGGGAAGAGATTTCGGACTGAATTGAGAAGGAACTTCTTCTCGCAGACGGTTCTAAATCGAAGCAATTCATTGCTCAGTAAATGTTTTTTCAAACTCAGGTAGACTTTTTCAAAGAATGAAGAAATTGAGGATATGACAGAGCGTGGGTAAAATGATATGATTCCACAAAATGATCAGTCATGATCTTATTGAATGGCGGAGCATGCTCGATCTCTCTCTCTACCTCTAGCAAACCTGCCACCAAGGAAATTGGGATGCAGCCAATTTGGTGGAACCTGTTCTCGTTGTACAGGTCCCAGCTTCCCCAGACGTTTTCCCAGTGATCTGCATATCGGAAGCCCTCCCTCCCACACCAAATAAATGAGATTAAACTGGTTGGTGTGGTGTGTATGGATTTCTGCAAGGCGTTCGGTCAGGTTCCCCACAGTAGGCGATTATACAAAATGGGCAGGAATGGGATTGTGGGAGACATAGCAGTTTGGATCAGTAATTGGTTTGCTGAAAGAAAACAGAGGGTTGTAGTTGATGGAGCATGTTCATCTTGGTGCCCAGTTACAAGCTGCGTACCGCAGGAGTCGGTGTTGGCGCCACTGCTGTTCGTCATTTTTATACATGACCTGGATGACGGCTTAGAAGGGTGGGTTAGTAAATTTACGGACGACACTAAGGTCGGTGGAGTTGTGGATATTGACGAAGGATATAGTAGGTTGCAGAGAGACATAGATAGGATGCAGATCTGGGCTGAGAGGCAAATGAAGTTTAATGTGGACAAGTGTGAGGTGATACACTTTGGATGGGCTAATCGGAATGCAAAGTACTGGCCTAATGGTAAGATTTTTGGGAGTGCAGATGAGCAGAGAGATCTCGGTGTCCATGTACACAGATCATTCAAAGTTGCCAGCCAGATTGACAGGGTTGTTAAGAAGGAATACAGTATTTTGGCCTTTATTAATAGAGGGATTGAGTTCCGGAACCAGGAGATTATGCTGAAGCTGTACAAAACTCTGGTACGGCCACACTTGGAGTATTGTGTACAGTTCTGGTCACCACATTATAAGAAGGTTGTGGAAAGTTTGGAAAGGGTGCAGAGGAGATTTACTAGGATGTTGCCTGGTAAGGAAAGAATGTCTTACGAGGAAGGGTTGAGGGCCTTGAGGCTGTTCTCGTTAGAGAGAAGGTTGATAAGTGACTTAATAGAGACATGCAAGATAATCAGAGGGTTAGACAGGGTCGGCAGGGAGAGCCTTTTTTCCAAGTATGGGAACGGCAAACACGAGGGGACATAACTTCAAAGTGAGTGGCGATAGGTATAAGACAGATGTCAGAGGTAGTTTCTTTACTCAGAGAGTAGTAAGGGTATGGAATGCTTTGCCTGCAACGGCAGTAGTTTCGCCAAGTTTGAGTGCTGTTAAGTCGTCATTGGACAGGCATATAGACGTACATGGAATAGTGTAGCTGGGATGGGCTTCAGATTAGTATGACAGGGCGGCGCAATATCGAGGGCCGAAGGGCCTGTACTGCGCTGTAATGTTCTATGTTCTATTTTAAAGTCTGCAGCCACGTGTTCAGCTGCTCTCGTTCTCTGTTCCTTGCCTCACAATCATGTGGCACCAATAGTCATCCTCAGATTACTACGCAGCGCGTCCTGCATTTCAGTTTACAAACCATGTCCCGACATTCACGTTTCAGGTCATCATCGCTTTCCCTAGCTATGTCATTGGTGTCGATATCATCCATAACACCTGGCTTTTCCTCCTCCCCCTCAAGTGTCCTGTTGATTCAATCTGATTCATCGCTGAAACTGGCAACCTAGAGGGAACTTACCATCTGGGAACATCATTGACAACCACAGAATCTCTTGTCTGTTGCTCGAACATCTGAATTTCCTACCACTATCGTTCCCCTATTCTCCACCGTCCCTGCCCAAGGAACAGAGCCAGGCTTAGTGCCAGAGACATGGCCGCTGTTGTCCTCCCTTGGCACGTCGCCAAGTCCCAAAATATCCAAAGCATTATACTTATTATCGAGGGATTCGGCCACAGGGGAAAAACAAACTGTCTGCTTATTCCCGTTCTCTGTCCTGGCCATCACAATGGCACCTTTATATAGTAATTTAAGTGTTACTATCTGGCTGCGAACACCTCAGCCTCCAGAATGATCCGAAGTTCATTCAGCTCCGACTCCAGTTACCTCGTGCATTCTTAAGAAGCTGGAATTGGGGCGAGATTAGGAGCGAAGAAGTGTTGTTGCAATTATATAAGATCAGGAATGTTCGACCCAGCCTGGGTCTCCATATTTGAGGAAGGATGCGGTGGCACTGGAGGAAGTTCCAATTATGATCTTCAGGTTGATTCCAGGCAAGAAAGTGCTATCGTATGTGCAACGATTGAATACATGAGCTTATTCCCATTGAAGTTCAGAAGGCTGAGGGAGGATCACATTGAGATGTACAGATTCAAAAGAAAATTGGTAACGTGGACATAGGAAAGACGTCACTTTGTGTGACAGTCTCGAATAAGTTATCAGCGATGTATTTTAAGTCACACAACAAGAGGTTATATTCAACAAGTTTATTTGGAAGTACAAGCTTTAGGAGCGATGCTCCTCCAACAGGTAGCTAGTGGTGCAGGTCCATAGGACGCAGAATTCGAGCAAAATATCAAAGTATCCTACAACTGATGCGATTTTTTGAACAATCCTCGGTCGTTTTAAGTCTTATATCACTTAGAATTGGGATGCAGGTATCGAATATATAAAATCCAGAGCTCGTTCAAATCACATTCCCGACATTACTATTTGTTTTATCAGCATAAAAAGGAAACATTTCAATGCATTACATGTGTCACGTTCGAGACTTCCCCAACTTTGAATCAAATTGGTTTTATATATAATATCGTATTTAAAATGTCGCATGGACTGGCTGGGTACAGATTGTGGACGATTTGAAACAAAAAAGAATCTATCTGCAAATACAAATCTGCAAATGTGAATTCATCCCATAGACTTATATGGTGTGAGCGTGCATGTGAGGGAAAGTGTGTGTGTGTGCCTGAGATAATGTGTACGAGTGTGCCTGCATGTGTGTATGTATGCTTTTGTAAGTTTGAATGTGTTTGTGAACGTGGATAGTGTCGTGGTGTACCGGTCGTTTGAAATGAATCGGAGCCTGGTTGAGGCCGTCCACAACATAGATATGGATTGAGACGAGGTAAGTTCAAAACAAGGATAAGGCGAAACTATTTATCTAAGATCGTTTTGAGTCAGTAGAAGTGACTGCCCCAGAGTGCAGCCGAGGTAGAATCTGTCAACAGGTTAAGCAATAAATCTATATGTTTGTGATGAAAAGGAGAAGGAAAACAAAAGGTGAGACAGGGATAACTTCGGCCATGGTTATAATAACTGGTGAAGTGAATTTGAAGAGCTAAATTGCTACTCCTGCTCCTAATTCCTATCTTCCTCTGTTGTTACATTATTTGGTTTTTAATCAACGCTGATGTTTTGGTTGGCTAGAATCGAGGAGTTTGGTTGAGGGAGCTGCAATCATAGATTAGCATAGTCATTGAGTCCTCCACCGAGAGAGACTTTTTGGTCCAAACTGATTCATGCTGAGCAAACTTTTCATCCACTCTCACCCCACTCCCGTACACTTGACGCATATCCTTCTAAACCTTTCCCATCCATCCAGTTGTCAAAATGCTTGTGAAATGTTGTTAATGTACCCGCCTAAACCACTTTTGCTGGCATCACATTCCAAATGCGTACTACTCTATGTGTATAAGATTTGCCCATCAGGTTTCCAAATATACTTTACCATCTAACATTAAACTGGTGCCCTCTTGTCCTTGATTCCAGAAACAGAGGAAAAAGGATTCATGTGTTCACCGTATCCATACCTCTCATGACCTTATGCAAGTCTCAGCATCCTGCATACTAAAGAATGAAAACGGCCCTGCTTGTCCAACCTCTCCCTTTAACGTTCCTCAGATGATGGCAACATGTTTGTAAATTTCTTCTACACTCTTTCGAGTTTATCAACCTCCTTCGTATCTCAAGCTGACCAAAACCACAATACTCCAAATGCGCCCCTCCCAACGTCTTGTAAAACTGCAACATCACTTCCGAGGAGCGGGAGAATCGACGTTTTGGGAATATGCCCAAAACGAGCATTCGCCAGCTCCTCGGATGATGCCAACCTGCAGTGCTTTTCAAGGACTACATATTGACTCTAATCTCCAGCATCTGCAGTCCTCAGTTTCTACACCCTGCAAAATAACCTCCCATTTTCTCTCTACAATGCAGTTGCTGATGAACAGCCTTCTTCACTGCCCTGTGCATCTGTAACTCCACTTTCAGAGGAATGTACACCTGAACGCCAAGGTCCATCTGTTCTAGCACACCTGTGAGGGTACTATTATTCACCATGATTCTCCTATCTTGATTCAACATTCCAAAATTCAACACCTCACACTTCCCTGTATTACATTTTATTCACCGTGTTTGGCCGACTTCCCCAGCTGATGAGGCTCCTGCTGCAATTTCTGACAATATTCCTCGCTGAAAACGATAACTCCTATTTTAATGTCATCTGGAAATTTACGAATCGTGTCTAGTGCATTCTCATCCCAATTATTGACATGTTTATCTGAAAAGCAATTGGAACAGCACCGACTCACAGGCCTCCAGACAGACCAGGATCTTTCACTGTTCGTCTTTCCGTCCTACCATCAAGAAATTATGTTTACAATTTACCAGCATCCCCTGGAATCCATGCGATCTAATCTTCCAGTTCAGTCTACCATGCAGAACCTTATCAACGGCCTTAGAAAAATTCTTATAGATTACATTTACCGCCCTGCCCTCGTCTACCTCCCTGGTATGTTATGAAATCATAGAGTCGTAGAGATGTACAGCATGGAAACAGAACCTTCGGTCCAAATCGTCGAGGCCGACCAGATATCCGAACCGAATCTAGTCCCACCTGCCAGCACCCTGCCCATATCCCTCCAAACCCTTCCCATTCATATACCCATCCAAATGCCTCTTAAATGTTGCAATTGTATCAGCCTCCACCACATCCTCTAGCAGCTCATTCCATACACGTACCACCCTCTGCGTGAAAAAATGCCGCTTAGGTCTCCTTTTATATGTTTCCCCTCTCACTCTAAACCTATGCCCTTTAGTTCTGGACTACCCAACCCCAGGGAAAAGACTTTGTCTATTTGTCCTATCCATGCCCCTCATAATTTTGTAAACCTCTATAAGATCACCCCTCAGTCTCTGTCGCTTCCCTGTAGCTCAGAGACTCCAAACCTGGCAACGTCCTTGTAATTTTCTTCTGGACCCTTTCAATATTCAAAACATCTTTCCGATAGGAAGGAGACCAGAATTGCACGAAATATTTCAACAGTGGCCTAACCAATGTGCTGTATAGCCGCACATGACCTCCCAACTCCTGAACTCAATACTCTGACCAATAAAGGAAAGCATACCAAACGCCTTCTTCAATATCCTATCTACCTGCGACTCCAGTTTCAAGGAACTATGATCCTGCACTCCAGCAACACTGCCTATGACCTTACCATTAAGTGTAGAAGTCCTGCTAAGATTTGCTTTCCCAAAAATGCAGCACCTCGCATTTATCTGAATTAAACTTCATCTGCCACTTCTGAGCTCATTGGCTCATCTGGTCTTCATGAAAGTAGTCTAACCAATTGGCGAAGCGTGATCTGTCATCCAAACGGCATTGCTGACTCTTCCCAATCAAACCTTATTTTTCCAAATGCAGATGTATCTTATCTCACAGAATCTTCTCAAGAAACTTACATAAAACAGATGTTAGGCTTATTGGTCCATAGTTCCCAGGTTTTCCATTGCAGCTCTTTTTGAATAAAGGCACAGCAGTCGCTCCCCTCCAGTCATCCGGGATCTAACCTCCTGCGAATGATTATATCAAAATATCAGCCAGAGCCCGCACATTTTCTACTCTAGGTTTTTTTCTTTTCTAGATATATCTAATCAGAACCAGAATATTCGTCCTCCTTCACTCGTGAAAATATATCCAACACTTCCTCTACTGTGATATGGACAGTTCCCAAGACGTCACCATTGATTTCTCCAAATTGCCAAGCCTGAATGCCATTCACGACCGTAAATACAGAAGAGAAAGATTTATAGAGGACTTCGTGCATCTCCTGTGATTCTGCACTTACATGTCGACTTTGTTCTTTGAGAGGTCTTATTCAATCACGAGTTATTTTTTTTTTAATTTTCATATATTTTATCTACCTCTTCGGATTCACCCTAATTTTCCCAGCCAAGTCAAACTCATGCTCCTCTTTCATCCTCCTGATTTCCTTCTTCAGCATACCTCCAGGGATTACCTTGATCTGAGCTGCCTGTGTATGAGCCATGCTTCCTTCATTTTTTTCTGTTCAAAGCCTTAAAATCACTTGTCATCTGATGTTCCTTATTTCTGCTATCCTTGATATTCACCCACGCAAAAACATTCAGACTTTAAACTCTAGCTGTCTCATTTTTAAAGGCCTCCCACTTAATGGTAAACCCTTTCCCTTTCAGTTCGGAAATAACGACAGTCAACTCCTCATTTGAAATGTAAGCATTTTGTCCTGCAACTTCCAGATAGCAACTGTGCTGACAGACTGCAAATCACTTTAACATTTTCGCATCTTAAAGGTTTGGACATGGCATAAAATACCACATTGTAAACTCCAAAGGACAGCGGCAACTATCAACATTTTTGGAAAAATATTCTGACTTTATTATGGAAGAACGTAAATATAGAAAAGGTTAGAGAGAGCCGGTTTGAACAGATAATGATTCAATAAAGAGGTCTTGATGGGTGAAGTGAACAGAAAGATATTGGTGTTTGGAGCACACTAGCTAAACTCTGCATGTGTTCGAATACATTGGCGGGTTCAATGGAAATTTCGTTTATTTTTTCAATGCAGAGATTGAAAAGCTTGGGCACAATGGAGCCGGGCACCTCGAACGCAAAAAATAAACCTCTGCATGTACATCAAGTGTTTAGGGAGGCAATATGAATTTTGAAATTGTTTGAAACCAAATGCATTCAGAAGAAGGCAGGTTTTTGCACAGTTTATCAGGGTAATGGTGCGACAGTTTCGAGAGAATGTGGGCATAATGACGTCAAAAGCATTCGAAAGAAGATTCTTTCCGCTGATTTCTGTGATGAGCTTTTATCTTCAGAGGGAATATTAATCATAACAGTCGGGGATACATTAGAATTTAGGTGAATAAACAAGATATTTTTAACCTAGGGTAATGCAAGCAGTTTCTTTTTCCAGTTCAATTCCGAAACGATGTTTCACGTTGTGCCAGAATTTTCCTCTACCAGATCGACTGCGAAACTGAAGAATATCCCAGATAAAAAAATGATGGAGTTTTTTTTATTAATAAAGCTTTAAACTAAACAGGATGCGTAGCATGGTTTCATTGCAGAGGAAATTAGAAAACCCAAATTAAATGAGAAGTTAAGTGCGCAGGTTAGTGAGGTGACAGATTGTTAGCAGGCAATTTAGCTGAGGGATAGAACAGGTTAATGTCTTTACGTACCAAGGAATTTTGTAAGAGTAGGGAAATTTACTTGTCGTACAAAGTTAAAATCTTTGTATCTATATGCACAAAACATTCGAAATAAAATTAAGGAGTAAATGGTGCAAGTGGGAACAAAAGGGGGAAGTCATTATTCATTACGCAGACTAGTCATAAAGAGATCAGTTCTGGTGATTGAATATCCAAGTATACACAATAATCCAGAAAGTTAGACTGAATGGCAAAGGATGTTGTGTCGGAAGGGATCAGTGCTGTAATGAAAAATGACATAAGCGCAGAAGATCAAGGTGTGAAATCAGTCTGTTTCGAAATAAGAAATAGCAAAGGAAAGAAGTACTTGTCCGAGTAATCTATAGGTACCCAAACAAGGGTTCCACAGTGGGGCACAATATAAACTAGGAAATATTAGAGGTCCCCCCCAAAAACATACAGCAATAGAATGGAAGAAACAAATAAGCGAGGGCAACCTGGAAGCAGAGCTCATTGAAAGTATTAAAGATTGATTCTTGAGCAGTATGTTTAGGAACCAATCACGGTGTCGGCTACAATGGATTTGGCATTGTATAATGAAGATAGATTTGATGAGGATCATAGTTAAGGGTCCTATAGCGACCATAACATGACAGAATTTTAAATTCAGTTTGTGGCTGAGAAAGTGGCGTCCTTCAGTAGTCGGGTTCTCGAACTTAAAGAAGGAAATTGCATACACATGAGGACAGACTCGGTTAGAGTAGATTGAGCAGGGACGATAAAAGCTGAAAATGTGTTGCTGGAAAAGCGCAGCAGGTCAGGCAGCATCCAAGGAGCAGGAGAATCGACGTTTCGTGCATGAGACCTTCTTCAGGAAATGTTATGCCCGAAACGTCGATTCTCCTGCTCCTTGGATGCTGCCTAACCTGCTGCGCTTTTCCAGCAACACATTTTCAGCTCTGATCTCCAGCATCTGCAGTCCTCACTGTCAACAGGAAAGATAAAAGGTAAGACAACAAATTAACAATTCTCGATCTTTTAGGAGCTACTCAATTCCTCAGAACTGAAATATATCTCACTGATAAAGAAAGATGGGAAGGTAGTAAAAAAAATAAATTCTAAACTTATCAAGGAGGTCAGGGACAACATTAAGTAAAATAAAACCAATGTATATTATATTACAACTGCCACTGGCAGGCTGGAGGATTGGAAATGTTTCATAGATGAACAAAGAGCTATAAAAATGTAAAAAAAAAAGTGCTAAGGTAAATTGTGAAAGAAAATTGTAAATTATTAATCAGAAGAGCAAAAGCCTTTCTAGGTTTATGAAAGGGCAGAGAGTCGCTCAGGTGAATATTGTTCCCTTGCAAGATGAAACCGGAGACTTAATATTGGGGAACACTGAAATGGCAAAGGTACTAAATTAATTAATTACATCAGTTTTCACAGTGGAGGCCAGTAATACCATTTTTATTGGAAAGACAAGTCAGACGCTATGGAAAGTGTAGAACTCAGAACAATCAACGTCGATAAGGAAAGGGTTATCAGCAAATATTCAGATAGAGGGCAAATAATTACCCAGAGCATGATGGCCAACTTCATAGGGTATGAAAGGAAGTGGCGAGGAAGTTGTGGATCATATCAGTTGCAATATTCCAACATTCACTGGACAAAAAAAAAAGTTCCAGTTGATTGGAAAAAAAAATAATGTAACGCTCTTATTCAAAAATGAACAGATTGGGAGAAAATACAGAGCAGTTAGTTTTGCATCCATTCTTCGGAAAGGGATGGAATCAATTATCAAGGAAGCAACATCAGAACGTTTGGAAAGTCAACATACTTCAGAGTCAGCATGGTTTTATGAAGAGAAAATCACGTTTTACGAATTTACTAGAGATCTTCGAAGATGTAACAAGCAATGTAGCTAAGGGGGCTGTTGTAGATGTCAGAAATCTGGATATCTAGACGACACTTGATAAAGGTCCACGCAAATGTTTAAATCACAAGATTGGATTGTGTGGGTTGGGCTGATTTATTAGCTTGGATCAATGACTGGCTAATGGACAGAGAGTTGGGATATTTTTTTCCGGATGGCAGAATGTTGCTCGTTGAGTGTTACAGACGTCAGTACTTGATCCACAACTATTTACAGTCTACATTAACGACATGGATACAGGGATAGAAGGCTCGATAGCCAATACACTAAAAAAAAGGATTGCGCATTTCAATGAGGATGTAAGAGACTTACAAATGGAGTTACAAAGTGTGAGTTGTGTTTTAATCGGCAAAGACAGGAGGAATGATTCTAAAGGTGTTAGTCAGTAAGGCAGCCATTTTAGGTTTACATACTGGCAGCTTTTATGTCTTGGCACACTTTTGACATTGACTTGAAAAATAGGGAAAATATTGCACGGACGACGAAATAAATGTCCATTTGAGTGCAGCATGGAATCACCAGAAGGATAGCTGGACAGCAAGGACTCAATGGCGATGGATTGAAATGATGCAAACCCAGGGTTGTATTCCTGAAGAATCGGAGGTAATGAAAGTTTTTGAGAAAATAATTGTAACTGCTGGGATATTGAGAAAAGCGTCTTGCTGCTTCTGAATCTAGGGCTATGTTTATCTGTCTAAAAATCTGACAACGCTGTGAAACCCTAGATTAAACTGAAGGAACAAAGTCTTATATTTCTCTACTTCGAGGATACGACTTGAGGATTGCAGAATTCCTCCAAAAAGGGCCTTATTATCGAGTGAGTCGGAGTTATATTTTTCCCAAAAATCTGGTTGTTATGATTTCTGTGGAGACACATGATTCAAAACTCACTGATCATCCAGCAACGCCCAGTGGCTCCACCGCTCCCTCTGGTCCCCTGGTAACAGGTTGTGGAACCATCTCCCATTAATTTCTCCTATCAACAATTATTTGTCTCACACACAGTGTTACTCAAGCAAAGACCTGTGACCCTACTCCTTTGTACCTCTAGCAACATACAGTGCTCCCACACACAGTCGGGTCCCCTGTGAAAGGCGTCTCGACTATCCCCACGCTTAATCCACCAATGAGCAGTATTGCCGCTTACTCACCGTTCCCGTATTATGGATCAGTGCTCCAACATGAATCAATTTCCTGAGCAAGAACTGCAGTGACATTCCCACTCTACTTGCCTAGCTACTGAGCTGGCCCAATACTCAAACTGCGATCTGACCGACGGCCTGCTGTACCGCGAATAGCCTGTTCCCATAACAGTTGTTTTCGGCCTGACAGGCATATTCTTCTCCCTCGCACTAACCTGCAGCCCTACCACCGCACTATTCCACCAGCAACACACTTGCATCCACCTTCAATATTGTCCTTCTCGCAGCAGCCAGTTCTCCCAACGCCACTTTCTTCCCCTCGTAACACCTGGCAACATAGCCCTCCACTGCTTCTCCTTGCAACAGTCTACAGCTCCACGCCCACTCTATTATCCTCGAAAATGTTTGATGCATTACCCCACACTGATCCCCTTCCAACAGACAGCATTCACGCAACCTCTCTGTTGGTTCAAGAACAGTTTGGAGTGTAGGTCTACAGGCGTTATCAGGAACAGTCAGTAGTCCTGTATCTATCCCTTCTCTCAGCAACTTCTGTTGAACCCATCCCCACTCAGTTCCCCTCGTAACGGCTAATGGTCACATATCCAGTTTCATTGCTGAGCAATAGCTATTTGTATCACTTCCACTCTATTCCACTAGCAACACAAGCATCCTGAACTCCCTCCATTTCTCTTTCCAATGGTCTATGTTTCTACTGCCACACTTCTCTCCGAGCAACTGTCTGTGAACCCAACCCTAATCTGTTCCCTCATAATAGTCATTGCTGCCACACCCACACCTTTCCACCAGCAACGAAATGTGGGGACATTGTACACTATTCCTAAGGCAAAGACATTCAGCCCCACCACCACACTGATCTCCAAAAAGGGCGTACGAGCCTCCACCCACTTTGATCCCCTTTTAATGGCCTTCTGCACCGTAACTATTTTTTTCTGTAAACAGCAGGAATTGCTCTCAATCACACAGTGTTTGCTCGCAACACATTGTGGTCTCAACCATTCCTGATCCCGTAGAATGGTCAATTATTCCACACACGTTTACTGTTCCCCTCGAAACTGCCTTTGAATGCAACTTCGATATGTTCCCGTCTCAACGGCCTGTGGAATGATTTTCATTCTGTTTGCCACCAACAAACAGTATCTCCACTATTTCTGTTCATTTTGCAACAGCCAGTTGCCCCACCGCAACCTTTTTGCCCCAGCGGTGGCCTTTGGTGGCACACACATTTATAGATCTTAGCAACAGCCAGTGTTCTCACACCCACTGTGTCCTTCACAATGGCTTTCGGCCCAAGCTCCATGCTGGTACACAGCAATGACCTGAAATTCGACACCCCGTTTTGTTCCCCCAGCAGCAGAATGCATTTGAACCCCAACTACGTTCCACTAACAATGCAAAGTAAGACGTTTGGATGGAAAGACATTTGTAGAAAATTAGTTTGGGATGTAGAGAGAGGGTGCAAGAGCGAGACAAATTGAAGGGATTGGGGACAGAGGGACATTGAAAACGTTTGAAAAAATTGGAGGAGGAGAGAGAGTGAGGTATATTGCCGAGTTGGAGAAAGGTAAGGAGAGAGATGAAACAAGGAACAGAAATTAGTTCTGCCGAGTCCAGGATGGAGTGAGTGATTCAAAGGTTTAAGCAAAGACAGAGTGATTAAGCCCAACTCCTGACACAGCCCGATCGCCATCTCCAACCTAAGGACCAGAACCTGGGGTGGACTCTGTCTCTCTACAGCTCAGTTTCTTCAAAACAGAAACAAACACGATATTGTTCGCTCTAGTATTCGGCATTTTTTTCACGATAACGTTTATTATCTACAAATTGAGGCTATAGATGCAGACAGCGGAACTGCGCTTTTTCTCATTGGCCAGAGTTGAGATAAATATTAAATTTCATCTATATAACCTGTGGGTAATATTGTACAATCTAGCACTACCCGAGGTATGATAACATAGTGACAGACTGCTGAAAATATCCCGGATTGATTGATTAATGAGTGAATTTGATTGATTGATTAATTTGAATAGAGGGACATTTCAGCACATTCTTCAGCTGCTGTCTGAATTTCATTTGTGTCACGGCATAAATGGTGGTGTTTGTGCAGCAACTAAGGAGCTGCAGCATGAATCCCAATTCCAGCACAAATCCACTTAGAGGCACGATGTCATTACTAAACCACCACAGCCGGTTCGATATTGAATAAATCATTAACAGTGACCATAGCAGAATGAAATTGGCCGATATAACAAACAGTAAAACCATAGACTTTTTTCGACTTTGCATTTCTGCATCACATTGACTGCCCCCATCTGTGTGACTGCGGAGTCTCCTGCGGGCTCTGCTGGTCATAAGAATGTGTCTAACGGTGAAAACATTAAGCAGCAGAATCAGGAGAAAAGGGAGAGCTGGTGTGACAATGTTGTGGAGAAACTCGACTGTGGCCCAGACACGAGAGAAATAAATTCTGAATGTTACACCACAGAAGTAGGGGCTATTCCACAGCTGATACCGATCAGTGAGCATAAAATACCAGAAAATGTTCTTTAAACAACTCAGCACCGTTACTGTTCCCAGAACCACAGCCGCTGTTTTCTGATTGCAATATTTACTTTTCAGCTTCTGATAACAAATAACCACAAATCGATCAAAGGTGAAAGTGACGGTGTACCAGACAGAACAGTCAGTGGCTGCATAAAGCAGGACAGTGTGGATATTACAAACTCGGATGGTCTTCAAGAAGTAAAACTGTTCATAATAAACAATGGGAATTTGTCTCAATATCAGATCGAATATAATGACCAGTAGATCCGCAATTGCCATGGCCACGAGGTAACGACTAACACATGGAGACAAGCCACAATCTTTATAAAGCAGGATGTAGATCGTCAGTACGTTAACTGTGTGGAAGTTAAACAAACAAATTATACATCAGGCTAGAGGCAAAATCACCAGTTTGATAACCGTTTGAGATTTTCAGATGAATCAATATATTCACAGATTAACTGAATTAGTTGGAACTGAAGGTCTGAATTAGGAACAAAAATGTTAAGTTTAACACAAGAAACACTCCTTTCCTAAATACAAAACACATGCATAAGAACAGGTTATTTCTAGAACATTCCCAGATGCTTGAGATCAGACACAGTTCCCTTCTTTTTCAGTTTATAATGCAGAGGGTGAAAACATTACCATCATGTATCATTTTCTCCCAGTTAGATTAGATTACATTAAAATGTGGAAACAGGCTCTTCGGCCCAACAAGTCCACACCAACCCGCCGAAACGCAACCCACCCATACCCCTTACCTAACACTATGGACAACTTAGCATGGCCAATTCACCTCGCATGCACATCTTTGGACTGTGGGAGGAAACCGGAGCACCCGGAGGAAACCCACACAGACACGGGGAGAAAGTGCAAACTCCACACAGTCAGTCGCCTGAGGCGGGAATTGAACCCGGGTCTCTGGGGCTGTGAGGCAACTTCCAGGATCACAAAAAGGCCAGTTTCCTCCAGTATGTGAGACACGAAGATGGGTGAAATCGTATTTCTTTTCAAACACGCAAGGGCATGTGATTCACGTGCGTCACGAGGTCATTCAGCTCTTCCAACCTGCTCCACAATTCGATTAGATCGGCGTTGATTTGGTGTGTACTGAGCTCCATGATACTGGAGCTTTCAGTCATTCAGCGCACTGGCTTACTGTCACTGACCAGCCAACACTCGGGTACTTTTTACTTTTTGTTTATTTAAACATGTGCTCAACAGCCAAGTCTACAACGATGAACACTCCAAGTAATGTATTTAATTGGATTTAAACTTTTTTTAGATTAGATTACATTAGATTACATTACATTACAGTGTGGAAACAGGCCATTCGGCCCAACAAGCCCACACCGACCGGCCAAAGCGTAACCCACCCATACCCCTACATTTACCCCTTACCGAACACTACGGGAAAGAAGGGCTCATGCCCGAAACGTCGATTCTCCTGCTCCTTGGATGCTGCCTGACCTGCTGCGCTTTTACAGCAACACATTTTCAGCTCTGACCTCCAGCATCTGTAGTCCTCACTTTTTCCTGGATTATTTCCCAACTGCGTGTAAATTGGCACAGAAAGAAGAAAACTCGTGAAGTAAACGTGTCACGAAAGGAATGATGCATGGAAGAAGGGTTCTACTTAATGGGCACTAGCATCTGCTGTGACAGGAAGGAACTGTACCTTTGTGATGGGCTCTACGTGAGCAGAATGATTAAACAGTGTGGTCACAAAGACTGGAAATTAATTAAATGGGGAAGGCTTCCAGAGAGTTGTGTAAATTTTCCAGAATCAGTTAAAGTTGAGAGAGTATGGATCGGGTCAGAAATCTAACTTCATGCACAACAGATGAGGGATATATATGAGAAAGGAGACAGTTAACACACTGCCTTTGTTGCCCTGTCATACACGCAGTACCTGAAGCAAGGAAAGTGAGCTTGTGGTTGAATTTGGCAGGACCAATGTTATGGGTATCACAGACATGTGGCAGCAAGGGGACTAGGGCCTGGAAATATATCGCCAAGGATATAAATCCTAATTAAAGGACAGGTAGATTGGTAGAGCGGGCTGTTAAGAGTTAACACTACATATCAAAAAGGTATATATGGTCAGAAAACGTAGAATCCTTGTGGGCAGAGTTGAAGAACTGCAACGGCAAAACACAAAGGCGCCTGCGGTAGGAGTGTGCAGCTCTCCAAGAAGTAGTAAAGATGTGAGACGGTGAAAAAAACCCAGTAGATGTAGAGCTATGCAATGCATTCATGTCCAGTTGGTGAGCCTTTGCTTGCCAAGGTACTTTCTTTGTCAATACAACATGCCAATTTATCACTTCTCGGAAGCAAAACTCCAAAGTACTGAAATAGGGAGCAATGCTGGCCCATGTACAGGTGACAGAATGAAGGGAACCTACCGTTAAATTCCTGAAGTCAAGAAATGGTACCACATGGAAAAGAAATGCTTTTTGCACTCGTCTTTGCGCCCTCGCCCAAATCAACTCCAGATGGAACAGAACTTGCTCTGATCTCAAGTCCTTAAAGCAACCTCTTCACTTCATGAACTGAGTGGCTGAGTTCTAGATTCCAACACGAGTGAAAACATCTTCTTCACATCTTCCTTCAAGCCTCTTCTGAATCAGGGCTTTGAATGAAGTTAAAAAATCACACAACATCTGGTTATAGTCCAACAGGTTTATTTGTAAACACCAGTTTCCCGAGTACAGCTTCTTCATCAGGTGCTCAGAAAGCTAATAACTCCAGATAAACCTGTTGGACTACAAACTGGTGTTGTGTGACTTTTAACTTTGGCCACTCTCGTCCAAAACCGGCACCACTAAGACATGATTTTGAATAAGATCACCCATTATTATTCCACATTTTAATGCATAAGCATACACGCTCTAACTACTGAAGATTTGAAACCGTTCCGCCAGAAATTAGCCAAGTGAATCTCTGTGAAGTTGCCTATTCTCTAGATAACACCCTCTCTTTATCGAGTCCACGCAGAGTGGAAGCAGGCCATTTGAGGTAATGACTCAACAGGAATCATGCCCGAAACGTCGATTCTCCGGCTCCTTGGGTGCTGCGTGACATGCTGCGCTTTTCCAGCAACACATTTTCAGCTCAATAATGACTCCACACTAAACCTTATAAGAGCATCCTACCCATATCTATCCCTATTTTCCACATAGCTAATGCAACTGAATTCTAACGCCAGTCCACCTGCAGTTTAGACTGTTGGAGGAAATTGTGCACTTGGCTGAAACCCATGCAGATACAGAAAGTATCCACAATCTCCACACAGAGAGTCACCGAGGTTGGAATTGAACCCAAGGGGCCCAGGTTTGATAGCGGCCTCAGGCGACTATCTGTTTGATGTTTTCACATTTTAGCTGTGTCAGTATGAGTTACTTTAAGATGCTGGGCGTTCATCCAATAATCAGTGATGTGCAGGTTAGATGAGTTGACCATACAAAATTTCCCATAGTGTTCTGGATGTTAAAGGTTATGTGCATTAGTCGAGTTAAATGCAGAATAATAGGGTAGAGAAATGACTGTGGGAGTTATGCTCTTTGGAGAGTCAGTGCGGATCTGTCGGAACAAATGACTTGCTTCCACACGATAGGGCTTCTCTGAATGTTTCCTTTTAAATTAAAATAAGTCTTGGCAGTACCCACACTTTAAAGCACCAAATTCCATTTTTTTCCTTAATTCCTTGCTGCATCTAAATGCTAAAAGTTTGGGTTTCATAAACAAGAATAGCAATATCCGTTTGTGCTCCACAGGTTTTGTAGTCTGTCTTCATTTAAATAACAAGCAGGCCTTTTGATTACTTCGATGATGCCATTTTTCTTTCTGACATTAAACTCCAACATCGAAGTGGCTGCTCACTCATTCAATCGGTCCCTATATTATTTCTGATTTCATCACGACGTACTTTACCAATTTCTTATCCATAATCGGCGAACATGAATACATTGCATTCTGCCACTGCAAGTTATTCACATAGATTGGAAATAATTGTGGATCCGGAACATATTCTTCTGATACTCCACTAGTTATGTCTTTCTAACCTGATAGAAGACCCATTGTTCCCAATTCTGTTTGTTGATCATTTCTCAATCCGTTCTCATATGTCACTCCAAAAATTGTCAGCTTATGAAATAATCATTAATTAATATTTCAACGGATCTCTGACAAAAGCTGGGAAAGTTGTGTCATCGATAGCCACAGGTGACGTACCGGAGGTCTGGAAGGTGGCTCATGTGAAGCCCTTATTTAATTAATGTGGTATGGAAAAACCAGGGAATTAATTGCTCATTGAGCCTTACATCAGTGGAGGGCAAAATGTTCAAAAGGATTCTGAGGCATACGATTCACATGCATTTGGAAAGGCAAGGAATGATCATTAATAGTTGACATGGCCTTATGCATGAAAATGGTGTCGCACTATCTGGCTGGTGCCTTTTACAGAAATAATGAAGAAGATTGGTAAAGGCAGAGCCGTGCGCATTGTATGAATGAACTCAAGCAAGGCATTCAACAATGTTCCACAGAGTAGACTGATCAGCAAGATTAGATCACATGGATTCCATGGAGAGTTAGCCATTTCAATACAAAACTGACATGAATGTACGAGTCAGAGCGTGAAAGTGGAGGGCTGGTTTACGGGATTTGGCCTGTGACCAATGGCGTGCCGCAAGGACTCGTCCTGGATCCACTGCTTTTTGTAATTTTTATAAATGATTTGGATGTCAATATTGGTGGAATCGTTAGTACGTTCACAGATAAAATGGAAATTGGTGCGAAAATCGACAATGAAATGAATTATCCCCTAGTACAACGGTACATTTGTCAGAAGGGTCAATGGACTGAGGATGGAGTTTGTTTGAGAGAAATGTCAAGGAATGCATTTTTGTCAGATTACTCAAGGCAGACCTTAAAGACTTAATGGGTGGGTCCTCCTAAATGTTGCGAAACATAGACAGCTTCTAAAAATCCTAGAATCTCTGCAGAGTGGAAACAGGCCATTTGACAAATCGAGTTCATACCGACTCTACAAACAGCAGTCCACCAGGCAAAATTGTACTCTATTCTCATAACCCTGCATTTCACTTGGTAAATCCACCTAGCCTGCACATCATTGGACTGCAGGAGGAAACTGGAGCTCTGGGACCAAACTCACGCAGACACAAAACAAATGTGCAGTTTGGGGGAAGATTTGTAGCTCGGGTGCTCGTTGTTGTAGTTCTGTTTGCCGAGCTGGAAATTTTTGTTGCAAACGTTTCATCCCCTGTCTAGGTGACATCCTCAGTGCTTGGGAGCCTCCTGTGAAGCGCTTCTGTGGTGTTTCCTCTGGCATTTATAGTGGCCTGTCCCTGCTGCTTCCGGTTGTCAGTTTCAGTTGTCCGCTGTAGTGGCCAGTATATAGGGTCCAGGTCGATGTGTTTGTTGATGGAGTTTGTGGATGAGTGTCATGCTTCTAGGAATTCCCTGGCTGTTCTTTGTTCGGCTTCCCTATAATGGTAGTGTTGTCCCAGTCGAATTCATGTTGCTTGTCGTCTGCGTGTGTGGCTACTAAGGATCCGCATCCATGAACATCAACTAGCCACGAAACGCCACGACCAGCTATCCTTAGTAGCCATACACGCAGACGACAAGCAACATGAATTCGACTGGGACAACACTACCATTATAGGGCAAGCCAAACAAAGAACAGCCAGGGAATTCCAAAAGCATGGCACTCATCCACAAACTCCATCAACAAACACATCGACCTGGACCCAATATACCGGCCACTACAGCGGACAGCTGAAACTGACAACCGGAAGCGGCAGGGACAGGCCACTATAAATGCCGGAGGAAACACCACAGAAGCGCTTCACAGGAGACTCCCAAGCACTGAGGATGTCACCTAGACAGTGGACGAAACGTTTGCAACAAAAATTTCCAGCTCGGCGAACAGAATCACAACATAAAAAATGTGCAAACTTCACATAAGCAGTCATTCGAGGGTGGAATCAAACCCTCGTCCCCGGCACTGTCAGGCAACATTGCTATCCACTCACAAACCAGGTCTCCTATGTGAAGGCGGAGTCACAATTAGATATGGTAAAGAAGAAGGCTTTTCGATTAGATTACATACAGTGTGGAAACAGGCCTTCCGGCCCAAAAAGTCCACACGGACCCTCCGAAGAGCAACCCAACCAGACCCTTTCCTTTTTACCCCTTTTACCCATTAACCCCTTCACCTAAAACTACGGTCAATTTAGCATGGCCAATTCAACTCATCTTCACATCATTGGACTGTGGGAGGAAACCGGAGCACCCGGAGGAAACCCACGCAGACACGGGTAGAACGTGCAAACTCCGCACAGACAGTTGCCCGGGGCGGGAATGGCTGTCAGGCAGCAGTGCTAATAACTGTGCCACCTTGCCGCCCCTACACCTTGCTTTTGTACACTTGGCTTTATTGATTAGTGCGTTTTGTACAGACTTTGGATAACATGTTGAAGTTGTGCAGTACTTTAGCTAGGCTATTATTTAGGCCACTTTTGGAATACTGCATTTAGGCCTGGTATCACTGTTGTAGGAAGGATGTGGTAAAATTTGGAAGGCTGCAGGAAAGGTTTCAAAATATCTCGTTGGAAGATTTGCTCGTCAGTGAGAGACTATAGAGGCTTGGGTTTTTTATTAACTCTGGAGCATCGGAGTAGATACCTAAAAGCGTTAATAAAACTGTGAAAGGCACAGAAATGGTGAATTGCCAAATTCTTTTTCCAAGAGTAGGGAAATCCAAAATTAGAGAGCAAATGTTGAAAGGGAGAGGGCAACGTATAAAAGTGATCAAATGTGCAACTTTTAACGCAGAGTATGATGCATGTGTGGAATGAGTTGGTAGAGGAACAGGTGGAGGCTGGTACTTTTGCAAGATTTAAAAGGAATCTTCATGGGGACATGAATAGGAAGGGTATCGAGAAGAGTAGGCCAAATACTGGCAATTGGATCTCGATTAATAAAGGACATTTGGCTGTCTGGGTGAAATGGAACAAAGAGATATATAGCATGAACTGTCTTCGTTCATGCTATATATCTCAAAAACTCGGTAAAGGCAAATGGGTGTGACGGCCAATCCATGGCATATAACGGAACTAAGAGAGGGCATCGGATCTACAGAAGAAGAATACGAATTGGCCAGGAAGAATAATAGGTCTTAGGATTTGGAGCAGTTTAGAATCCAGTGAGGAAGGACCAAGGAATTGATTAAGAAAGGAAAAATACAGTCCGTAAGTCAGCTTGCAGGGAGCAGAAAGACTACGTAAACGTGAAGAGAAAGCGGTTATTGAAAACAAATGTCGGTCCCCTACAGACAGAAACGGGGAAAAGTACAATAAGGGATAAAGAAATGGCAGAGAAACTGAAGACATAATTTGTTCTGTCTTCACAATAGAGAACAAAAATCAGGTACCAGGAATGTTTGAGAATTCAAGATTGAGTGAGAAGGAAAGAACTGAAGGAGATCGAAATTAGTAGAGAAATGCTGATAGGAAATTTGTGGCGATTTGAAGGTGGATACATTCCCAGGGCCCGATAATCTATACCCAACAGTACTTAACAAAGTGGTTGCAGAAATAACGATGCATTGTGTGACGTCTTCCAAGATTCCCTAGACTCTGGTACAAACACTGCAGATTGGAGGTTACTTAATGTCAATCCAATATTCCAAAAGGGAGGGAGAGAGAAACCAGGGAATAATAGACCTAATGTCCGTTTTGGGGAAAATTCTCGAATCCGTTAACAAAGACTTTATTTTGGAGCATTTAGAAAGCAATTGCAGGATCAGGCAGTGCCCGTGTGGATTCATGAAGGGAAAACCATGTTTTAAGAATCTGTTGGAACTCTCTGAAGATATAGCTAGTAGAGTTGACAAGGGTGAGCCATTCGATGAGCATATTTGGACTTTCAGAATACTTTCGACAAAGTCCCTCATAAGAGATTAATGTGCAAGGAATTGGGGAAAGTGTATTGAGATAGAATGGAAACTGGTTGGCAGAGAGGGAATAAAATATAGGGATTAATGGGTCTCTTTAAAATTGGCAGACAGTAACTAGCGGATTGCCACAACGATCGGTGCTAGGATCCCTGCTATTCAATATTTCTTAATGATTAGGAAACAAAAAGTAACATCCAAAATTTTGCAGTTGGGTGGCGAGAATGCAATGTTCCTCCAGCATAATCTGCAAAGGCAGTAGATTCGCCAATTTAAGGACATTTCAATGATCATTGGATAAGTGTATGGCTGAAAATTGAATAGTGTCGTTTGAATGGGCATCTGATTGGTTCCACAGATCGGTGCAATCGAGGACCAAAAGGCCTGTACTGCACTGTACAGGCAGTACACTGCACTGTACTTTCACGTGTGAATTGTTGCTTTTCGGAAAGTCCAATGGAGATAGGAATTTCATGATGAATGTTAAAGCCTTACGGAGTGCAGTCGACAAGAAGGACGTTGGAGCTGTTGCTCATAACCCTGTGAAAGTGGGGTCACAGGCAGACAAGGCAGTGAAGGATGCTTTCGACACATTGACCGTCATCAATGAGGATATTGAATGTAGAGGTTGGGAAGTTATGGCGCAGTTACGCAGCACATTGGTGAGGCTGCACGTCGAATATTGTGACCTTGTCACCGGCAGTATGTTATTAAACGAGAAGCAGTGCAATACAAATTTAAAAGGACGTTGCCTCGACACATTGGTCTGAGTTCATGGAAAAGTCTTATCAAACTAGCCTTTTTTCTTTTGACCATAAGAGAATGAGGGCGAAACTTCTGGCAACGTATAAGATTAGATTAGATTAGATTAGATTGCTTACAGTGTGGAAACAGGCCCTTCGGCCCAACAAGTCCACACTGCCCGCCGAAGCGCAACCCACCCATACCCCTACATTTACCCCTTACCTAACACTACGGGCAATTTAGCATGGCCAATTCACCTGACCTGCACATTTTTGGACTGTGGGAGGAAACCGGATCACCTGGAGGAAACCCACGCAGAAACGGGGAGAACGTGCAAACTCCACACAGTCAGTCGCCTGAGGCGGGAATTGAACCCGGGTCTCTGGCGCTGTGAGGCAGCAGTGCGAACCACTGTACCAAGATCTTGAGAGCCATGGATAGTTCGCATGCACTAAGCATTTTTCCCAGTGTTGGGCAACAGAGGGTTGGAGAGCATCAGTTCAAGACTAGAGGGGAACGAATAAAAGGGCACCTAAGGGGGATCCTTTATAGACAGAAGTTGAAACATATTTGAGACCAGGCAAAAGTGAGTACTGCGGATGCAGAGTCAGGAGTATGGTGCTGGAAAAACACAGCAGGACAGGCAGCATCCGATGAGCAGTAAAATCGACGTTTTGGGTAAAAGCCCTTCATTAGGAATGAGGCTGGGAGCCTCGGGGTGGAGAGATAAATGAGAAGGGGTGAGGCTGGGGTGAAGATAGCTGAGAGTGCAACAGGTGGATGGAGGTGTGGGTAAAGGTGATAGTTGGGAGGAAAAGGTGGTGCAGATAGGTGGGATGAAAAATGGACAGATGAGATAGTTTATGAGGACGATGCGAGCTGAAAGGTTTGTACTGTTGAAAGGAAAGGGGAAGGGTAATGAGTACAACTGGGGAAATCGACACTGATCCGTTGCAGTTGAAGTGTCCCGATGTTCTTCCTCCAGGCATTGGGTGGTGTGGGAATGGCGATGGAGGAGGCCCAGGACCTGCATGTCTTCGGCATAGTGGGAGAGGGAGTTGAAGTGTTCAACCATGGCGTGGTAAAGTTGGTTGCCATGCTTAAAGAAAGACACCATCCGCTCTGTTGTGTGGTCGAACTGGTCGTTCTTGAAGCGGATGCGGGAGAGCCCGGCGGAATTAGGAATAAGGGAGAGCATTTTTGCAGGAGGCAGATATGGAGTCAGCTGCCAGCGGACATGGTTGAAGAGTTTATATTAACAACATTTCAACGGCGTTTGGGCAAATACATGGAAAATTTGGAAGCATTTGGGCAAGTGCAAATTAATGGGTTTAGCTTGGACGGACATTTCGGTCAGCTTCGAACAGTTTTTGGCCAAAGAATATGTGTCATGCTGTAGAACTCTGTAACTGTCTGACACTTTGGTCAAAGATATGGCGGTAACACAACCTGGTTCTCACTGTGTGGACTCGCACACCAATTAACGTGGTGCGTTTGGCGAAATTTACTTAGCCTCACAGTCAAATTCTACTCCCAGATTCGAGTCAACTGGCACTTCGCAAGCAGAAAACATAAGATCAAGCTAAACCTTTATCATTTGACATATGCTCTTTTTTTTTCGACCAGGGACATCCCACTGCATATTTGGCGGGCTCCACCAATCTTATTCATTTTTTGTCCAATAGCCCCAAAAATAAAATGTCTGGATATTCACTTTACAATATCGGAGACCCTGTAGCCATGCCTCTCCAATGCCATTAAATCAATGCCTTTTAATAAAATGTATGCATTGAAATCCTCAATCTTCTTTGAGACTACTACACAGATTCAGACAGTATCTTTCCTTCAGCTTTTTAACCGATCATTTCCAGCTTCATTGTCAATTTATTCCTCAATTTGACTGGTCAAGACACAGCCTGCTATCGTCATACTCACAGAACCTGTCCTAATAGATAATGTTTGATGAAGTACCATCACAATCTCTGACTATACCCTGTCTCTTCATCAGGATAGATCTAGCACTGGTGGTGTTATACTGCAATGTAGTCAAGTTACATTGGAATTCATCAACATCTATTCCAGAATCTTAGAAATGCCATGGCAACTTGCTCTAATTGTCATATAAAGGACATCCTCTGCCCTCCACACCACAGTTCATTGGTAAATCAGAACTCCTCCATATTGAAAACAATCCAGAAGAGGCACTGAGAAGGACAAGGACACAGAATGTACTCTGGGTATGATACTCAGATGTGCATCACCAAGCGCATCTTCACAGGCAAACCGTTCACTGAATGGGGAGATTTGCTGGAGCAGTAGGGGTATCGTACTCGGGGATTTTAGTTTTCTGAACGTATATTGTGGCGGCCAGCGGTTGAAGGGCTTAGATGTGCTGAACGTTTTAATTGCATTCAGGAAAGTTTTCCCAAACAGTATGTAAATGGTCCTACCCGGGAAGAGGCAAAACACGACCAACTGTTGGGAAATAGTACAGGATAGAGAAGACATGAAGGAGACAACAGTGAAGGAGCACTTTCGAACGAGAGACCCTAGTTCTATTAATTTAATATAGTTATGGCGAGGAACAAAACTGGCCCATAGTTTAAAGTTCTGAATTGGAACAAGGCGAATTTGACGGTATTAGACAGAAACTTGCAGGGGTTTATTGGAGTAGTTCGGTTGCATCAAACGTTCCTCACAACTGGGCAGCCTTCAAACGTGAGATCGCTATAGGTCAAGTTCTATATGGCCCTGTGAGGATAAAGGGCAATGTTAGCAGGAACAGGCAATCCTTGATAACAAAAATATTGAGGCTTCAACGTGAACAATGAAGGAGACGTGTCGCAGTTGCAGATGGCTGAGGTTAAGGGAACCTCTGGAGGTATTAGAGATTTTAAAGTTAGGTAACCTCTTCGATGGAGCTGGCAAAATACTTATGATTTTCGAATAAATAAGAAAGGGAGAACAAAAAAATCCAATATTGAGATCTGATGCTTAAATAATGGAAAATACAATAGGATAATGGCAGAGATGGAAACATTTATTTGGAAGCAAAGAATACATGGTGGGACAGTTGAGGAACGGTAAAAGGTTTTCAAAGCATTTTTCAAAGCAAAAGTATATGCCAGTAAACAGAAGGAATATAAGACAGGGGCAAACAGCCATGAATGTTTTAGAAAATATGGGAGATTAGGCATTGCAAGTGTCATAGACAAGTGGGAAACTAGGATATTGGGATAACTTTAACGGTCAACAGAAAGCCCCAAAAAGCTATAAATAAAAGTAAGAGAGATTAGTCGGTCAAAATGATAAGACGGACAGCGAAAGTTTCTACAAAGTTGTGAAACGATAAAGAATGGCTGAGAGAAGCTTTGGTCCTTTCGAACACGAGAAGCAGGATTAATAATGGGAGGTGACAAAATAACCCCGGCATTGAACTGATATTTTTTGTCGGTCTACAAAATTGAGGGAACGAATTACATGTGACTAATCGATGACAAAGTAAACAACGTTCAGTGAGGAACGAGAAACGATCATTAGCACGTAAGATGTATTGTTGGAAAAGTTAATGTTTCAAAAGAAGGCGAATCTTCTGGAACTGAAGAAATACATTCCATGGTACTAAAAGAGATAACGGGCGAAACAGAACTCACAATAATATTAAAAAAAAAACACTTCTGCCTGGGAGCAGTGCCTGCAGATGATAAAACATCAAATGTGTCGCCGTTATTAAGACAAGAAGGTAGACAGAGGATAGGGAATTTGAGGTCAGTAAGCTTTACTTCCATAGTGGGTAAAATGCTTGAATCTATTATCAAGCAAGAAATGGCAGGACATCGAGATAGAAATTTTCCAATTGGGCATACGCAGCATGGATTCATAAATGACAGTACAGATATATCTATTTTACTGAATTCTACGAAGGCATGACGACACATTGGATAACGGGGACCCAGTAGGTTTAGTGCATTTACATTTCCAATAGATTGCCAACAAAGTGCCATAAAACATAGTGCTCCATAATATCGGGCAACTGTCAGTGTGAAGCTTGCACATTCTCCCCGTGTCTGAGGGAGTTTCCTCCGGGTGCTTCGGTTTCTTCCCACAGTCCAAAGATGTGCAGGTTAGGTGAATTGGCCGTGCTAAATTGCAGTAGTGTTAGCTTCATTAGGCAGGGGTAAATGTAGGGGAATGCGGCTGGTTGTGTTGCTGTTCGGAGGGTCGGTGAGGACTTGTTGGGCCGAAAGGCCTGTTTCCACACTGTAGGGAATCTAATCTAATCATAAAGGTGCATGGCGTTACAGGCAATGCGTTGCATGGATAGAGAACTGGTTAACTAACAGGAAGCAAAGAAAGGCTACAAATGCGCGATTTTCTGGTTGGCGAACAATGGCTAGAGGTGTGTCTCAGGGATCAGTGCTGGGAGTGGAACTCTTTACAATTTGTACGGATGACCTGCAGTCTGGGGCCATATATAATGTTTTAAAGTTTCCTGATTACACGATCACAAGCAGTTGAGCAAAGTGCATGGAGGACTCTGAAAGTGTGCAGAAGGATATAGATAGTCTAAGTTAGTGGAAAAAGGTCTGGCAGATGCAATACAATTTTGATAAATTTGAATCGTCAATCTTGGTTGGAATAAGAGCAAAAAGGAATATTAATTCAATAGGAAAAATGCAGCATGCTGCTGTGTAGACGGATCTGGGAGACCTTGAGCATGAATCGCAATAGATTGGTTTGTAGGGACATGCAGTAATTCAGAAAGCAAATGCAATTTTCTCCATCATTGCGAGAAGGATTGAATTTAGGAGCCGGAAGGTTATGTTAAAGCTATGTAGAGTTTTTGGTGAGTTCATGTCTCGGGTACTTTGTGCAGTTCAGGTCTCCTTAATTAAGAAAATGGTGCTGGCACGGGAAGTATGTCGAGGCGATACACAACGTTGATTCATGAAAAAAAATGTTGGTTTATGAGAAGACACTGAATAGAATGTGATTGCATTAATTGAAGTATAGAAGGATGAGTGAGCTGATAGAAACGTGCAGAAAGAGATGTTGATGTGCATAATGTTGAGAGGCATGGACAGAGTATATTGATAGACATGTGTCCCCATGACGGAAATTTATATCACGAGAGGACATAATGTTTAGGCGGCTGTCAAGAAATGTCAGAGGTAGGTTAGCTATTCAGAGACTGGTGGGTATGTTGAATGCACTGGCAGTAGTGGTAGCAGAGTTAGATATATGAGAAACATTTAACAGACTCTGGCACATGGAATTTAGTACAATGAAGTGTATGTGGGTTAGTCTGATCTTAGAGTAGGGAGAAAGAATGGCACAGCATCGACAGTCGAAGGACCTGTACTGTGCTATACTGTTCTATGTTCTGTATAAAAGTAGGACAGGAATCGATAAGATCTAAGCAGGATAAATGTTACGAAAGGCAGTCGTAGCCTCAAAATTAGATGAATCAGATTTAGGATTGAATTGAGGAGGAATGTCTTCACACAAACGGTTGTGAGTCTGTGGAATGCCCTGCCCAGTGTAATTGTTGATGCCTCCACATTGAATGTTTTTAATGCTAAGATCGATTTTATTTTAACAGTAAAGGGATGAAGCGTTAAATTGAGAGGATGAATGAAAGGAGCTGAGGCCAGGAAAACGTCAGCCAAGATCTTATTGATATGTGCAGCGGGCTTGAAGGGCCATGTAGCCCACTGTTGCTCCTTGATGTTGTGTTCTAGAAAGGTTTTTCCTGTCAAGCAACAATAGTCTTATGCTCATCATTGGACTTTTGATTCCAGATTTGTATTGAATTCAAATTCCACCATCTTCCTTGGCTGAATTCGAACTCAGGCACTTAGAGCAATGCCTGTGTCTTCAGAGAAATATCCATGCGAGAATATCACTTCGTCATCAGCATAAAGCCAGATGACACATCGGTTCAGCATGGAGCATGCTGCAGATCAAGCAAGTGTACTGCTCAATAAAATCTGGCAATCTGGCCAGAATGGGGCATTATGTAGACACGTCAATGTATTGTTCTATGCACCCACTTTCGATATCTCTCTGGCACATATGGAGTTCTGCACAGCACAATTACATTAACCCATAAAACCGAGATGGATATCTGGCGACCACGGGGTAGCTGTCCATTGAATCACAATGAATTGATCTGGAAACTTGGATCAGTTATCCTCCCAGCATGCAAATCCACTGACAACACAGCAGTGCATTTCTTGTTAACATTGTATTACATTTCTCACTTCTCAGTGGTGGGGAAAGTTGAAGCCCATGCTGTAAATGACAGGACGTACGGTTCCCATAATTTTACAGATCCATGTCTTTTCTGTGCCATGATGAGGGGTGCTGTGCTGTGAAAATCATTAGCAGAGAGAGATGATGGGCGGGGGGGGGGGGGGGGGGGGGGGTCAGTTTGAATTTTTTTATTTGGCAAATGGGCAGAAAGGTGATATTGAGAGATATTGTTATGAAAGGATGTATTCAGAACGATTTCAGAATGCTGAAATGAAAATATTTCGATTGTATCTTGCAACATGTGCCAACATTTCCAGGAATCGTGAGTGACCAAAATATTGGTGTGAGGACAGAGGATGAAAGCACTGGGTGATCATTCGTTCTACAGCTTTGTACCCGAGAGTGGGGTCAACACACTCTTCGAATCATCGGGATGAATCATAAAATAATTTGTCTAAGTGTCATTTTCATTGAGTTTGACAGAGGGATCGTCTGCACGGGACTGCACTAATTTTCTGGTGATATCCGATCAAACTCATCTAAGTAATTACCTACCCCACCCCATGACATATCTGTTACTCATTGAGAGTCTGTTTCTTGAATTCATCAGAGCTAGTATTACTCGTCATCATAAGGAAAATCCTGGGTATTCTGTGATCCCTGCCAAAGGTACTAGCTTTGAAAAGGTGATTGACATTTCTTTATCTGGAGCTGCTCTGCACGACATAGTCAGAGCATGGAAGATAAAGGAGAAGTGCACCACGATCTGTCGGCCGGTGCCTGAAGATCCTGGTGGACAGACAAGTACAAATGTGAGCCGTTATCTTCCGAAAAGAAACCAAACCACCGGCACACCAACTATGGCTGAGCTAATCACTCAGATCGGTAAAATATTTTCGATCTGCAGAAATGTCCAATAGTAAAAGAGAAGGGTCATTATCTTCCCTGTTTTGCCAGCATAATCGTCAATGTATTCACTCTGCTCCCTCACACTCTTTGAATACCTGTTAATGCATTAACAGACTAAGAAAGCTCAATCGTCTGCCAATTACATTTGCAAAGTCCAAACAAGCCACGTGCTCTACTATGCTGATTCGAGCATGCAGCATCTTCCCTCCCGCTTTCACCTATGCACCCCCCCCCCCCCCCCATGGTTATAGAATTTTTCTGGATGATGTTATTCCTGGGATGATCTAGACAATGTTCAAAACAATTCTCAGATTCTGTAAAACGTCATTCCACCAAGTATGTAACACAAAAGGAGAAAGAGTGTTTTCTATTATTTTCCAAATCAGGGCATTCGGTCACTCAAACCTGCTCCAAAATACAATGAGATCATGGCTGATGATATATTAGCTGCATGTTATAGGAATTTTCAATCATTCAATCCGTGAGTTCCTGTCACTGACCAGACGGCAATAGGATGGTTTTTGCATCGACTTTCTGCAAGCATGTTTTCGGGAGACATTTCCAATGGGGATGAAACCTTTAAAAAAAAACACCTTACATCAGCTTCATATTTTAATTAATCATGAGCACGCTTTACACAGACCAACACAAAAAAAGTTATTTGTTGGTTATCAAGACACAATCTCAATCAGTAATTCTGATTATTTAGATTGTCCCACCTCATTGTATTCAGCCAACTACAGCATTTAAACACTTGTCCAATTACAAAAAAAATCAATTTCTAGAGCAGAATTTCTTTTGTCCCAACTATTGTCTTCAAACTTATCTAACTTGTAAATTCTTCGTTGTTATCACGTTTTCTATTATTCATTGTACTGGAGTCTTTTTCAATTTTCGTAACTTTGCAGCTTTCCACTCAGTCGGCTGAATGGATGGTTTGAGTTGGACAATCAGCCCAACAGAACAGCTTCAATTCGCACACTGACAGAGGTTCGCATGAAATTTCCGCGTTCACAGCCTTGCCCTTCACTAGAAGTGTGGTGACCCTGACGTTACCTCACAGCGAATGGTGTTCTTTTATTAATGACAGAACAGCTCAATGGTCCTTTGGGGTTATACATTCATTCTATCACAGTTAGCCTTTCTACAATTTCTCCACATTACCATTTTATTTTTGGTGTTTCGTTTTGTGCCACTGTCAGCATTTTCCCCCACATTGCAAATTCTTGCCCTGTTCCCGATAATCCTTGACTCCGTTGACGTTCATGAATCTTCAAGTTAGTGCCTCAGTACTTAGTTTCGCCTTTGAATAATCAGTTTACATTGCAAAAAAAAAACTAATAGCATTGAACTAGAAAATGTGGGACTCCAGTCGATACATTTTCATTCACCTCATAAAGTCCCATTAATCCCAACCTGCCGCATTATGTATGTTAGTCAATCCTCGTGCAAATACATGCAAATACATTATCTGCCACACTGTGAGCGTCTGACATAAGTATTAAACGTTATTTTGTGGGAAAACATCTGGAAAGCGAAACACACTGTCTCTACGTTCCCCGTTATTAAATCTACTGATTATATTGTGAAGGAACTCCAGGAAAATGCTACATACTTTTACAGGGAAAGAGGTAATCTCCTTTTCGCAAAACCATGTTCACACTAATTCAGGGAAATTTTTGAAAACATTTCTGCAATCGCTTCTTGGTTGAGTAACTGAATAATTGCTTCCCATTGGTCTTCACGTTGGATGACACGAGTGATATGCCAACATTTCAACAGAGTGAGGGAGCAGAGCTGTGTATATTGGCCATCACCAAGGAGAAGGTGCTAGAAAAATGAATGGCCTGAAGGTGGACAAATCACAAAGAACAGATCGAAAACATCCTAGAGGTATTATGGAGATAACTGATGTGATGCTGGAGTTGGTAGAGGTGATTCTTTACTAATCACTAAAATCAGCAGGGTCACAGAGAACTCGTAAATGGCTAACGTGACACGTGTTTATAAAAGGAGTAAGGCAAAAGACAGAAAATTGCAGATCAATTTGTCAATATCCGTCTGACTCTGGCTTCATACTCGATGGAGTTCCGAAGGATGAGGGGTTTGTAATTGAAGCTGAGAGGATATTGAATGGAATGGACAGAGTAGATGTTGAGAAGATATTTCCATCGGTAAGATTCTGGAATCTGGTATGAAGTATGACATTTCCTAATTCTTGTGTATGGAAGTGTATGGTAAAATCGGGCAAGGTCAGCCTGGTTTCATCAAGTGAAGCCATGTCTGAGAAATCTGCTCGAATTCATTGTGGAAGTAACGAGCATGTTAGAGCGAGGTGAGGCAATAGATGTTATCTATCAGAACTTCAAGAAAGCCTTTGATAAGGTGTCACGCAGGAGACTACTGAGTAAGATAAGAGCCCATGGTATCAATGGCAAGGTGCCAGCATGGATAGAAGCTTGGATGTCCCACAAAAAGCAAATACGAACCATAAAATCGACCTTCTCAGGATGGCAGCAGGTGACAAGTGTTGTTCCGCAACTGTCAGTGTTGGGAACACTATTTGTATCTTTATATGGTAAAATTTTAGGGACTGTGGGCATTCTCATTAAGTTTGAAGTTGATATGAAGATAGGGAGAGGTACAGGTAGTATGACGGAGGCGAATAGAGTTTAGAATGATTTGGACAAAATCGGGTTTGAGCAAAATAATAACAGGTGGGTAACAACTTGGAAAAGTGAGATGTCATGCACTTTAGGTGGAAGAATAGAATCTAGGACTATTTCTAAATGAGGAGAAGATTCAAAAGTCTGAAGTGCAAAGAGACGTACCGGTTCTCGTCCAGGAATCTCTCAAGGTAAACTTGCAGATTGAGACAATAGTTAGAAAGGCAAATGCTTTGTTGACATCCATTTTGAAAGAACTTGAATATTAAAGCAGGAGTGTACTTCTGAGGCTTTACAAGGCTCTGGTAAGACCACATTTGCAGTATTATGCGCAGTCTTGGGCTCCATATCTCTGGAAGGGTGTAGTGGCCTGGAGTGTATTCAGAGGAGAATCACTGGCATGGTCCCAAGAATAAAAAGCCCCACATACGTTTGAGGGCTCTGGCTTTATACTCGATGTAGATTCGAATGATGACGGGGGATTTAATTGAAACTTACAGAATATTGAATGGCCTGGACAACGTAGACGTTAGGAAGATGTATCGATTACTATGAGAGACCAGGACCCGAGGACACAGCTTTAGACCAAATGGAAGACCTTTTTGAAAGGGAGATAAAGAGAAATTTGTTCAGCCAGAGTGTGTGGAATTCATTGCTACAGAGGTCTGTCGAGGTCAGGCCAATGAGTATAATTATGAATGAGATAGATAGGTTGTTGTGTATCAAGGGGACCAAGGATTACGGGGAGAAAGGGATAGAATGGGTTTGAGAAACCTAACAGCCATGATTGAATGGCGGAGTGGACTCATTTAGCTGAGTGGCCTCATGTCAGCTCTATTGTCTGATGATCTGACAGTATTAAAAAGAGACTCTAGTAACTTCCCAGCAATAATCGTTCAGATAAGTGGCTAATTTATTCCTGTTTTCTGATTTGCTCCTTCTTTGAAGACTGGTGCTACATTTAAAGTTTTCCAGACTTGTTGAAACATTCCTGCAATCGAGGGTGTTTTGGACGGCCCAAACCGTCCATGCCGAACAGATATCCCAATACAATCTAGTCCCACGTGCCATCACCCGGCCCATATCCCGCAAAACTCTTCCTATTCATGTACTCGTCCAAATGCCTGTTATATGTTGCAATGTGTACCAGCCTCCACCACTTCCTCTTGCAGCTCATTCCATACACGTACCATCATCCATGTGGATAGTTTGCCCCATACGTCTCTTTTATATCTTTCTCCTCTCACCCTAAACCTCTGCCCTCTAGTTTTGGACTCACCAACCCCAGGGAAAATACTTTGCCTATTTACCCTCTCCATGCCTCTCATAATTTTGTAAATTTATATATGGTCACCCATCAGCCTCCGACGCTCCAGGAAAACAGCCCCAGCCTGTTTAGCCTCTCCTTATAGATCAAATCCGCAAAGCCTGGCAACATCCTTGTAAATCATTTCTGAACCCTTTCAAGTTTTGCAACATCATTCCGGCAGGAATGATATCAGAATTTCATGCAATATTCCAACAGTGGTCTAACCAATGTCCTGTACAGGTGCAACATGACTCCTAACCTCTGTACTGAATACTCTGAACAATTCAGGAAATAATACCAAACGCCTTCTTCACTTTCGTATATATCTGCGACTCCACTTTCAAGGAACTATGAATCTACACTCCAAAGTCTCATTGTTCAGCAACATTCCCTGGCACCTTACCATTAAGTGTATAAGTCCTGCTAAGATTTGCACTACCAAAATGCAGCACCTCGTATTTATCAAAGGTAAATTCCATCTGCCACTTCTCAGCCCATTGTCACACGTTTGGTCAAGCCCCTGTTGTAATCTGAGGTAACCATCTTCGATATCCACTACACCTCCAATGTTGGTGTAATCTGCAAACTTACTAACTGTACCTCTTATGCTTGCATCCAAATCATTTATGTAAATGACAAAAAGTAGAGGACCCAGCACCGATACTTGTGGCACTCCACTGGTCACAGTCTGAAAAACAACCCTCCACCGCCACTGTCTGTCTTCTATTTTTGAGCCAGTTCTCTATCAAAATGGCTAGTTCTCCCTGTATTCCGTGAGATCTAATCTTGCTAATCAATCTCCCGTTGGGAACATTGTCGAACACCTTACTGTAGTCCATATGGATCACATCTACTGCTCTGCCCTCGTCAATCCTCTATGTTACTTCCTCAAAAAACTGCAACCAAGTTTGTGAGACATGACTTCCCACGCACAAAGCCATGTTGTCTATCCCTAATCAGTCCTTGCCTTTCCAAATACGTAAAAATCCTGTCCCTCAGAATTCCCTCCAACAACTTGCCCACCACCGACGTCAGGCTCACTGGTCTATAGTTCTCTGGCTTGTCCTTACCACCCTTCTTATACAATGGCACCACGTTAGCCAACCTACAGTCTTCCGGCATCACAACTGTGACTATAGATTATTCAAATATCTCAGTAAGAGGCCAAACAATCATTTCTCTTGCTGCTCACAGACTTCTCTGTTGCACCTGATCACGTCCTGGGGATTTATCCGCCTTTACCCGTTTCAAGGCATCCAGCACTTCCTCCTCTGTAATATGGACATGTTGCAAGATGTATCCCTACAGTCTGTATCTTCCATTTCCTTTTCCACAGTAAATACTGATGCAAAATGCTCATTTGGTATCTCCCCCATTTTCAGCGGCTCCACACAAAGGCCGCCTTGCTCATCTTTGAAGGGCCCTATTCTCTCCCGAGTTACCCTTTTGTCCTTATTATTTGTGAAGACGCTTTGAATTTGGATTTGTAAAGACTCGTTGTATTCTCCTTAATTGTATTTGCCAAAGCTATCTCATGTCCCTTTTTGCCCTCCTGATTACCCTACTAAGTATACTTCCACTCCCTTTATTCTCTTCGAAGGTTTCACACGATCTATCCTGTCTATATCTTACATATGCTTCCTTCTTTTTCTTAACTAAACCCTCAATTCCTTTCGTCATCTAGCAGTCCTTATAGCTACCAGCCATTCCTTTCACCCTAGCAGGGATATACTTTCTCTGGACTCTCGTTATGTCATTTCTGCTGGCTTCACATTTTCCAGCCATCCCTTTCCCTGCGAACATCTTCCCCGAATCAGGATCGAATGTTCGTGCCTGATACCATCAAAATTGACCTTTCTCCAATTTAGAGCTTCAACTTTTGGATCTGGTTTATCCATTTCTATCATTATTTTAAATCTAATGGAGTTATGGTTGATGTCCACAAAGTGTTCAAAAGCATGAATCGGTTGCTATTGATTTTACTGCACTTAGACCTATCTGTTTATCCAAACTCTTGTTCGTTTTGTTAGACATAGTTCGAAAACGTTCATCCAATTAACATCTTGCTTATAATACTGGTATAAATTCTCTACCTGTCCCCTGTCACCAGTTTCTCAGTACCAGTACCTAAGATTCCAACATATATGTTCCTGAGGTTTCTTTATTCAAGGGTCACAGACTCATCTTGAATTTCTTCATTTGTTTACGAGTTAAAACATCTGCTTCTGATTCATACAATGAACTGCCCAATTATGGCCTAGACTAGTTCTCACCAGTTTGAATTCGATAGTTTGTAATTGAAAAGTGTCCTTCACAGCCTTGGAGCCATGCGTTGTTCTTCTTCCCATGGAGTCGTTCTTTTTGACTTCAATCAGTCATTGCTGAGCGCTATGAAATGTTTCCTAAAGTGTCTGCCACAGTTCATGCATTCACCTCCCCCCGGTTCTACTTTCACATCCCACTTTTGACAAGATGTAAGATTTAAAAAGAAAACCGGAATTTCGATGCTTGGTTCTTCTTAATCATTCAAGAAGAACTTCCGCTTCTGGCTGAATACATGATCAGCTGAAAGTGACTTCATTTTCGCAGTTTCTCCCCCTCCAACACTTCTCATCTAATTATGCTATATTGCAGTGGGAAGCTTCAGACATGACCACATTTTCCCTCCATGAAGGATCGTCATCAGCTAAAGCTTGTGGGCAGACCCTTTAGCTGTGACTGTACAAGCTCGCACACGTCTACATACCCCTTTCCCTCCTTTACTTCCTTTCCAGAAGAGTGATAGAGACTCATATATACTGACATTTCACTGCGTTCGTCTCCACCTTCCAAAATAAATCATCGTCCGCCACAGCTGCCATCTCCAGCAGAACAGGATGATTAAAAACATGTTTTGCCTTCTGTCCACTATCAGTCTTTCACAGGGGCCATTACAATCTGTAACTCCCATCACCCGAACACATCCCGACTCCCCCATAGTACCTACCCTTTCAATTGCAGAAGCTGCAACACTTATCCATTCACCTCTTCTCTCCTCCCTGCCCAAGACCCCGCATCTTCCAGGTGAAGCAGCATTTCAGATGTACTCTTTCAATCCAGTATACTATCACTGCTGCTCAAAATGCAGCCTCATTTACATTGGCAAGACCGAACAGAGACTGCTTTAATAAAGTAGGAATAACGCTGACATGCTCATTGTTTTGCCATTTTAATAAGTTGCCGTGCTCTCCTCCTAATATTTCAATGGGCTGGGTTGTTGCAATGCTTCTGCAAAGTACAATCCAACCCGGAACAACACCTCCCTTTCCACTTTGATATATTACGGTTTAAAGGGCATTATGTTTAATTCCATAACGTCACAGATCCAAGCCACTATTTCTGTTCTCTACTTTTTTAAATATAGATTCTTCGTACTGCTCTCCCTATGATATTGTTTGTCTTGCTCAGCAGAGTTAAACGATGTCTCCCATTCACGCATTGATTATACCAATTTTGTAACTGTTTCTCTAACAATGCAATTAACAGCCAGTTTCTCTTTTGCATATAGACTACGCAGCCCATATTTCAAGGTGCACCCTCCACCTAGGGCAATATATTAAAATGACCATTTTGGAATGATTTCAGTTCCGAAGAATTGACCTACTAGAGTTGAAACGTTCCCTTCGTTTCTCTGTCTTCACACATACTGGCAGAACTGTCACGTTTCTCCTGAAAATAAAAGACTCAATCTGAATAAAACCAAGAGATGTGGATGATGGAAATTTGGCACAAAACAAAAATTGCTGGAAAAACTGAAGCGTTCTGAATAAGTGTCAGTGGATCCGATTCAATAGCTCTGCATTTTTGCCACAGATGCTGCGGGAGCCACTTAGTTTCCACAGCAATTTCTGTTTTTGAATACATTTCAAAATTATTTGTGCCGAAGCAGGACAAAAGATCTGATCAGCATGGAATGACACCCAGGACACACACCAGGACGCGAAGAACAGCATAAGCTGGACATTTCCATTGTTTCCGAACTAAATGATACAGAACTGGCTCAAAGGTAGAAGACAGAGGGTGGTGATGGAGGGTTGTTTTTCAGACTGGAGGCCTGTGACCAGTGGAGTGCCACAAGGATCGGTGTTGGGCCATCTACCTTTTGTCATTTACATAAATGATTTGGATGCGAGCATAAGAGGTACAGTTAGTAAGTTTTTGATGACACCAAAATTGGAGGTGTAGTGGACAACGAAGAGGGTTTCCTCAGATTACATCAGGATCTGGACCAGATGGGCCAATGGGCTGAGAAGTGGCAGATAGAGTTGAATTCAGATAAATGCGAGGTGCTGCATTTTAGGAAAGGAAGTCTTCGCAGGATTTATACACTTAATGGTAAAGTCCCAGGAAGTGCTGCTGAACAAAGAGACCTTAGAGTGCAGGTTCATAGATCCTTGAAAGTGGAGTCGCAGGTAAATAGGATAGTGAAGAAGACGTTTGGTATGGATTCATTTATTCGTCAGAGTATTGAGTACAGGAGTTGGGAGGTCATGATGTGGCTGTACAGGACATTGGTTAGGCCAATGTTGAAATATTGCGTGCAATTCTGGTCTCCTTCCTATGGGAAAGATGCTGTGAACCTTGGAAGGGTTCAGAAAAGATTTACAAGCATGTTGCCAGGGTTGGATGATCTGAGCTACAGGGAGAGGCTGAACAGGCTGGGGCTGCTTTCCTTGGAGCGTCGAAGACTGAGGGGTGATCTTATAGAGGTTTACAAAATTATGAGGGTCATGGATAGGATAAATAGACAAAGTCTTCTCCCAGGGGCCGGGGAGTCCAGAACTAGAGGGCATAGGTTTAGGGTGAAAGGGGAAAGATATAAAAGACAACTAAGGGACAGCGTTTTCACGCAGAGGGTGGTACATGTATGGAATGAGCTGCCAGAGGATGTGGTGGAGTTTGGTGCAATTGCAACAAATAAGAGGCATTTGGATGGGTATATGAACAGGAAGGGTTCAGAGGGATATGTGCCGGGTGCTGGCAGGTGGGAATAGATTGGGTTGGGATATCTGGTCGGCATGGATAGATTGGACTGAAGGGCCTGTTTCCATGCTGTACATCTCTATGACTCTATGACTCTATAAATAACGTGGAAACAGCGACTATCCAAAGTGCACGTTCACGGGAGAAACAGAGCAAAACAGAGTCACTTTAAAAACAGAACTGGACAATACTCAAGTTGAAACGATTCAGAAGAATACGTTAAACAGTTTTCAAAAATGTAAACTTTGCACCACGGGGACAACCCAGAAGAATGAGAATACTAGAATAATACTGTGACCTCTCAGAAGACCAGAGTAAGCTGTTGAGTCCAGCGACGATGTGTGAATGGGTCTCGGTGTGAATTGGGGTGCATGAAACAGATATTCATGCAGATACTGGAGCTCAAAACGGAGAATATATGCGGTGCTGTGCAGCAGAATCATAATTGTATTCAACAACAATCTGTAACATTCTGGTCGGAAAACTACTTTAGTCTACCATTACAACCAAGCATGTTTTGACAAGATTTATAGCTCAGTTTCAGGTTCTGGATATAGGCTTGCTCCCAGAGCTCGAAGTTTCGTTTTCAGTGGGCAAACCTACATCCATTACAATCATGCTGATGGTTCAGAGATGAATGCATACAAACATGCCAGGGTCAGAAGCATGTGTACCTGAAACTGAAGACAATCAGTTAAAGCAACTGCACTTGAATGCCTGACTCCAAACAGGTGAACAGGTGATAGGCAGGGTGAAAAAAATCCCAAGAACAACAGAAGAGATTTAAGCTGTGCATTTCTGCCACATCCAGTCATAAACAATTTTGGACTGTTAAACCATTTTCAGCATCCGCATCTCTTGCTTTTGTTGAAAATGAATCTGTTATTTTCAGGAGAAATGTAACGTGTGTGGCAGCACCTGTAAAGACAGCGAAACAGAGGTAACATTTCAAGTCTAGTGTGACACTTCCTAAGAACTGAAAATAATTGGAAAATGGATTCTTTAATCTGTTTTGAGACAAGGAAACTCCACAAATATCTCAATCGTCAAGCACAGAATAGTCCAGCACAACAGCAATGTAAGGCATGAGTACCTGCATCATCTTCAGCTCGAGGATCATGATACACCTCTCTCTTATCATGATATTCGCTGAATCACAAATGACATTCTTGATACAATTCGAATCACTACACGTGACATCAAGAAACAGCTGAACACAGGAACACAAAAAAGGCGGTGAGCCCTGATACCATTCTGGACATACCCTGATAGCAATACGACTTGAGGACATGCGATGCACAATAAGCCGTATCACTGAGGATGTTCTTACATTTCAGCTCCAACTCTGACGTCTCCCAATCATTGTGGAAAATTGCTCAAATATGTCCATCCCTCATAGGACAATAATTAAAACCTGACCAATTGCCATTTCCTCAGTCTTATCATAATAGTTAAATTGGTGGACGTTCTTTTTGACAGAGCTTTTAAGCCACATGGAAATAACTTCCCAGAATCGTTTCCGATAGCTCACCATGTTGAGATTATGCTGTTGTGGGAATGTCACTGGATAACTAATCCAGTCCAGGCTAATGCACTGGCAGCTGGTGGAAGCTAAAAATAATTTATCGAAAATCGATTCATAATGTGTGGAGTCTTTAACATTGGCCTTGAATCCAATGATCGTTCAGAAACAGAAATTTACTTCAGGAATGTATTTTCAGGAAGCAAATATACCGTGCTTTCCTGGGCGAAATGTGATTGTATTCACAGACACATGTGTTTAATTCTAAAATGGTCTCTGAAATCGCCAAGCAAGACATTCAGTTACCTCAAACTGCTGCAGGTTCTTAAAGGAGAAAACAAGACAGAACACCCAATACTAGCCACAGTGTCAGAAAAGCGAACGGAAATCGCAGTCCAGTCTACCTTACAGAGACCTCCTTCGAAACGTCTGAGAGTCTGTGTCAACATATACAGAGGTTTCCCACAGAACCCACAGTAGAAGGAGAAGGAATAAAACATTTAATCAAATCATCATGTACCAATTTTAGTTCATGTCTCAGCACCTCTTCAACGCTCTTCGTGCAATAAATTATGAAAAAAACGCAGGAACTGCAATCATCCCTACGACCGATTAAGCATCCTCCCATTCAATTTAACAATTGCTAATCCTTTGTCTCCATGCCACAAAGTTGTTGTCTATACATGCCTTTCCTGTCGATCAATTCATCGACTTGATTCTTATTTTTATCCAGTGCCTTGGCTTCCACACCATTGTGGATAAATTAAGGCCGGCAGGTGCCGGAGGTCAGAATCAATGATTGTGGTACTGGAAACGTACAGCCAGTCGGGGAACATCTGAAGAGGTGGAGAGTCGACGTTTCGGGCAAACGCCCTTCATCAGAAATGGCATCACCTCTGCCCTGAAGCGCTTCAGTTACATCCTGAAGCAGAATCGCTACTGCAGCCACATCTCCATCTTTAGCACTGGACTCCGGGCTAGATTCATCACATTCAGGACCATACCAAGACAACCACTGCCGAAGAAACTGTTCTCGCACTGGATCTTCCCCTGTGTCTACACGTACACTCGCTGCAGTTAACCCTGGCACAACTCAGGGCTATACTCTCTCAGACTTATAAAGGGCCACTGCTGTTCTTCACCCTCAGAAGAATTCACACAATTAATAAATATTTTTCTCCACCATATCAGACATCAAGCAACATTAGTAGACTAAACTTTCATGGACGCACCTTCCACCCAGGTGTCCTCAACCATCCCAGAAGCTTCTTCCAGCCTCCAGAACCAATCTGACGCCATTGGCCGCGATGATATCGGAGTACAACAGGGTCAGGTTCTAGCCCTCACCACCAGAGCGAGCGTAACTTGCAAAAGTGCTGTCTCAGTCGATACCATAACAATGCACACAAGCGTGACAGTCTCCACGAGCACGCCAAGCTCAATTTCGACAACAGGTCCTAGCTCCGAGCCCTGCCAAGTTTCCACCATCCCCTCAGAACTCTCCCTCACTGGGGATGTGCGATCTGTCCTCAGCAAAGTCTTCACCTTCATCTCCCTATGCTACAGGATCAAGGAATTCGACACATGTTATTATATCGAACACAATTATGCCATCTACAGCTCTATGCTTACTTTATTCCACCAGAACTACCGCCCCCGGTCGGTTGATCCTTTCTTCAGACTGCAATACAATCCTTTTACCTGAACACTCCGTGCTGCTGTCTTACATGCACTTGAACTCTTCATTTCCAACTGATACCGTGATGTTGAATATCTCAACATGTCCACCCCTTGCCCAGTCCATCCTCTGACCCGAGCAACGCAGAACCCTCCTCTCACTCCACTCCAGCCCTTACCTCACCATCAAACCTGTGGATAAGATGGAGGCGCAGTTGTTGTTAGGCACACAGACCTCTACACCGTCGGAGTCAACGACCAACATCTGGACACCACTTCTGACTGCCCACTGGACCACGTCGTCATCACCCATCACCAAACTATAATCTCCAAGACCATACATAATCTCATCACCTCAGGGGATATCTCCCTCACAGTCTCCATCCTCAATCCGGGAACCCCACACACCCGATGCTACAGCACTCCTGATGAAGAGCTTATGCCCGAAACTTTGACTCTCTTGCTGCTCGGATGCTGCGTGACAGACTGTGCTTTTCCAGAGCCACACTCTTCGACGACGACCTCCACAGCCTTATGTTCTCGAGAATTCCCCAGATTCACAACTGTCTGAGATCATTTATTCTGATCTCAGTGCAGAGTGGCCTACCTGTATCGAATAGGAATTATCATCCTTGCTGCCAAAATGTTTAAGATTGACAGACCTTTTTTTTGTTTCACTGAAATCGCCTCTCATTTTCCGAAACTTCACCAAATGCATGTTAAACTGACTGTGTGGAGTTTGCACATTCTCCTCGTGTCTGATCCGGTTTCGTCCCAAAGTCCAAGGATGGTCAGGTTAGGCGAATTGGCCCTGTTAAATTGCCCACAGTGCAAGGTGCTTTAAGCAGAGGGAAATGGGTCTCGGTGGGTAACTCTTCAGTGTGTCGTTGTGGACTGGTTGGGCCGAAGGGTCTGTTTCCGCACTATAGGGAATCTAATTTAATCGAATTTAATCTAATAGATCAGACGTCTGCTCATAGAAGAAGCTTGCCATCCTCGAGTTCAGTCTGAGAATCCTTCGTTGCATCCCTCTTGAGCAAGTATATCTTTCATTAAGAAAGGTGATGAAAACTACACACAGCATTCTACAATATTCAAGATGAAGTCAAACCAAGGTTCTGTGCATCCCTTCTATGACAACCCTACTCCTGATCTCAAATCCCTTTTGAATTGAAAATCAACAAACCATTTATCTTCCTTACTTATTTCTGTTCCTGTAACATTGCTTCCTTGACTGACGACCAAGGCGGTCTAGGTCGTTTCCAACCTTACTTCCACCCACTTGGCAGGGTCTATCCATGCTGATCCTCGCGCCAAGTCGATTATCCCCAGTATCAACTTCCGGCTTCAGAACTCACTGCCATGATTTTCAGCCATCAGAAGATTTGGAATGATTGTATCGGATTCCCCCAAACACATTTTTAATACTTATTGTCACTGGTTATGTCCCAAGCACAAATATCCTACTAGTAATTGTCTTTTAAAGCAGAAAAATGTATTTATTGCGACTCTCTCTTTTTCTGTAAACTCTCGAATGTTACACCATGCCACTATATTAGACCCAGCTAATGGACATTCGACTTGGGGCTTCACCAAACTATTTCTGAAAATCCAAATGCACTGTTTCCACTGTTGCTTTCTAATTACTTACTAGTCTGTTTTTTAAGTATGATTCTTATTTCATAAATCCATGTCAACATTTTCTATGCTTACTACCTGTAAGTTAATTTAATTGTTTAAGTTCCTTGGTATTGCATCCTCTGTAGTAGAAGTTTTCATTGCGCTGACTGCCTATATTTGGAAGAACGGACTGTAATTAACCGTTAACATTCTGCCTCATTTACAATTAGATGAGGTATATTTGTTACTTTCACATCGGCCAATTCTGTTGCAGAATTTTCACGATTTAGAAGGAGTCAAGCAAACCATTCCTTGTTACAATGACCATGTTGTTTGGTACCCGAAAGTGCAGATTATTAGTCCATGGGGAATTATCATATTTCAGTCCAAATAATTTCTCCAAAGCTGTGGATTCGCACTTACACCATTTCCCTTTCCTCACAAGATATCGTTTTCCTAGTATTTCTGGAAAGTATTTTTGGTTTATTTGCTTTCTTCATTCAAGTCAACACGAAAGTAGTTGCTTCATAGTTCTGTGATTTTCCTGTTTTCAATTCTCCTGATTCAGACTATAATGCAGCTGCAATTACCTCCTCCAACCTGCTATCTTTGTCTGTTTTGAGAAGTTTATGCAAATCATCTTGTTAACTTACTCTACAGAAACCCACCATTTCTTGTCTTAAGCTGTTCACTACTTGACCTTCCACGATCATGCTATCACAGAAACATAGATTCTGTACGGTCAGATATACAGGACGATCTACACTTGCGCTGCTATGTGGCGAGCTGCAATGAAAGGCTAAGCCAATTATTTTTCGTTTCTGAGGGTACCCTTGGTCACTACCCTTTCAGTAAGTGTATTGCAGAACCCCAATGCCTTTGGATATGAAACAATCCTCGAATCCTCTCTTAACCTCAAATCATTCACTTTCAAAGCCTGCTCTCATGTTATTGGCCCGTTGACTAAAAGGAATAGCTAATTTCTATCCACGCATCCATGCTCTTTGCACTCTTGTAGTTCTGATTATGTCTCTGTCAGCCTTCTCTGCTCCACAGCAAAAACTTGACCTTTTGCAGTATCTCTTCACAGCTGATATGTTCCATCCCAGGCACAATACTGGTGACGCTCCTCTGTCCCCACCCCACCCCAGTTCAATCACATCATTCCTGTCATGTGACGTACAGAACTGCACACAGTATTCACACAGTATTCCATTGTAGGCGAACTGGATTAGTTTAGATTAGACTAGATTACTTTACAACGTGGAAACAGACCCTTCGGCCCAACAAGTCCACACCGACCCGCCGAAGCACAAACCACCCATACCCCTACATTTACACCTTACCTAACACTACGGACAATTTAGCATGGCCAATTCACCTGACCTGCACATCTTTGGACTGTGGGAGGAAACCGGAGCACACCGGAGCACCCGGAGGAAACCCACACAGACACGGGGAGAATGTGCAAACTCCACACAGTCACTTGCCTGAGGCGGGAATTGAACCCGGGTCTCTGGCGCTGTGACGCAGCAGTGCTAACCACTGTGCCACCGTGCCGCCCACTGAAACTAAATTCATGCATTGCGCTAATAATCTCTGCTTAGCTGGATAAAGGCGATATTTAGGGTCCATTACACCTTCTTAATTAGCCTAAAACCGGCCCAGTCACATTCAGGGGTTTGTGGAGAAGCACCCTCTCAGATTTGCCCATCTGAACATTCCATCTGTGTCTTCAAGAAACAAGAGACATTTTGCCTCACTGCCAACCAGCCAGTCATTTTCTGTATCAAACACCAACTTACATATCTCATTCTGTCTGCCCCTTCAATATTCACATTCATATCGTTTGTGAATAGCTCAAAGTATAAGGGGAACAACACTGATCCCAGTAGCAAGCCAGCGTTCACTCATGTCATCACACAAACGGCTTTCTACCAGTACTCTTTGTTTCTTACATCTAAAGCAATTTTGAATGTAAATTGCCACGTTAAACTCGATGACATGAGATTTTGCGTTCTTTATCAGTTTCCCATTTGGGGCGTTATCGAAAAACGTGCTGGTTAGCCAGCTGAACGTCCTCATTAAAAAATCAACAAACTTTGTAAGGAATACCTTCCATCTGATAAAGTCATGCCGACTCTCCCTGTTGAAGCAATGCCTTTCGAAATGGTGATCGATTTTCTCCTTCCTTATTTTCTGCAGTAGTGTCCAGAACACTGGTCTGATACTCGTTGGTCTGTTGTTACCAACTCTGTCACTACCATCTTTCTTGAAAAATGAAACGCATTAGCTGTTCGGAAATCTACTGGTATCTCCACTGTGGACGGATTTATTTTAACAATTTGGTTCAGGTCCTTTCCTCTCGTCTCCAAGAGTGGCCTGGGATACAAATTCTACGGATCTGGGGATTTTTCCGTTTTAATAATAGACAAAACCATCCATCACGGATGGCATCTTCTCTCAACCTGCTCAATAGCTTCACGGTCCATTTGCTCAAAATCTGTACTTGTATCGTATCTCCAAGGTAAAAACGACGCAAAACACTCATGTAATAATCAATGAATGGTTCTTCAGCTTCGCACGCAGATTGACACTTCGGTTTCTAATGGGCCTGAATACCTTTCTGATTATTCTGTTCCACTTGAAATACTTGGGCCATGTCTTGGGATTCTCCCTAATCTTGCCTTCCAGCACTTCTCCATATCCATTCTCAGTCGTTGATGCAATTTTAGTAAGTCTCTTATTGGAAAGCATATTGTTATGGATTTGGAGAAAGGAAATTTGCAGTTCAGAGAAAGGGATCTTAGCGTTGTGAATCGTTGTTGCTTAATGTTCACTTTTAGAGTTGAAAAATAAATTGATGTTATTTTGATTAAATAATGGGATTTGAGATTTAACTGTCACTCATAGTCTAACGGACATGTGTAGCTAGTTGAACTTTTCTGGGTGTTTGGTTTAATTGACAAAGGGATTCACCGCTGTGATATAACATTTGCTAAACATGTTTTGTCCGCATATCCACTGTTCTGCATTCAACCTTTTTTTAAATTCTCCTTTTAAATATCGATCGAAGCTTTTAGATGGTTTATATGTCTTGTTAGATTAGATTGATTTCCTTTGGGTTATCTTTTCAGTTTCTTGGTCCTCCTTTGCTGGGTCCCAAATGTATCTGCATCCATTCTACATCATAATATCTGTCAGTTTTCAAGCTGCCTCCTCTGATCTCATGCAATCCTTAATCTCTGCTTTAATCATCGATGAGTAAACTTTCCCTTTTGCTGTTTGCACCTTGAGATATATATATATTTTCCACATTGCTGTATTTCTATAAATGACAGATATTGTCTGTCTTCCATTAAATGTTTTTCTTTTACTTTTCTAATTCACTGGAACCAAGTTGCCCTCACAACTTCATGCGTGGTATGACTCAGGCTCATGAATATAACTTCAAAAGAAAGCAATAAATGTTTAGTATTCAGACCCCATGTAAAGTTCAATATATTATAATCAGTATTCGCAAAAGCTCCTTTAATACAAGGTTTTCTATGAAAATATCTGATCACACAACACCAAAATAGTCTGATCTCTGGCTTTGGGCTCACCATATTGTTAAGGGAAACCATCTCACACACGTTCATGAAATGGATTTTTCCAGCATTATCATTCACCTGGTTAACAAAGGAAGATGTAAGTTGAATTCGTTCATTATAACTGTTTTACTCACATACGTGTACATATAATTTCTTGTTTTATAACACGCCCAACATTTGTTTGCTTTTTTCACTTGATATAAAAAATTCCTACCAATGTTGGCTTTTGCTTGCTGTTTTCTCCACCAAAGCAGATTCAGTGAAGTCTGAGCAAAGTGTGCTCTATGGAGATTAATGGTAGATTCAGGCGAGATATTCTGCGAGGCCTATCTTGAAGTTGAAGTCAGCTTGCCACATCTTCTCTGTTCTTCCCAAGCATCACTGTGACATTTTCACGAGGATTTTCATTATGCCGTTGGAGAAGAGAACGACAATGACATTTGAAAATCGCTATGCATTCCACCAGACAACTGAGATTGCTCCAAACTATGTCGAAATATTACAGCAGGCTGGCAAAATGTTACTGCCGCTGCACAGGATTTTGGTGAGATCACATCTGGACAGATATGAACTCCTCACTGAAGCACTCATATTGTTGCATTGGTAGCAGCTTAGAGATGTTTCCCTCAACTGATTCCCTGCAGTGACGTTGTTAACTTATATAGATAGGAAACAGTGAAAAACTACACAACACCAATAAAGTTAAAAATTACACTGACGAATGAACAGCGCTCCGAAAGCTTGTACGTCCAAATAAACCTGTTTCACTATGAACTGGTGTTGTGCAATTTTTAGCTTTATCCACCCAAATCCAGCTTCGCCTCATCCACATGAACGGAATGAAGATTGCATTGATCCAATACCCATTTGAAATTCCAAGAATGAAAGATTATCGATTTTATTTTCATAGTTCAACAGAAGGATGTATCAAAAGAAGCCGTTTACACAGTAAATGCAAGGTTCTGTTCTGCTCCTTGAGCCTGTTACGAAGGAACAGCAGAAGAATGTTCAGGTCTTCGACCCTGTCTCACCAAAGCAGGACGTGGCTATTCTATCCCCTGGAGCTGATATATTGTTTCAGGGAGAAGCTAATCAGCCCCTCGATCCTATAACTCTGAATAAAGAGCAGACCATGGAGCATCTCTACTATGTTACACAGTATGTAACCAGGATGTGGAAGAGGATATAAATTGTCTGAGGATTGGGTACATTGGAATAAGAGGAGGCCATTCAGCCCTTAAGCTTGCCTTTCCCTTCAGTTCGATGAAACCCCGCTCCTGAAGGCCGGCAACCCTCAACTGTTTGTGTATCGAACCTGAATCAATACATAATCCCAACCACCCAAACACCCAACACCACACCCAACTTGCAAAAAAACTGGAGTAATGCAGCTCCTCGACTGCCTGGCTAAAGAAGTTTCGGTAGTTGCTACCCATTAAGAGAAGGAAACACGGCCCATAAATTCGCCATAACTTACTTAAATGAACAGAAGAAAGGAGTGACTGGTCCTGACAACAAGGCAGTGTTTGATTGAGGATAGTAACAAGGAGCCTGAACAAGATTGAACTAAATGGTAGTCATACGGTTACATCCCATTGATTGGATTCATTCACAGCACTACATGGTTGCTGGATATCAAGCATCTCAGTTCGGCATATTTCTATTGGTGATCGTCAGAGTGCCTTCCACGACACAATCAGCTGCTTGAACGAATTTTTCCACCATTATAAGATTTGGATTTTCCTGAATATGACATAATGTTGAGAACAGTTGTCACCCCTCAGGAAGTGAATCAGCAAAATCTAGATAACATTCAAGTTTGAGATATTAAAGTGTTAGGAATATTCATGTGACACATTACTGCTGGACGCTGTTCATTTCCAATAAATAAAGAAAATGAGCTCATTCAGCAACTCAAGTTGATGTCACAGGAATATGATGAAGCTATTCCGCCAATAGAAACTATTGGATAACAAGAGGCATATTTCATTCATTCCCTCCTGCCTATTACACAGGATGACAATTGGTCTAGTCAGCACATAGAGCTGTTAAACAGGAACCAATGGATGAACACATGTTCCTTGAATCTCTTCGCGTGGATCAGAAGGAGGTCATTCAATATCTAGAGTCAAAAACACAGGAACAGGAAAGGCCATTTAGCACATCAACCACTTACGCCAAAATAGGAGAATGGCATTGATATTGCAACATGACAGATCAATGAAGAAGACACTGCAAACAGGTTGCTCCATTTTGTCCCCACGGCTCCATTTCAAATCGAACATGTGTGCATGAGTCATGTTTCATCTCCGTGAAGACAGGTAGTCTCATTAGCTGGTGGAATAGCTAACTTTTTCAGAAGTAAGACATCTGTGCCGTTGTCAGATTTGTGAGTAACATGACGTTCAGTTCAGTGTCACATGTCAACTGCAAACTAAGATGGTGGGAATTCGTTCAAGCTTGGATCTTTCTTTTAACCAAAATTAGGTCCCTAGAGAGGTGTGCAAACTCTCAGCAAAACGCTAATCACAAGGAAAATTCATGCAATTTCTCACACGATCTGCTTCTTTCCTTGGATATAACGAATGTTTAACCATCTCACTGGAGTACAAGTTAAACACTCATTTCCTTTCCACTCTCCTCAAGGTAGCATCATCCCAGGGATTAATCTGGTGAAACTACTTTGCACTCTGTCTGTGTCACGGAGAATATTCCTTCTAAAAGAGAGACAATCAGTACACCCAAGGCACAAGTACTGCTTCAAGCATTTTCTGCAACTCTCGAAAGGTATCTTTAAAACTACAGTCGAATTACTTCGCAAGGAAGACGAACATACCATTTACTATCCTGATTACTTGCTGCCCCAGTATGAATTATGTTAGTGATTAATTATCAAGAACATCCAGATGCTTTTCGACAACAGCATGTCCCAACTTTTTGCATCGAAGAAATATCGAACGCGATGGATGGAATTTGTGGCCCAGTTCACAATTATTTCTTTATCTTGAAAATAAATCTGATCCTAGCATTGCCAAAGTAACAGTATCATCACAACTGCCAATGAAGTCGATTGGAGATGCGAGGCAAGCCATGGCATATTTGTATTACCTCATTGAATCTGGCCTACATATGACTCGAAACCCACAGCATTGTCGTTGACTCGAAATTGTAAGTTGAAATGACCAACCTATGACTCATTATATCAATCACTACAAAGTCTCAAAGAAATGAAACCGAAATGTTTTATGCATCGAAAATATGCAATACATGCCGCTTCAAGGCGACAACTCAGCAAAACTTCTCAAGGGCAATTGGGAAAGGCAAATAAATGCTCGCCCATCCAGCGACACCCATGTCCTATTAATGACTTCAAGAAGATGATCACACTCAAGGACAAGAAAGAGAAGAACTATAAGTCATTTTCAACAGGGGCTTGAATATATACGCACGTGAGCATGATGTTCAGGAAAATGAGACAAGGCGAAAAATAAACGAGATGAAACGAACCGTTTTTTTTCATCCCAGATAATCATCAACAATCCTCTTGCTTGATTATTTTTTTCATTCTCTCTCCATTTCCATCTATTCAACTCACCCTTTCTCCACTTCAAAACACATATACCTGTCAACAGGTAAATCACGCAATTTCACTGGTGTTTCCAATTCCAATGTATGTTCGATGGACTCAAAATACAAACTCTGTTTTTATCTCCACCCGAGGCTGCCAAACGTATTCAGTTTATCTGGCACTTTCAGATCTCCGGTATCTTTCTTTATTTGACTTAACGTTTCATTTTTATTCGTTGTTTTATGGAATGTCGGCAACACTGGCAATTTGTTGACCCGCATTCAATACCATTGAATGTTTGCAGTCTACAAGGCAGTATAGAGCAAAACACATTGCTGTGGATCTGAGGACACTCTTATTCCAGCCGAGTAAACAATGTTAGATTTACTTAACAAATGACAACTTCCAATCAGGTCGGTTTTTATACAAAATGATGTTGGTGTTTAGTTTTCTGTCTTTGAAATTCGCTTTTGCTCCTATTTTTGTCATTTTGATTTTAATTTCTGCAAAACTTGAACTAAGATTTGAAACTGTGTCTTTGGAGTAATAACTTGTACTCTGAAAAATGGGTCCAACAATATTGGTATAAGTCCATAATACATGGTTTTATAGTAAGGTTGTTTGACGGGTAATTAAGAGGACAGGTTATTTGTCTAAAGACAATTTCAAATCTTAGTACAGCTGATGCGGGACTTAAATTCAAATGATAAGAATTGAAGGAAAAACGAATTTCGAAGATAACAAACATAACATTAACAACATTTTGTCTAAAAGCCTATCAGTGTCAAGGATGTCCTTTTGTCAAGAAATCTCACATTATTTATTGGGCTTTATTAAGAGTGACTTCAGACTCAAAACGACGTGTTTAGTTCTATACTGCCTGGTGTAATGGTGAAAGTCAAAGGCAATTCGTGATTGTCCTTAAAATGTTGCCCTTGCCAGTGTTACCAACATCCCATGAAATAATAAAATTAAAGGCTAAATCAAATAACAATGCCTGAGATCTGTAAAAAAAAAAACAGAAAGCTCCAGGAACACTGACAAGGTTTAGCAGCTTTGAGCCATTAGAAAAACTGACGACTCTCACACAGTATCGTTATCGTGAAGCAACTTTGGAGAGAAGAACACATGTGTAATGAAAATATTTGTAACTCAACGAGTGTACAGGAGAGCGCTGGAATAACGCCTGAGATTGACCAAGGTGTAGATATGGTTTATTCAGCAACAGCACTCACATAGGGTTGGAGACAGGGGATATTATGGAGCTGACAGTGAACAGGTTTGTTGATGGAAAGAATCCAGAGATATAAATCGGATCAGTGCTAAAAGGTCACTCAACATTGTGAACAGTCTTGTTCTCAGACGTTTATGAGGGTGTGGTCCGAAATTCGAGAATAATAAATGAAGTTTATTATTGAAAGAGAAGACAGTAGTTTCTATATTTGCGAAGTAAAGAAAATAGAAATAGCAATGACGATCAACATCATGTGTGAAATTTATAAATGGATAGAGGTAGAGAGACTTACCAGGAATACCAACAATAGCGAGGATAGGATAGTAACCTGCCTGAATAATCATTAGTACAGCTTCTATTCGTTGTGGTAACGTTAACCAAGGCGAAGAAAGATAATAAAGACCGGAGGATAAACTCCTGGCCATTGGCGTAACATTCCAGTCAATTGTTCTCATATTCTGATTCATTGTAATAGATTTCCAGTCCATTGTTCTCAGACTCTGATACACGGTTGCAACATTCCAGTCTACTGTTGTCAGATTTAGATCTCTTTATCTGACTCTGCAGCTGCTGATCCGTGTTAGTGTAGGTTGTGATGCATTTTCTGACAAAAAAAACAGGTTAGTGTTGAAAGAATCACCTTCCTAATAAGAGAAACAAAGTGACACAATTCGAATCCATGGAGACTGACATCAATCACAGTCACTGAACAAACATTTCCAGTTAACTATTTTCAATACAGCACCTTCAATTCATAAATAAAACTGGTTAGGATTAGATGTTGACCTCGCTGGCTATTGTTCTTATTTCCCGTTGCCAATTTCTCCTGCTGAGTCAGTTGTGACGGAAAGTAATGGATGCTTCCTTTCGGAGGCCAGATGATTCTGCTGTGCTGTCCAATTACAATGCTGTAACCACCGTCACCACATGTCAAACACAATCAAGATGCTGTTTTTGTGTTGGTCTCTTCTCCACTATAAAACCTGCCGAGCAAAAGGTTGTCACTGGGCCTAGCTGGTTTGACCACACAAGGGAATTGTGAATTTGTCCAGACGTTCCTCTCATTGTCCTAAGATGACAAATTGTAAATTCAGTGACGAATGTACTTCAGGAACGTTTTTATTTATAAAATGACAAACATCGATTTGATTTGCTTTAAAACAGTATTGTTTACTTTTTCTAAAAAAAAACAGTCCATTTTCATTGTGGTGTGTACAAAGATATTATTTACTTAAACTAATGAATTACTTCGACAGGGTTAGAATAAATATGGTATTGGATCGGAGACAGAAAGGAAGGCAGACACAGGCAGTGGAAACTGGTGGGCAATAGAAAGATATTCTGCAGTTAGTAGTACTCTGTCATCACTGTTTCTGACAGGCAGGATAAAATGAAATGCAGATCAAGGAAACTGATTACAGATGAGAGATGGAATGCCAAACGACAATGTGAACAGAACAGAAAACTTTTCAATTAGATCTACGGAATCACATTTTATATGTACATTTTATATCACAGTTTATCAATGGTGATAAGATTGTTCGTATCTTCATAGGATATTGAAAATTAAAAACAGACACAGATAACAAAATATGTTGTGGTACCTGGGGATTACATTACAATTAACGAGCTGATGCAGTCATCATGGGCTGAGTAACAACCATCTTTGCTCTAATTTTTCAGATATGTATTAAAGGTTTTCAGATCCTGAAGGGACAACCTTGTTCATTGAAGGGCACAGAGTGCATCATCATTCACAATCGATTCCTGTTGTATCATGAAGGGTAGCTGCCTATAAATTTTGGACATAAAATCATTTTCCTCAGATTCGCGCATTCACGAAGACATTAGCAAAGAAATGTTTTGTTTGTAGCTTTAAGAAGAAACAGACTATGGTGTAATACGAGGTTTAGCGGCACAACAGCTCAAGTAATGGGAAGACGAATGAACTGTATTGTCCAAATATAACCAGGTTCATATGTAGACGCGTCAAGAAAAGCAAGATGCTGGAGATTATGGAAATTTGAAATACAAACAGAAAATAGTGGAGAAATGCAGCAAATGAGTCATTATCAGGAGAGAGAAAGTGTGTTACCACATCTAGAACGATGTGAAGCTGTTCTGATAAAGTCAAGTTCAACTCAAAAAGTTAATCTTGCTTCTGTCTTTCAGATGCTGCCAGACCTGATTAGCTTTTAAAGCACTTTTTCTTTTTACTTTTGGACAATGGCAATTTATCTGATCTGAACAGAACAGTGAAGTTGCTAATTCTATTGACTTGTAAGTATTTGGTACTGATGTTTAATGAGAAATTACATCTGAGTTTCACAGGTAGCTAAATACTGATAAAGTATTGCATTGCGGCAACTCGCCATGACAATGTTGAACTCAATGGCACTGACAATGTGCTATCAGGTATATGAAAGTAACTGATTGAAAACGATGGAGATCGTTAACTCAGTATGATGTCGTGCTCCTGATGTCGCTGGTTTCACACTGGTCTGGCAACGTATTACCTTACTGAGACTTTAGAATAATATGTAAAAAGAAAAGTATGTCTTGGTATTTTTAACAGTCCATATATATCCATGGAGTTTGGAAGGCGCAATGGAGGGAGAGTTTATGTATCATCTGCAATAACTCTGGAGAAGATGGCAGGGAGCTCCCTTCTTGAACTTCTTCTATTCAAGATGAGCAAAGCTGTTTGCGAGCAGATTCCAAGGTTTTTAACAAACTATGATGAAGGAAGAGCAAATTAGTCCCGATTTTTTGTGATTTGGATGACGGTAAGGTGTGGCAGTGAAAAAATGTACAGCAAGTCAGGTAGCATCCGAGGAGCAAGAGAGTCAACGTTTCGGGCATAACCTTTATCGTAAGGAAGCCAGTCTGATCTCAGCCCAAATGACATTGGGACATTAGCCGAAATAATAAAGATAAATTGTTCGATTCGAAAGACTTGATTGAACATTGTGTTAACTGTCATTACAATATTCAAAAGAAAATTAAAACATGGGCTTTGACTCTGTTCGGAGATGCTGAACCTGTTGTTATGAGGCTGATTGGTTAAGTAGAATGTCAGAGGACAAGAAAGAAGCTCCACTCAGTATCACTGAACATTACCATCCTGGTTGCAGGTGCATTAGACAATGGTAAATACGCATTACTGAACATTGGACATTGACCGTTCAGACCTCGTCATTCATTGATTACCAAGAGTAACATAGAAATTAGCAGTTTCATCATTCTCATTGCAGGGTAAAAAGGTAAAGGAGGGTCGGGGGAGTGGGAGTAATAGGTGTCATACAGTTGGTGTGACAGAAGAGAAGGGTGAAGGCAAATGGTCAGTGCAAGAATATGTAGCAGCAAAAGCGGGGGGGCTAGGGAAGTAGGCGTGAAAGGAAAGAGGAAGAAGAAGGCAGAGGAGTAGCAGATGAAGTATTAGTAGCAGAGAAAAGCCTGTATTTGGAGAAGACAGATTGATTGGCTATCAAACACCACTGTTTGGGAAAATCAGGATTGGGTGTCGATTGAAATTTGAGAACAGATTCCTTTTACCTTTTCCACCTAACACTTGATTCTTGTTCAGGTTGTGCATTCACTCTTCATTTTTGGATCTTCATCAAGTGTAGACGACTTTTCTTTCTCCATAAATGCTTTGTTCCAACCTTTTTAAACTTTTTTACAATGGGAAGAGCAGTGAATTTTTGCTCTATTAATTTGCTTCCGGTTCAACGTGGTCATGAAAATATCATTTGATCTCTTACAGTGTGTCTATAATGTAGAAGTTCATGGCATCTTTATCCTCATCACTCCAGCTCTTTGAAACAAAATTAATGAATGAATCTTTGCCCAACCTACCGATAAAATAAAGTCCTTCAGCTTTGAATATCATGGGGAATGTTGCCAAAAAAAGCATACAACAATCCACGTAACTTCCAAATGTTGCAGGGCAAGTTGTTGAAACCTAGTAAGACATGAATGAAAGGCAGAGTTTAATTGGAGAATTCAGCTCTAAGCCCACTATTTGTGGCTTCCTCATGAAAAGAATTAAATTGCATCACTGTGTAAATACATTGAAATAAGAAAATCAAGAGACTGGAATTATCAATGCTTCTTCTACGAATAACATCTGGGGAAAGTGAAAGAAATCAAGGTGTGTTTCTGATATTTATAAATAATGAGAATGTGGGAATGAGGTGCGGGGGAACAATAAATAATTTTACATATTTTTAAAGATCACCCATTTAGTGCACAGTGCGGAGCAAATTGTTAAGTTACAAGACTATATAACTGGATTGCTCTGATGACCAGATCAATTGCTGATTAAGACAAGACAATATTCAAACTATGAATAAAGGTTCGATATCCTTGGCTTTTTATTGGAGCACAGAATGTTGAGTGGATACCTGATTTATGCATAAGCGAGAATGAGATATATGGAGAGGGTGAACTGACAGCAGCTGTTCACCTTAGTCAAGGTTTCAACAACAAGGCAATGCAAGTTTAAAGTGAAGGACAAGACGGTGAGAGAGGATTTGTGGAATCTGTTTTGAACTTAAAGGGTGGTCAGTGTCCTGAGTGCACGCCATAGGAGGGTGCAAACTTTGTAAAATACTTGAATAAGCAGAATTGATTAGTGTCTTCTGCAATGTTTGATTTTATGCAATAGCACCCAACAACGATCTGACATGTTGTGTAGCAACAGCCGATGTCACTTGCTAGTTTGGTACGTTGATTATGCTAAGAAAGTGGTTATATTACGGATCAACATCGTCTCGTGAAGCATTAGCACTTAGTCAACTTAGGACAGCACAGCCATTCGTGTAAACATTTAAGATAATTCACACGCTCAAAGCAAAAAAAAAATCTCATAACCTGTCGAAATCCTTCTGCAGTCTCATCGCCTCCTCAATACTATCTGCCCTTCTATCTACCTTGTATCTATTGGTAGAATGTCCTCTGTTCCTCACTCTAGTTCATTGATGTATAAAGTGAGAAGTCTTGGTCCTCACAATGGCCATAGCAGCGCATCACTTGTCATCAGCTGCCATCATGAGGAAACTATGTTATTTCCATTCTCTGCTTTCTGCCAAACAACCAAATTTAAATCCATGCTAGCCACTTACCTCTAATATCATGGGCCTTATGTTACTCAGCAGTCTCCTGTGCGGCACCTTGTCAAAGGCCTTCTTGAAGTCCAGGTAGATAACAACTATTGGCTCTCCTTGGTCTAATCTGCTTGTTACATCGTCAAAGTAATCCAGTAGATTTGTCAGACAAGACCTTCTCTTGACGAAACTGTGCCCTGTTTTACCGCATAATTCCAAGTTTTCAGAAATCTCATCCATCACAACGGACTCCAAAATCTTAGCCACGACTGAAGTTAGGCTTTTTCGCCTGTAATTTTCCATCTTCTGCTGAAGTGCGTTTCTAAATACTGGTGTTATGTTAACGATATTACCGACCTCGGGGACCGTCTCTGACTCTAGTGATTTCCGAAAGATCAACGCTAATGCCTCCACGTTCTCTTCAGCTGTCTCCTTTCGAACTCTGGGGTATAGTTCATCTGGGGTATAGTTCATATACTTTCCTGAAGAAGGGCTTATGCCCGAAACGTCGATTCTCCTGTTCCCGGGATGCTGGCTGACCTGCTGCGCGTTTCCAGCAACACATTTTCAGTATAGTTCATCTGGGCCAAGTGATTTATCCTCTTGCAGGCCTTTCAGTTTTTCTAGCACATTCTCTTTGGTTGTGGCACCACACTCAGCTCTGCTCTCTTACACTCTTGAATTATTCCTATTTTACTCGTGTATTCCACTGTGAAGACTGACACGAAGTGAATGCTCGGCTTGTCAGCCATTTCTTTGATCCCATCTACTGTCTTTCCAGTGTCATTTTGTAGCGATCCAATGTCCACTTTGTTTCTCTTTTGCCATTTTTATGTCAAAAGGAACTGTTTCCGTCCTCCGTTACATTATAAGATATCTTACCCTCTGCTGGTTTTTATAAGCTTCCCATTCCTTTGGTTTGTGACTGACCTTCTCCGCATTATATTTTCTCTCCTTTGCTTTAATGCTATTCCTGCCTCCCTTAATCAGGCATTGTTGCATCACCCTCCTTTTGGTTCTGCCTCATTAATGATTACCAGAATTATTATGAGTGGAAGTCAGAACAAGAAAGAAGCAGTCGCTTTATTGGGTATTTTCTACAGACCCACAACCACAACAGAGACACGGAGGAGCAGATTGGGATGCAGGAAAGGTGCAGAGTTAACAGGTTCCTTGCCATGAATGACTTTAAATTCCCTAATACTGATTGCAACCTCCTTCGTTCAATTATTTTAAATGGAGCAGTTTCTGTCAGGTGTGCCCAGTAACGGTTCCTGAAGCAATATGCAGATAGCGGACCAGAGGATTGGCCATATTGGATTTGGTCCTTGGCCACGAAACAGGCTAGGGGTCAGACCTCTTGTGAGAGAGCATTTCAGTGATAGTGATCACAACTTCCTGATCATTACTTTAATCAGGTATAGGGAAAGGCGTAGAGAGTAGGGGTAAGCATATAATTGGTGAAGGATGTAAGTACAATGGTATTAAGCAAGAATTGGGGCGAGTAAATTGGGAACAGATGTTCTCCGGGAAATGCAGGACAGAAATGTGGAAGCAAATGCTAAATGTGCAGGTCAGGCTTGTCCCTTTGAGGCAAGGAAGGGATGGAATGTTGAAAGACCCTTGGGTGAAAAGTGATGTGGAGCATCTCGTCAAGAGGAAGAAGGAAGCTTAATTAAGGTCGAGGAGGCAAGGATCAGAGAGGTCTCGAAAGGTTTGCAAGGTCGACAGGAAATAACTGAAGAATGGGCTTAGGAGAGCGAGCATGGATGATGAAAAAGATTTAGTAGGCAGGATTAAGGAAAACCCAAAGGTATTCTGTACTTATGTAAGGAAGAAGAGAAGAGCCAGAGTGAGCGTGGGTCCGATCAGGGATAGTGAAGGGAACTTGTGACTGGAGTCGGAGGAGGTAGGGACGACTTTGTTTTAGCATTCACTACTGAGAGGGATCTTGACGTTTGTAAGGACAGCAAGAAACATACTGATATGTTCGAACAGGTTGATGTTAAGAATGAGAATCTACTGCCAAAAAATGTTAAAACTATGAGGATAGATACGTAACCTTGGCCAGACAGGAGAAAACCAAGACTTCTTGAGAAAGCGAAGGGAGAGATTGCTGCACCTTTGGCGTTGACATTGTGTTCTTACTGTCCACTGGCGGTGTGACGGCTGATTGGAAATTGGCAAATCTTATTCCCTTGTTCAAAAAGTGGAATAAGGATAATCCCGGCAATTACAGATCAGTCAGTCGTACGCCTGAGGTGGGAAAATTACAGCAGAGGACTATAAGTTGTAGGATATTTTATTGTTTGGAAAGCCATAGCATGATTAGAGATCGTCAGCATGGCTTTGTAAGGGGCAGGCAATGCCTTATAAGCCTTATTGAATTCTTGGATTCACATTGTTGGAGGTAGAGCAGTGGATGTGGTGCACAGGGATGTTAGAAAGGCGTTTGATAAGGTTCCCCATGGTCTGCATATTCAGGAAGTAAGGGTGCATGGGAAGCGTGGAAATTTGACTATTTGGGTAAGGAATGGGCTGGCCCATGGAGGACAGACGATTGTAGCACTTGGAAAATATTCAACATGGAGGAAGGTCACCAATGGTGCTCCACAGGAATCTGTTCTGGGACCTCTATGTGATGTATATGGATGGCTTGAATGGGGAGCAGAAGGCTCGGTAAATACGTTTGCCAATGATACAAAGGTTTGTGGAGTGGTACGGTCGCCAAAGATGCAGCAATCTCTCCCTTCGCTTCATCTGGAAGTCTTGGTTAAATCTCGTCTGGAGTAGAGTGGTGCTGGAAAAGCACAGCAGCAGCAACGGTTCTCCTTCAAGATCCTCCGCTCGACAACTGCAGTGCTTTTCCAGCATCACTCTACTCCAGAATCTGGTTTCTAGCATCTGCAGTCATTGTTCTTACCTAGTATATTTAAATCCCGTCTGGCCAAGGGAACTTATCTATCCTCATATTTTTCCATTTTTACAGCCGATCCTCATTCTTAACATGATCCTGTTCGAACGTATCAATTTATTTCTCCCTGTCCTCACAAACGTCAAATTCCCTCTCAGTAGTGAATGCTGAAAGAAAGTCTTCATTAAGGAGTGGTAGGTAGTGGGGATTTATTCACTTTTATTTCAGAGGGAAAAAAACATATATTCTGAACACAGGACACTGTAAATTGCAGTGCAGTACATGATCTTCAGGCCTCGATGCTGCGATGACCTGTGAAACCAATTAAAAGCCCATCTCAAATGCACGATTCATTATCACCCATACGTTTCTCCAATGATTAATTAATCATCCTTAATTTGGCGAGTCCATTACTGTTGCAGGCAGGGCATTCCACGCTGTTACTACTCTCCCCATGTTGTTATGTTGTTTGGATGAAAGACGAACGTCTGCTGAAATAAATAATTCTTCTACTCTGAGTTTAAAGAAAGCAAACGTACAAGAGGCAGACAACAGAAGATATTCAAAGACCTTTCAATAGCCAACGTGAAGAAAGTTAAATATCACACAAAACCCGATTACAATCCAACAGGTTTAATCGGAAGCACTAACGTTTGGAACGCTGCTCCTTCATCAGTGGGCACAGCCACCTGATGAAGGAGCAGCGCGCCAAAACATCGTGCTTCCAATTAAACCTTTGGATTGTAATCCAATGGACTTGAGCCTGGTGTTCTGTGATTTTTAACTTTGTACATCCCAATCCAACACCGGCATGTCCAAACCGTCAAGAAATGCAGTTTCGAAATCAACAATTGGGAAAGAAATGTCAAGGACAGGAAACTCTGGCAAACCATCATTCGCGAAGGAACAACAACTTTCGAAAACAACAGATGTGCAGAATCAGAAGAAAGAGAAGAAAACTGAAAGTGAGGCAAGAACAACAAAACCCCGATCTGCGAGGTGGAACTACGTGTCCTAAATGCGAAGGACATTTTCAGTCAAGAGTGGACTCATAAGCCACTTCAGAGCCCATAAATAAATGAAAGGAACAAATACCATCATCCTCAAACTCGACGGACCGCCACGTCACAGACTCTCCTCCTTATTGTTCTTAACGTGTTCGAGAAAATCACAAATCAAACTGAAATACCCGCCTGAAGTATCGTTCTCCTTTGTGGATATAAATGAGAAGTGATTAGTTAAGACATCAGCTATTCATCTAGCTCCAGGCACAGATTTTCCGTTGGTTTCTAACACGCTCCACTCTATCCCTGTTATTTCTCTTACGCTAAACAGTCTAATAAAATACCTATTGACTTTAATAGTATCTGACAAATTTCGTGGCCATTGTTTGTCCTTCAATTTGAAACAGTCCCTTACACTCTCTATACTTCTGAAGGTCTTTGTCTGTTTTTATTGCACTGTATTTTCGATATCGCACTCAAGAATATCACTTGATCAATATTCACTGAACTTGCTGTATTTGCCATTCCCTCTTCGTGGGACACATTTGCACCGTATTCGCACTGTATCACTTTGAATTACTCTCATTCTCTGAATATGCATTCAACAATAAGTAGTTCCTCCAGTCTGTGTTTGCCACATCTTGTCTAATGATATTGATAAGGTCGAGTGATGGAGGTAATCTAATGATAATTGGCCTTCCCCAAACATAGGCACTTAACTTCTGCACTGTCCTTATCTCTTCCCATAATTACTTTGATATTTAGAGTTTTGGTCAATATCCCCGAAAATCTTTAAAAATCCTTATCTTGGAGATTTTGTCCAGTGCTTACAATCCAGCCCTTACTAACATCCGATTCTGTGCTCATTCCTCCAGCCTGTATAGCACAAGAAAAATTGTAACATTTTTAGACCCTACAACACTTCCTCATACAGTCCACAGTACTTCATTCCCTATAACCTTCGATCATCCACGCATACATCACTATCTGTATAAAATCATCCAGTTCCGACATCTTTTCCTGCTAACTTTCCTTCTGTGTAATATTGTGAAGCCTTTTGAACATTCTCTACGTCTGAAACCTCGCCATTCTCTCCAGTCTTGTATATCTTTGTGACTTCTTCCCATCATTACAACATTCCACAACTCTGACCTCCTCCACTCACTACCAGCCTTCGTCGCTCCCGAACTTTCTACAGCCACGAAAACCATCCATGCGTGTGGAACATTCATTTGTTTGCTGAAACCACTTATAGTCCCGACGGCTATCTGTGTCTTCAACCTCTCACTTCCGACGAATTCTTGCTAATTCTTTAACCTCTCAGAACTATGAACTTCTTTCTTCCTAAACATTATCCCAAATTTGTATTTGGTTGGAGCCTCCAGAGCCGTCGCGAGTTTTGTAACCTCCTCCATTCCCTCAAATCAACATCATCTACCTAACCTTCTCCTTTTCCTATACCGTAAGCTGACTGTATCCTCCGATTACACTCAAGAATATTGTGTCCTCGTCCAACCTCTACAGTGCTAGGTATCGTCAGATCGTCGTGCAGTGCTGTCAACTGTCCCCCTCTCTTGACCCATCCCTGGTCTCCATGCAGCTCCCGAATGCTATAAACACCTACGACCTCCAAACCACTAATTTCCTATGTAAGGTGCATTTGGACATTATTTAAATGGGCAAGGACACAATGAAACTACCCAGAGCTCAAGAAGGCATAGCAGGAGCATCTTTATAAAGGATGTAAACGAAATGCGTACGCTAAGAGCACTATCCTCTGGTACTGATGGGTCAAATCCAAAGAGATAATACGACTCGACCAGACACGATAGCAACCATACCTTTCATCAAAGACATATAAAAGATAATGATCCAACTTCTCAGACCTCTGGGATTCTAGTGGCCCACAAACCAGTAAACACCTTCCACCAGCTCCTCACAAAAGCTACAGACGGGACAATCATATGCCACAGGACGAACGTCAGCTACAAGATACCATGCCATGACTGTGAAAGCCACTACATAGGACAAATAGGAAAAGAACTGACCATACGAGTGCGCAAACATCAGCTCTCCACTGCTTGACAATTCCAGCTCCCTCTCATTTCGAACTATATAGTTAATAAAGGGCACAAGCCCAACTGGAGCGATGTAGTCATCCGAGCACAGGCAAGACAAAGACATGCCAGAGAATTCCTTGAAGACTGTCTCTCCAATCGGAACTCAATCAATAGACACATTGAACGGGACACCATATGCAAACTACTCAGATACATGAAAGATAAACCAATGATATCGGCGAGCGTGGTGACGAAATGTTTGCAGAATAATACATCAGCTTGGTGAACAAATCCACGTCTTCATGCATAACCCGAGCTACAAATCTTCTCAAGAACTCTATAAACCTCGCCAATCCTGAAAAATGTCCCCATGACTGTCACCGTTTTCTGCCCTAGAATACTCACCATGACTGTAGCCTTTGTCGTTGCATACAGCATTCCCCATTATTGTTCTTTGCTACAAATCTAGAACCACTCATATCTCTGTCAACTCAGCTCGAATGTATAAACCTCCTTCTTTATAACCTCCCCAGCACCCCCGATATACCAGTGCAGTAATTAAATCTTGAAACTCGTCCTGATTGCTATGACCCTCTCCAATCCCTCCAACATATCGACATAACCTCTCCCCATCGTACCGACCTCCCTATGACTGTAATCTCCTCCTTGCTCTATAATCCTTCCTCTGTTTGTAACCTCCTCCATTCCACAGCCCATTTCCTAAATCCGTCAGCTTCTACAATTCCTAACACTGTCTGCATCACATCAAAAGCCTCCAGTAAAGGCAACCTTACATAGTTATGCAAAGACCTACAGCTGTCACTATCTTGGAAACAATTTGTGTCAATACAACCTTCTATTCAACTTAAATCCCTACATTCCTCCCTGTCTACATAAAATTCTTCATGAATTCTGCTCCAGACTATTGAGCCGTCCCTACCTGTGCAATCTTTTCCAGCCCTGAAAAATCAGCCGATCTTTAACGTTCATAAGTCACACAACTGTTTTTACCTATAACCGTCAACTGTTCTAAAAAATCTCTCCCTTTGCAAATTGCTTTTATTGCTCAAAATACCATATCACTATAAACTTCCTTCAGCTTCTGTAGCCCGCCTTATCTGTGTGACCTCCTCCATTCCCAACAATATGCCAATCTTTGGAAACCTCACCATCCAACCCAGTCGCATTGTCCTGTCAGGTCCCCATAACATTCCCGACCAATCCAACACACTCCAATGTTTGTGACTGCCCCGTTCCAGAACCTGCAATAGTCACTATATGTGCAAGATCTTCCTTTCGTTCCTATACACCCCGTCAATGTAAGCTCCTTCGGACTGTCCATCACGCTTCGCATCTCTGTCGTCTTCGACTGGGACAACACTACTATCATAGGGCAAGCCAGACAGAGAATCGACTGGGACAACACTATTATCATAGGGCAAGCCAGACAGAGAACAGCCAGGGAATTCCTAGAGGCATGGCTGTCATCCACAAACTCCATCAACAAACACATCGACCTGGACCCAATATACCAACCACTACAACGGACAGCTGAAACTGACAACCGGAAGCGGCAGGGACAGACCACTATAAACATCGGAGGAAACATCAAAGAAGCGCTTCGCAGGAGGCTCCCAAGCACTGATGATGTCGCCTAGCCAGGGGACGAAACGTTTGCAACAAAAACTTCCAGCTCGGTGAACAGAACCACAACAACGAGAACCCGAGCTACAAATCTTCGCACAAACTTTGAAGTCTTCTCCAGCTCTTACAGGACTAAGTTTGCAAGCTTCGTAAAAACAATTAATGCAGATGCTGGAAAACAGATTCTGGATTAAAGTTGTGCTGGAAAAGCATAGAAGTTCAGACAACATACGAGGAGCAGGGAAATCGACGTTTTGGGCAAAAAGCCCTTCATCAGTAAAGAGGCAGAGTGGCTAAAGTGTGGAGAGATAAATGAGAGGAGGGTGGGGGCGGGAGAAAGTAGCATAGAGTACAATAGATGAGTGGGGGTAGGGATGAAGTTGATAGGTCAGGGAGGAGGTTGGAGTGATAGGTGGAAAGGAAGATAGGCAGGTAGTACAGTTCATGGCGACAGTGTTGAGCTGGAAGGTTGGAACTGGGGTGAGGTGGGGGAAGGGGAGATGAGGAAATTGGTGAAGTCCACATTTAAACCCTGGGGTTGAAGTATTCTGATGCGGACGATTAGGTGTTCCTCCTCCAGGCGTCGGGTGGTGAGGGAGCGGCGGTGAAGGAGGCCTCGGAACTCCATGTCCGCGGCTGAGTTGGAGGGGGAGTTGAAATGTTGGGCCACAGGGCGGCGTGGTTGATTGGTGCGGGTGACCCAGAGATGTTCCCTGAAGCGCTCTGCTTGGAGGCGTTCAGTCTCCCAATGTAGAGGAGACCGCGATTAATTCCACTTGGCTATTACAGGATTATTGGATTTAGTACTATTGGCTACACTATTCCAAGAAGTGAGGTCTGGATCTGTCAGTGTGCAAGGTAAGATCCTTATGCCATTTTCGACTTGAAGGTTCTGCTGGAGGGTTTGCTCTGCTGTTCGATCCTTCGACAAATTCCTTCTTTCAGCCGACAAGGTGGTACATTGATGATTTATTTCGGTTCCTTTCAAGCAAATTCATGCACGTCTGCAGCTAATCTTGTTATCAGAAGTAGCTTCTCTGTTCCTTGTTCTATTTGTCCTTAAATTTATGAGGGGTTGATAGATGGAATCTAGAAAAATGCCTTTGTTTATGGCGTTTATGGCGAACAGGAAATGACATCACCACAAATCCCAGGAACCCCATCCAGGAGAAAGATATAAATAGAATGCAGGAGAAAACAGCTTCGCTTCACTTGGAGGTCGCCACTGATGATGTTACCGAGCCAGGTAATGAAACGTCTGGATATCAAATCTACAGCTCTGCGAGCAAGCCTACACCCTAAATCTGGGATATGGGTGTTTGGATTCACTGCTGAATGCCTTAGTTCAAGTTGTCAGGATGTTCAAATATAGAGACTAAATGCCAGATCATTTGTTCGTACATAATGAGGAGGCCGTCCAATCTTAGAGATTGTGGAATGACTCACTATCTTGCACTGTATTAAATCTCATATGGATATCCAATTCTTGAAGCAATCTCAACTGTGGAAGCCCCAAAACCGAATGCAGAAATTTTGCAAAATATGTCTGTGTTCGGTGTCTCCCTTTCTTTCTTTCATTAATTTTCGTTGTCTATGTGAGGATATTATGGTCTTATAGACAACTCCAGGCAAACAGAGTAAACATTGAAGCAGAAACAATTGAACATGATCGGCCCATTAAAACATTGATTACGCAACAGTTCTTTTTTCTGGATGTAACCCACTATTTCCTTCTCTATTTCAAACGTGCAAATGTTTTATTTCAAGAGATATGACTCATTAATCGTCACGTGAAATGGAGTAATCTTTATCTTTGCACTAATATCCATTATTCACAATCTAGGCTCGGACACAATAATGTTTGATCAGTACCTTCAAGTCTCTTTTTTTTTTCTTTCTCTCTCTCATACAGTTAGTCTAGTGGTGATTGTATTCTCGGCTCAGGGCAAGAGTGGTCTTTCCAAATGCAGCACTCACTGTCGAGTGGCCACGGCAGCATCTCATTTACTGTTCATTGTTTTGGAAACTATACTTCGCCAATTTCGATATTATTATTATCCACTATGTTTTCTGGACATCACTCCTGTTTGTCGCATTATCTCTGTCATGCTCTGCTGGGCCATTGATTGTTCTGTCTAGTTCACCAATGCTTATTCTTGTGATCGATTTACTGCCATTTCTTTTCATCAGATGCAAACGAAGTATTGCACACAGAAAACTGCAATGAAGGTTCTGGTAACAGTCTGCATTTTCTTTTCCTTAAAGAAAATCCCTTACTACTTTCGATTTCAACCTGGAAAAATCGTCAACAATGTTCAAAGGTACTGTTATACGATGTCCAGTTATCTTACCGATCTTTGGTGGAGAGGTTCTAAATATTTTGCACATTTTTTTTAACACCACTGTTGCCTTTCACTTTTATTCTCCTTATCAACGTCCGAACTGTCAGACATATTTCTGAGGCAATTCAGATGCATAAGGAAAAACAGAGAATGACCCAGGGACAGACAGCAGAAAGAAATCTGTTATTTTACTCTTTACCATAGCTGGCAGCTTCAAACTTCTCTGGTTGGGCTATGTTTTGTATTGCATTAATGATTGTTATTGCATAAATTGGTCTACTTTCTATCTCTTTGAACAAGTTGTCTATATGATGAGGGACTTAAGTTCCTGTACAATGCATGTACTTATATAGTGACACAGAAAAACTTCAGACAGCAGTTAAAATATATAGTGAAATATCCAGTTATAAAAATAAATCAAATGATTAATGAATGTCAGTAATTGAGAATGTACTTGAGCTGCAACAGATAATGGAACGAGGCATGGACTGAAGGTTAAAGAATAGCAGCAACATCATAAAACTCCTTTTCTAATGGGCAAGGAATCACTCCTCCTGTTTCTCTGCATCCAGTGTCTCCGAACCACAGAGCGCCTGCAGTTTTTTGAATTTTAATTTAAGCAGAGCAGACTGCAGCTAGTAAACAGTCTTAATAAAAATGAATTTGCAAGGAGCAATGTGAGACCACATCTGGAGGATCTGAGTCTCCCTATTTAGGTAGAATAAAATTGCAGTGCAGATTTCTCAGCAAAACAGCCACAAACATTCCCTGTCTCCACCACCGACACTGATTAACAGCAGTGTGAATCACAGAAAGATGTACTGCAGAAATTCACCAAGGTTCCTTCGTGACCAGCATCCTGACCCACCGCACTATCACCAAGAACACCAAGAATGGAGATACACGGGAACATCACCAGTTCACGATTCCACATTAAAAAATTCGCCACCCTAGTTTGGAACAACATTTTTTTTTCTCAGGCGTCCTTGGTTGAAAATGCTGAAACTCCTCCCCTGAAATCATTGTGGCTTTATTTGCACAGTTCTGGAACTCAGCTCACTGCCACTTCATCCACATCAATTGTAGATGGGCAACAAATGCCGGCCCAACCAAAAATGCCATAATTCCATCAATGATTATATAGGTAACATAATGAATATCCTGTATAAATAGGTCTGATACATTATATGGTTTTACGTGTAAATGCAATAAGTATGAAATAAAAAAAACGTTTAAAGAATTGCAGAATATTATCATAATTTAAGACAATAATCCTAGTCCTCGATCCAGAAGCAGCAAGAAGTCTTTCTCTCAATTTTTTCGAACAGTAAGAAATGCAGTAAGATGTTGACTGATACTTTTTAAAAGTTAGACTGGTGAGGGACATTACAAACTAAATGGTACAATGTTAAACAAGGTGCAGGAACAGAGAAGTCTTCAGATTTACTCTGGAATTTAGTCAGCTCAGGAGAGGGGCAAATGTGTCAAAAGATATTCCATTCATATTTTGTTGCATTACGGAAGTGTCAAGTTTGCTTTGCAGAAATAGAATATTCATAACTCTGTCACAATGGACACGCAAGTTTCAATCGATTACCATGCACATTTCAGAATCTCTTTACAGCTTCTTCACAAACACCATTTTCTCTTTCCAGCAGTGTCCGTCTAACGTTCTGAACTTCAATCAGGCAGAGAGATAGGAACATACAAATGGTGAAATATCAGTCAGACACTGAATTCAAATTGGACGATATTGATCAAAGTCTCTCTCAGAGTTTTGTCCTGGATTCATTTGGAAAATAAGATGATAGAAAATTCCACGATGTCCTTCGGTGGCGCCAAGTTGTGTGGCTTTCTATTATTTTTTTAAAAAGGACTTTGGAAATAAAACAAACCTCATGAAGTAATTGTTTCACCATTCAGATTTGTGTATCTGTGTGTGAGAGAGTAAGTGTGTGTGTGATTGTAGCATTGTGTCTGTGTGTCTGACGAAGCGCAGGGACAGATTCTTCTCTATTGTGGAGTCACAGAAAAAAAAGCTGCGTTTGATTGTGCAATTGTTTGAATATAAGTATATTAGTGTGAGATGTGTGTGTGTATACATATGTTAGTGCATGATTGAGTGAGATTGTGTATACGGGCGTGATTCTATGTCAGTAGTCACGTGATATTTAATGGTTGTGTGTGAGTGACTGAGGTTTTTGGGTAAGAGTTTATACGCGTGTGTGTTTATATGAAAGAGGGTGGGTATGTCTTTGTAAGAGAGTGCGACTATGTGTTATGCTGGCTTCAATATTGTTCTGAGCTGTACTGTACCTTTAAGTGAGTTAAAAACAATTAGAACTATCTGACTGCAACAAATGTTCTGAAAAAGGTAACAATGTAACACTTGGTCGAAAGCTAGATTAGATTGGTTGCCCGAAACAACAAAACAGATTCGAATTAGGCTAATGAGTTTAAGTCATATTCTGAAAAAATACCAAACTCCAATCGAGTTTCAGTTTCGTATATTAACAATTTTAAACGTCAAATACGCTCAGCCCAATGCCGTGGGGGTGTAAGACCTGGGAAGGTTGAACATTTGGGTGGAGAACTGCCAAGCCAGTGACATACGCAGACTGCCCAGAAAATAGTTCTCCACAAGTCCTTTATCGATCCATAAACTGTGAAGCAATTCCCGAAGAAGCAGAAAAGAAGATTCAAAGTCTGGCTGGTTTTTGAAAACTGGAATTTTGTTATATCTTAATCGAACAGTTAATCGGACTAGTGTTGCAGAAGGGCAAGGTAAAATATAGGGTAGAGGAAGGAGATGTAAATAATCCTGAAGAAGGGCTTATGCCCGAAACGTCGATTCCCCTGTTCCCTGGATGCTGCCTGACCTGCTGCGCTTTTCCAGCAACACATTTTCAGCAGTTGTAAATAATTGTTCATCAATTATTGTCTCTTATACTTTTTGAAATAAAGTTGTTACTTTTAATTAAACGAGTTCTTGGCCTGTCGAATTTTTACAGATTAATCACAGGATAAATCTTTTCTGCAATAAATTTTAATTAGTCATCAGTGTTTACTCTGTATCGGAGCAGTTCGAGGGTTTGTTTCCATGATTTGAACCGGTTGACAGATTTGAATCGATATGCAGATACAAAAAAAAACACACTTGCAGATTAGTGTCCTAGATCTTCAAATAAAACGTCTCTGAGACAATTTGTTTAATTTCGGTCACCGTTGGTTGATTAAATTAAAATTGAAAGAAAAACATTTTATAATTGGTGAAGAAGTCCGGGAATTTAAAGATGATCTTTAATTTGCCAAGAAAGTTGAAAAAGAAAGAAAGAGGCCATACGTTTATCATTAGCAAATAAATTAGATTTGTGTTTCAGCAAGGCCAGACGTAAAGCGGAAATAGTAAGAAAATTACACAAAAACTGAGATGTGTCAGAGAAACAGACAAGTGCAATAGAGGCAGAAAAAAGTTACACTGCAATTGAGGAAATTGGACTTAGAAGATAAACAAAGGTATAGAGAAAGAGAAATAGAGAGAGAAGGGAGTGAGAGAAAAAAGAGGGAGCAGGTTATTCACAGAGCCATGAGAGAGAGAAGAAAGCGAGAGACAAAGAGAGAGAGGAAAAAAAAGAGAAGGAAATTTTTACTTTAGTAGAAAGAGAGGGAATTTGAACCTGAGACGTTGTGGCTTTTCAACAAAGTCAATTTAACAGAATGGAGATGAAAAGAGAAAAGAGTGAGATATATGTGTGTGTGTGGTCAGAGCTTTTATGTGTAATTGTAGTTCAGAATAAATTGGTAAGCAGAGTTGGTGAGACATTTGCTGAACTGTCAGATGAGGGGTAAATGGATTATGAAAAGGTTAAGCAGGCGAATTTAAGTGCTTTTCAATGGGTGCAGGTATCATGGAGATATCAGTTCAGAAACACAAAGAAGGAAGCAGGTCTGATGTATGTTGAGTTCAAAAGAATTGAATATAGTCATTTTGATCGATGGGGGCGTGCTTTGAACGTACATATGTTCTTTGAGATTCTAAGAGCGATTATCCTGCTGGAGGAGTTTAAAATCTCATTTCCAGCGATGGCAAGAATTCACGTGGAGGAGCTGAAAGTTCGGCAAGTGAGAAGGCCAGACGAATACATGTTGGTGCGTCAGAAACACTTACAACCAGAATTTCGTCCTGTGAGGGATAGAATTTGGGAGAAGGGATATCTGACAATACTAAACCAAAAGTATAGCGGACGGGTTAGATTTTACCTCAGGACAAAAAAAGGATGCCCAACAGCTTGCAAAGGAGGTGAAAGGCCTCAGGTATTTTCACTGAATTGACGAGAGATACAGAAAATTACAGTAAGGCACTGTTTCCGAAAGACACTGGGAAAAGGAGATTTGACTGCAAGAATTTGGGACTCGCAAAGTCGCAGTGCTGGTCGTTAAAGAAAGGCACTGTGGAAAAACGTGTGGTAAAAGAAGCAAAGCAAGTAGCATTCGAGAAGGTAGTAGAGGAGACCCCAAGAAGAGCCGCGGAGTTGCAGGAGAGTGCAGAGCCTAGACATGGGTTGGTTTGGAACTAGTATCTAATCAATAGACAGACTTTGCATCTGGGAATAAAGTTTATTCAGAATGAACAGGGTGAGAAGGGCAAGGAGTTATAACTTTGATAGATTCAGGACCGAACCAGTCTCTGATAGTGAGGGATGAGCGAATATGCACTCTTTCAGATCTGTTTCACAAGAATGTGGTAACTTATGGGATAGTTTTAACAAATTGCTCAGGGATTTATCATTCCCCTCTGTAAGATCGAGTTGGAGTACCAAAATTCAGTGGGAGTGATTGACGGAGTATTAGTTCCAGGAATTCGTTTGTTTTGGGAATGTGTGACACCCTTTTTTGTGGAGAAGCCCAAAGATGGTGAAGAAAGTGAGAAGTTAAACAGAAATATCCTAGTATTTTCCTAGCCTGTGTGGTAACCAGTTAACACTTTCATAATGCACAGCACAAAGCGAAAAGTAAAGAGAAAGATGAAGGAGTTGAAGTTCACAAAGCGGAAATTCAGGAGAAACCTTAACAGGCAGAGGGTCAGAAAGAAATCTTACGTCCTGAAAGTCTGAGGGACTTGCAACATCAAGAAGAGATTAAAAGCATATACATGAAAGGAGGTATAGAATATTTTGGAGGGTTATAATCTGAAAGATCAAATATTAAAGCAGAAATGGAGACAATGGCAGGTTAGTGCAGATGAGAAATGAACCAACGTGAACCAGATTGTCTCGCCATAGGCAGGAAAGTAACACACGAACTACCTGAAGGAGGTCACCTCGCGGTACGAAGGAATCAGACAAAGGAACAAAAAACATTTTTATTGCCCTGTCATGCAAAAGCACGTGGTTACTTTCTGCCGCATGTGTCATACGTTCCAAATGCTAGGTAATCCACAGGCGGTAACAAAACCTATGTTGCCAATTCTTGCATTCAAAAAACATTTCACGTCGGTTATAATTGATTGTGTAGGTGCGTTCCTGAAAACTAAAAGTGGGTATCAGTCCTACTTAACCATATTGGATGTGTCTACTAGGTTTTCAGAGGCACTTCCATTTAGGGGTAAAATTTTACTACAATGTTGTTTAAGGAGGTTATGGATAGCTTAGGTCGACTATACTTTAATCCAGTGCGTATCATCCTCAATCCCAGGAAGCTTTTGAACGGTGGCATCAGACCATTAAAACCATGTTGAAAGCATACGGTCAGCCCGACCTGAATGATTGGGATAAAGGTACCCCATTCGTATTGTTTGCCATCAGAGATGCTCCAGATGAATCTACTCAGTTCACTCCCTTCCAATTAATTTTCAGGTATAAAGTGAGAGGCCCTTTGAAATTAAATAAAGAAGCTTTGAATAGAACCAAAGCCAGAGTTCTCACATTAAGATGATGTATTGGAGGAAAAGGAGACACGGAAACCTCGGATGGGTCAGATGCACAGCACCAAAAGAGGGCACAGTGCAGAATGAACACGGTGGCAGATTAAAGCTTTGAGATTCGGACGTTGTCCCGGGGGATGATTTGTTAATACTGTAGTCAGGTATTAGGAGATCCATTCAAAGCCAGTTTTAGTTTTTCCTGTAATTTTGAGGAAAGAAATTGAGTCAGTTGAACGATCTGGTGAAGATGCCAGATAGAAAAGAAAATGTATTGCATATGTGATGTGAACATCTTGAAACCCAATTATACAAGAGTGAACGAATTGGAGAAACAGGTGTGAGTTATTGCTCTGCAGTGTGAGAAATCAAACCCAGATGTTATGGATTTCAATGTGCTTCAAAAAAGATTTTAAAATGACAAGGTTATTGAGTAGCGAAATAGAATAATAAAAAGACATCTGTCTCAAGAGCACAGACTACATTAAAAATTGTTACTACAGTATATGGACATATGCAAGAATCAGAGAGGGAGGACTCATACTATTTCACATGAAGTAGACATAAGGAATACTGCTCTGATAAAACAACCACCCCCACCAGCTTAATCCTTTCAAAGCCAGACAGATCCAAATGGCGGTGGAGGCTATGCTCGATGAAATATTGTTGAACCAAGCCAGAGCAATTGGACTCAAACGATCGTCTTGATTCCCAAACTAGATGGGACTCAATGATACTGAGTCGCCGACAGGAAGGTCAACGCTAGTAAAAAAAATCGGACTTATATCCAATTCCTCGATTGGGCGAATGAATTGAGAAAGTCGTAAAAACCAGTTACATCAACAAGTTGGACTTACTGCGTGATAACTGGCAGTTGCCTTTATCAGAGGCGATGATAAAAATGTCCGTGTTTTAACCCCAAATGGGCTGTATTAATTAAAAGTGATGAACTTCGAAATGAAGAACGCACCTGCCACATTCCAAAGACTCATGAACACAGTTGAGGCTGGCTTAACTAACTGTGTAGTCTGTTTGGACGATGCAGTGATACTTAGTAAGTCCTAGAAAGATCACATGGTACTCTTGTCAGAACTCTTTGAACAACTATAAGAAGCAAAATTGGAGATAAACGTAAATGAAACAGAATTTGTGAAAGCAGAGGTGACCTTCTTGGAACAGAAAATCGGTAGTGGTATGTTGACTCACGGAGCACAAAGACAAAGATTATTGAGGAATTTCCACGACCATACTCGGAGAAAGCGGTGCTTCGTTTCTTTGGACTCCACGGATTGTATTGGAAGTATGTTCCAAACTTCAGCACTGTAGTGGCACAGTTAACCAATTTGCTGAAGAAGAACACAAAGTTTATGTAGGCAGAAGAATGCAATGAAGCATTAAAACATTTGAAATCAATATTAACAATCAAACCAGTTTCAGCGACACCAAGCTTTCGAAACCTTTTAATGGTCGCCATCAATGCAATAGGTTTGGTGCTGAACTACAGGAAAATGAGACTGGGATTAAACTGCCAGTTTGTTATTTTTCGAAGATCAAGATCTATCAGAGGGAATATTTCACGATCGAAAAATAACTATTGAGTATAGTACTGGCCTTACATCATTTTGAAGTGTATGTAACGAACCATGTGTCAGAGATCGTTGTACACACGGTTCACAATCCACTTACATATATAGAACGCTTTAAAGACAAGAGTATGAGACTATTTCGTTGGAGCCTGAAGTTACAGAATTTTAATTTAGTAATCGTGCATGTTGTGTACCATAAGAAAGCAATTGCAAATGCATTTTCGCAGATTAACTGATAAGGCTTAGATGAGATTTGTATTGATTTAATGCACATACAGATATATGGGAAGAAGTTAAAGAGAACGTAGATTAATGTTATCGGTATGTTAGGGTAATTTGTTGAAAGAATAGGAAAAAATGAAGCCATCTTTTCATTGTGATCGTTCATACTTTTCATAAGGGGGAGGTATTATGAAGGTGCAGATGGATACTGTACCTTTACAAAAGTTAAAAGCGAGCAGAATTACCTGACAGTGCCAAGTGTTCTGAAGAAGATACAATGTAATCTTTTGCTCTAGTAGCTCCAGTTACTGGTTGCCTGGAGACAAAAACAAATTCGAATTGGTCAAATGAATTTAAATTACACCCTCTTTAAAAAATCTCCAATCCGGTTGGAATTTAATATATTGACAATGTTAAAAACCAATGACACAATCGGATGTTTTGAGGGTATAACAATGAGAAAACTTGAACAGTTAAGGGAGATCTGCCAGCAGACCAACAGGATGGCATAATGGCTCAGTTGTTAGCACTGCTGTCTCGCAGTGCCAGCGTCCCCGGTTTGAATCCCAACTCAAGTGACTGTTTGTCTGGAGATCGCACATGCTCCCCGTTTGTGCGTGCATTTCCGCCAGGTGCTCCCGTTTCCTCCCACAATCCAAAGATGTGCCAGTCATGGGATTTGGCAATGCTAAATTGCCCATATTGCTCGGTGCATTAGTCAAGGATAAATATAGCGTATGGGAATGGGTCTTGGTGGCTTACACTTCAGAGTGTCATGTGGATTTATTTCCGAAGGGCCTATTTCTATACTATTGGGAATCAAATCTAATCTGAAAGATGTAGGCTTCCAGGAAGAACTCTTGGAGAGGTACCTGTCTGGAGTAGATGTTTGCACAAAGGGAACAAAAACCATTGACACTGAACTGAAGAGTAAATCTACAGAGGGAAGATTCGACAGCTGCCTGGTTTTGAAATTTGAATTGTTTAGTAAATCTTAATCGGGATTTTTATTGGACTAGTATCATAATAGGGAAAGTAAAAGATCGGTTAGCGGAAGCAGTTGTGAATATTTGTGAGTTAATTATTACATGTTATACATTACGAAATAAAATTGATAACTTTTACTATAAAAGGGCGGCACGGTGGCTCCGTGGTTAGCATTGCTGACTCACAACGCCAGAGACTGGGTTCGATTTCTGCCACAGCCAACTGTCTGTGTGGGATTTGCACATTCCCCCGTGGCTAGGTGTGTTTCCTCCGGGTACTCTGGCTTCTTCCCACAATCCAAAGATGTGCAGGTCAGATAAATTGGCCATGCCAAATTTCCCATAGTGAGATGGGTCTAGGTGGTTTAATCTTCGGAGGGTCGGTATGGACTTGTTGGGCTGAAGGGCCTGTTTCCATACTGTAGAGAACCTAATCTAAGAAAAAGAATTCTTGGCCACTCAAGTTTTCACAGATTACAGTACGAGATAAATCTTTTGTGTTGCTGTTTGAAATTAAGCAGGATGGTTTACCCCATGACGTAGCACAAGTCATATTTTACCTCTTGGAATTGATATATCCATAATAGTCTCCGTGGTGTGAAGCACATTCGCTGTTTGCCAGACACCCTGTGTGAAAACACATGCAACGATGTCACACATCACGATGCAAACAGCATCGTGCTCTATCAGGATGGAAGGAGATTCATGTTCTTTAGACCTTGCAATGATGATGGACAATTAATCAACTTGTGACCCTGATGCCGAATTAAGCTCAGCGAGTCCCTCAATGCTTAACTTTCGGTCAAGTGGAGTCACAACAGCAGGACTGACTTTCGTCTGTATGGCCGGATGTTCTTGAACGTGATTGGAACTTCCGGGCTGCACAATATCAAATGTGATAAATTGTGCATCATCCACCTCGAACCTTTATCTTGCATCTGTGGAAAATCCCATTATGACATCTAATCTCCATCATTCTGAACATCCGGACCTGGTACAGTTACTGAGATTTTAATAAGTTGACTGAGTCCTGCAGTTCATGGATATATCGGGGATATTCGTCTCCACAGTGCACACTGTGAACGGCCAGACAGAGACCATGCTCATTCATACTCCATCAATGTGCTCTCAGTACAAATCCATTCTGCACAGTGCAGTGAAACAGATAATGATGTACATTACTGAGGAGCCTGGTAACTGACAAAAGTTCGCTTTGAACACAACAAGTGATGCATCAGGATTCGCCTTACTAAATAGAATTAAAATAATTAACAGTGAAAGAGTAATTATGATTTAAGGCAGAGATTTGCAAAACTAAAGATGTTAGACACTCACAAGGAAAGCAAAGCTGGCAGCGATGGATTGGTACACTTTCTCGGACATTGGCCTTAGAAAGTAAGTTTTGTTGTTGGTGAAACAAGCTCTCCCTTCCTGCTGCTGGTCACCTCTCGGAATTGGAGAATTCTCTCGAATTGAAAATGGCAAAGTTCCAGACACATTATTTTATGTTACGTGTTATCTCCACTGGAAAACTGTGATTACAGTTTCAATCTTTTTTAATCATTCTGAACAGATTAAGACACGGGTTTATTTTTGTGATATGATGTTTCAACGTAGGTCGGTATTTGCATACCTCAAAGATTAGATTACTCAGATCCTGTTTGGTGTCAAATATCAATTGTAATTTGTCCACTGAATCAAGGCTTGCATTACTTCACACATAACAGTCCGCTCAATATCTAAATATCTTTTGATATGCTTTCCATTGATGGCATACCTGTTGCTGAGGCTGTTCGGTCATTCAATACGCCATCGTGTCGAGCTCCTTGAGATCTTTTCTCCTGCACACTGTTCCTCCACTGTCTTTCTTATTGCGGAAATTCTCCCTGTGAATCGGTAGTGTAATACAGTACATGAAGCTGATACTGAACACAATAAAAGATGGAAAATAATATTTTCTCAAAACAAAAAGAAAAAGGAGCAGAGAACCTTCACTTCATCATCAAGAATGCTGTCAACATGCTGGACAGAGGTGGCCAATCTATCCATGTAGATTTACCTCCAATATGAAAAAGATCTACGTAAGTCTTGCTTATCAGCACTTTATCCATACTCCTGAATGTCATGACATTTCGAGTGCTTATCCAAATACCTTTTTTTTAAGTTGTCAGGTTTCCTCTATCAACTACCCTCCTGGCCAGGGCTTTTCAGGCTGCTTGCATCCTCCAGCGAGAAGATCTTTCCTCATGCATCCTCTGAGCCTCCTGTCTCTCAGCTTAAAATCATGCCATATTGTTATTGGTCCTTTGACTCATGAGAACAACTGCTTTCTATTCTCTCAGTCTATGCCCCCCATAGTCTTATAAACCCCGATCTCTGCTAGAAAGAAAGCAACCAGAGCTTCTCCAGCCTCCTCTTCATAGGTAAATTGCTACAGATCAAGTATCATTCTGATGAATATTATTTGCACTCTCTCCAGGAATTAGATCTTTCCTACAATGCAGAACCTCACACTCTGCTCCAACTGTGGCGTACTCATGTACAGCACCGACAGGACTTCGCTTCTTTTATGCTCTTTTCCTCAACGGGTAAAGGCACATGTCCTGCTTGCCTTCATAACTACCCTGATAATGTATGCCTCATTCGAGGATCAGTTACCAATTATCTCAAGACCTTTCAGTTCGTTTGTGGTTCTTAGTGTTCTGTCATTCACTGAGTATTCCCTTGTCTTATAACTTTTAACAAATTGCATAATCTCGCAATTATCAGGATGAAATTTCATTAGCACTGACCTGCCCGTATGAATAATCTATCTATTTCAAGCTTTAAGCACGGAATACTTTCCTCACTGCCAACCACTTGTTTAATACTCATGTCATCTCCAAACCTATTTATCAATCCTCATACCACGATTCAACAGATGGCACCTCTATTCCCTCACACAAAGTGATGCATACTATTCTATAACGTTTATGAATTTCACAAGCAACAAGGGGCATATCATGTTCCACCCATCACTAATTTGTTCTTAAATTGAGCTGCTGTTAGATAAATTCAGGGCATAGTTAAGGGGTAATCACTTTACTGTATGTCCCGCGTAAACACAAGCCAGACCAGGTAATGGAATCGGATTTACTCATTCCTAAAGTATATTAGTGGAGCAGATGTGTTTTTCTGACTCTTGACAGTTAGATACCTATTCCAGGTTGTATTGACATTGATTTTCACCATGTGCCGAAGTTGGATTTGAACCCATTTTACCAGACTATTGCTCAGGAATTCTGGATCACTTGTACCAGTGGCATTACCACCACGCAACTGTCCTCCTCTGGTAAAAGGCGAAACAACTGTATCTTGAGGAGAAGATTTGTAAAATGTATTGACAGGAGAGTACACGTGGAAAGAGCTGAGGATTTCAAAATGATTCTCCACTGTCGCAGAATATGTGACGCACCTGTTTCGGGAGTTATTCTTAGTCTAAGCGTCTAACAGCATTGAAGAAGCCTTTTCGATTCAGTCAGTCAATGCCGACCATGTACCCAATTGAACTGGTCTCACCTACCTGATCGTGGCCCGGGTCCCTTCAAACCTTTTCAATTCATGAACTTATCCAAATGAATTTTAAATATTGTAACTGCACCTTCATCCATCACTTGCGCTGGCAGTTCAGTCCACGCATGAAGCATTCTGTGTAAAAAAAACCTTCATTTCATTTTTAAATCATTTCATTCTCTCTTTAAAAATATGCCCCCTTGTTTTGAACACCCCCGCTCGATGGAAAAAAGTTCTTGCCATTCACATTTTCTATGTCTCGCTTTATTGTCTAAAAATCAAAATGCCTTCCCTCAACCTCCAATGCTTCATTGAGTAACGTGTCAGTTTATCCTTTATCTTGATCCTAAGGAGGTGTTTTAGCAAATATTTGTTGGTCCTTTGTTCAAAAATAAATGTATTGAGACCTCCCACGCTTGCACTCAAACATTCGTAAAATTCTACTACCTCCACATTTTGTTTAGGACAAGGAATTGCATTAGAAATTTCTCTATTCATGTATTCCTCGACATTCGTGCGTGTAGAAGTTAATGCCTGTGTGTTCGTGTATGCATGTGAGTCTCAATGTAGCGTCACATGTGTGTCCGTCTCTGTGCATACATATGGATGTTTGCGTGTGTGTACATGCATGAGTTTGTGAAGGTCTGAATGCATGTGTGTTTGTGTGCCTCTGTGTGGTGTCTGTATACGTGAGTCTCTGTGTCTGTGTGTTTCTTGTCTCTATCTGTCTCTGCATATCTGTCTGTATATGTGTTTCTGTCTGTGAATCTGGGACAGTGGCGATATGTGCTTTCAGGTATATGCGTGTGTGTTAGTGAATGTTTCTGTGTTGTGGGCATTGCAGTGCATCTCTTACTTCTTTTTATCTCTTTGTATGTCTCTTTGTCTTTCCCTGTGTTCGTGTCTGGTGTGTGTTTATGGATGTATCTTTGTGTGTGTCTCTGGGTGTTTATATGTATTGTGTCTTAATGCAACAGTGTGCATGCATGATTGTCTGCATGTCTGTGTCTTTATCTCTGTGCATTCGGTTGCTTGTTATTTTAACGATGAAGTCTTTGAAACAGGGTAAACTCTTGTCTCTCTCTGCCTGTCTCTCTTGTGTTTGAAGTGATACTGTCGATGCTAATGTTTATGCCTGTCTCTTTCCATGCTTGTGTCTCTGTGAGTGCATACATCTCTGTTTGCAGAGTGGAATCAAATTGTGCTGTTGGAAGATGATTGAAAGAATTGAAATGTGGTGAATTCAACGCTCAGATTGCCTCTCTCTCTCTCTCTCTCTCTCTCTCTCTCTCTCTCTCTCTCTCTCTCTCTCTCTCTCTCTCTGTCTCTCTCTCTCTCTCTCTCTCTCTCTCTCTCTCTCTCTCTCTCTCTCTTTCTCTCTCTCTCTCTCTCTCTCTTTCTCTCTCTCTCTCTCTGTCTCTGTGCTTTCTCTCCCTCCAGTGCAACAAGACCATCGTGTGCTGGACGCTGCATATTAAATTTTTGGAGGAAACAACTAAGTCTGCAATCGTCTCATATTGCATGTTTCGTTCTTCAAATAATGCATTTCGAGAAATAAGAGATTTACCCAATTCCTTGAGATATACTTTGCTGAGATATGAAGGGAAGGAGATGAACACGACCAGTGCTGGTCTCACACCCTCCACGTTTGAATTATTTCTCACTTAGTATTTCTGATTGTCCATCAGAAAAAAAACCGTAAGCTGTAAAAAGTGTAATCAAATTGACCCTATCTTCCAATGAAACGGTTCACTCGCTGGTACATGTTAGCAATTACAGTGGGAACACTCTATTTAATGTGTATAATGACAGGAATACTGCAAGAAGACAAATTAATCTCACATTGCAGTGGGAGCACAACAAATCTGCACAAGAACATATTGTTCACTGAGGGACATCAGTCCAATTGCAAGCCTCTCTATGCCACGCTTAAGTGTGTCCCTGTCTGTGTGTATCTGTTTGCCTGAGTGTGTTGATGGTGCTGCCCTCTCTGTCTCCCTGACTCATTGCATCCTTGATGGTTTTCACCCTCGACCAGCCCGACGTGCAATGGGACAGGGAGTCCAGCAGCTTTGTATCGCTTCCAACACAAGGGAGGTTGAATGCACTAATTTGCCTCCACCCTAAAACACGATATTCCCGATTAGACGACATTGAATGATCAGCGCATTTGAATTGGACAGTTTGGTGTTGAAAAATAGGAAAGCGTGTCATTTGATTCGTGGGTAGGTTTTGATAATGTCATGTGTTCACTTGTCAGCATTTCTCACATTATAACAGCATATCATTGACTGTTTGTGCCACTGAAATGGGGTTTGTTGTATGATTACTGACGAGTGAGACTGTGCATATAATAGTCAACCGTTTTCAGATGACTTATTCTATTTCATCTGAACACTCTGAAGGATTGGATTTTGATGAAGACTTAAGGAGGATTCCAAGCTGGTCGAACAATCCAGGAGGAAATTCTGTTTACATGGGCAATTCATTTTGCACTACGATGGGGACTCCGTCGGTTCCCAGCTCAACACTGCTTGCATTGGGATAAGGAATCTCTGTCAATAGTGTGATGGAATATTTCCGACTTGTTTGGATAGGTGCAGCTCCAACAACATTCTGGAAGTTTGACACCGTCCAGGAGAAATAAGACTGTTTCACTGACAGATATTCATAATCATTTACAGCACCATATGGCCCACTGCAGAAATTGTCCAAAGGGCCTTAGACAGCACCTTCCAAACCCATGACCACATGCATTTGGAAGGGCAAGGGCAGCAAAGATACCAGCCTTGTCAAGCCCTATAAGGCTCCAAACAAAACTGGGGTGGCATGGTGTCTCGTTGGTTAGCATTACTGCCTCCCAGGAATCCACGTTCGATTCCAGCCTCGCCTAATTGGCTGTGTTGAGTTTTTAAATTCTCCCCGTCTCTGCATTGGTTTCCCGCCGGTGCTACGCTTTCCTCCCACAGTCCAATAATGTGCAGGTTAGCTGAATTAGTCATGCTAAGTCACCTATAATGTTCAGGGCTTTATAGGTTACGTGCATTCGTCAGGTTAAATGTGGAGTGATTGGATAGGGGAATGGGTCAGAGTGAATTATTCTTCGGAGGGCCAGTGTGGGCCTGTTGGGCCGAAGAACCTGTTTCTATACTATAGGATTACTAATTCTAGTCCACGTGTCTTACACAAGTGCAGCACAGCAGAGCATGTAGGGCTCCTATAGTGGAAATCTTTGAGTGCTGGGATTGCGGTGATAATTGCACTGTGAATCTACAGAGCTGCGCATGACAAATGTCATGACGTGTAAGTATCAGGAGGGCAACTTGTCAAGATTTGAATCTCCTGACCAGAGACGGTGGATGAGAATTTCCAGAAGAGATGGTTGTTTCATCAAGCATCAAAAATCCAAATGGATGCATGTTCTTCATTCCTCTGCTTAATAACAATAAAAAAAGAACTACCATATATAAATTAGCCAACATGTCCAGCCTCTTCTGCCGTTTTTGGAAGAGAGTTCCAAACCTCTCCAACATATTGTGTGCAGAAGTGCTTCCCAACATCTCTCTTCAATGGTCTGGGCTTCATTTACAGACATTGTTCCCTCATTGCAGAATCCCATCCAATTGAAAGAGTTTATCTCTTCCTTTTACTATCTTTCATTAATTCGCTCAGATTACGCCTTAATCTTCAAAGTTCGAGAAAATAAAGGCTTCATTTGTATATCAAAAATCGAAGTTGTTCATCAGGTCTTACAGCAGCTGCGGCCGAAAGAAACAGAGTTATTTTTTCGTGTTCATTGACCCTTCTTTAGAACTAACTAGCTTTATTTCTTCCGATACCTATAAACTATATGAACTGGAAACAGATGGCAGAAAAATGAGATCAGAAAGCGCTGCATTTGCAATGATGTTCGGAGAATCTGTCAGCTGAGAATTGTAAGGAGAATATTGCTCAGTGAACTGCTATCACTGTTTCTGTGTCTGAATAAGGTGACAAGTCAGTGAGTTGGGGAGATTATTGTTCAAAAGCTAGATTCAGAGAGGAGATCAGCAGACGATCAAAACACGTGCAATTATCATTCTGCCATACCAGGATTGCTAATAAAGACCAGAATGGTGATGATCATCTTCTGCACATGTTGAATTGTTCAATGCATTTCTCGGTGCAAATCGATCTCTCTCTTCAGACAACTGAAAAGCTCCATGCTTGAAACTCTGAGCTGATGCAAACACACAGACGTTGCCTTATATTATACATAAGCACTTTGTGGAGATCGAGACTGAAGCATTGCTCAGATTTGTTGCTGTTTATTAAAATCTCCGACAAATGAAGAAACTAATTGTAATAACAAGTTTAATCCCAATTTTGGGGAAACATTGCTCGTCAGTTCATGTTAATTGGCTCATGTTGAGGTATTCCAGAAGTGTTATCATAGACCTGATTCAAACCCTGCAATGATAGATGCTGTGACTTCTAAGTTGAAATTGTATGTCTTGTGCCCGTTGACCCAGAGTCACTTGTTACAGAAAAACCCATCCAATTCAATAAAATCCCTTACGGATAAAAAAGCTACATGTGACTCCAGCTGCACGAAAATTGTTTTGATAGTTGCAGGTCAGTTATCTTAACTCCAGGATGCCCCTGCAGGAATTATTCAACGTTCTAGTTGATATTAAATGCCCAATGTTCACCAGCATTCTTAACTTGCCAAATCCTGAAGCATTCCATTTCACAATGGAGCAAGATTCTGGCAATGTGCAGGCCTGGGCAGACGAGTGAAATTAATTTAACAGCTGCTAAACAAAATAATCAAATCAACACATCTGGAAATTAAACGGCGTTTCTACTACTGGTATCCAACATTCAACATCCTGGGAGTTACCGTTAATCCAAAAATGAATTGCCCTCACAACATAAATATTGTGGTTACAAGAGCAGGGCACGTGGCAAGTACGCAGCTGTGAGTATTGAACTTCTTGACTTCAAGAGCTTCTCCAGTACTTGCAACGCGCACGTCAAAAGTGTGATGGAATACTCCGCACTTGACTGGTCAAATGTTTCGCCAACCCTCAAGATGTTGCACAACACCATGATTAAATCTTCATGCAAAATGACAATGCTGCGGACATTTGATATCTGAAATGAGAGCAGAAAGCGCTGGAGAAGTTTAGCAAGTCCATCAGCATACTTGGAGAGAAATACAGATTTAACGTTTTGAGTCCAAAATAGCTCTTCTTTCGAACAGTACTGAACAGAAGAAATGTAGGACAAGAAATATTAATTCTCTATCACTTCTCGCAGTTTTTCCCAGGCCAGCTTAGTTTCTTCAGAACTGTTCATTCCATGGCAAAGAAGCCAGTTCGATTGGCATCTTATCTGCAAATTGTAATCCATTCACCCCTGATATTCAGTAGCAGTTTTTTTTGTGTCATCAACAATTTCCCTTACACAGCACCCTCCAACTGAACAACCACTGCCATCATAAAGGCAAATAAAATAGATGAATGAGAATACCAGTATCTGCATATACCCTGCGAAAATGGTAAACATCCTCACTAGGACAGACACTCCTTCAGTCAGTTCTTCACCGTCCAAATGCATCGGAGCACTGTTCTCCTTCTCTCACTTCAAAACATCCACATAGTTTAATGATGTGTTCATTTAAACTTTATCAAGCTCTTTTGTTAGGAGGTCAACACTTACTGGGAGGTGAGAAAAACTTGACAAAAGTATAACGCTTCAGCTGTAGAGTCAAAAGTACCAGGTTACAAATATGCATCCCTTTGTTCTTTCAGCAGATCCATTTAATCAGATATTTGCCATAAGCTGACTCAGTCACTCGCCATGAATAAAAATGCTGAATTTGGTGCTGAATTTTCACGGGGCCTATTTTCCAGCTACAATTCCGTTTCAATGAAATTCGCATTGCCATCCAGTTCCAATTGAGATGGACAGTTGTCAGTTAATTCTGTCATAAATAATCAGCAAAATGCGACATTTTCCATTATACATGTAGGCTGCTGAGTTCTACCATGCCCTATGCTTTTAAAGTGTGGGCCTTAGTAAATAGAATCCCTACAGTGTGAAAATAGGCCTATTGGGCCCAACAAGTCCACACACACCCTCCAAAAATATTCCAAACTGACCTAATCCCCTACCCTATTACTTTACAATGCTCCTGCCACTGGGGGCAATTTCGCATGACCAATTCATCTAACCTGCATATCTTTCGACTGTGGGATAAAAACCAAGCAGACAGAGGGAGAATGTGCAAACTCGAAACAGTCATCAGAGGATAGAGTCAAATCCAGGTTCTTGGTGCAATAAGACAGCAGTACTAGCCACTGTGCTAACATCAGACTTTCTCCTGAATGAGCCTGAAGAAAATAAATACGTCACGATAGCTATTTTGCAACAAACTTATAAATATAATGTTTTCTTCACAGAGACAGAAGTATATTAGACATCATCCAGCACATGGACTGAATGTGATCAGTTAAATGGTAGATATTTTGGCACCATTTACGAGGACCTGACTAAAATGAGCGACTGAAAGGCTTGGAAGGAAGTCCTCAATCAAACCTAGTGTTCATGATACTCCTCCTGCTTTGACTCAGGTATTTTTCTTCATTTACTCTCTGTCATCTATTCTCAGTAACACAATATTTCTGTTAAAAGCCAACCCCAGACGCGTTTCCCCTAGATTTTCTTTAATGTGATTCAATGGCGTTGCCTCTTTGAAGTATGTAAATTCAGCTCGAGACTGCTGAAACCTCCTCAAGATACTTCCCCTTTCACAATCAGCTCTTGCCTTCAACCTTCCCCTCATTTTCAGTCCTACTTCATAGAAATAAATTGGAGTCACCCGTTCGTGTATGACATCACCGAACATGCCATCACGTTGCATCACCCTCTCCCAGGGAACAGCGCACGTCTGTGCTGGTTATCGGTGCCTTTCACATCCATCTAGGATGATGGGAAGAGTGGTTGGCATTTATCTATCCACAATCAAAATGAACCTGAATCTGAGAAATTACCAATCCAATCATTTTGCAAGTCTACATATTACAAGTCGATAAATGAGACTCATTCGACTGTCTGTAAAATACATTGAGAAACACAAGATTTGATCATAATGGTAATAAGCTGTGATGTATGACCGAAGTGTGAGCACTGAATGCTCCGCTTTAATTTGAACAAGTGCAGATTTCCAGTTGCAGTTCCTGTGGGGGAATGGGAATATCGCTTGCAGACATTCAAAATGACATCTGGAAATATCATTTGTCTTTCACACTGACTGGCAAATCTCATGATTACAATAACTTTCGTAAATTCCCTATCGTGCGGAAGTTGGCTGCGTGGTCTATCAAGTCAACACCAACCCGTTGTAGATTGCCCAACAAGAGTCACCTACTACTCTATCCTCTTACATTTCGCCATAGCTAAATAACCGAACCAACACATCCCAGGACAGTTTGGGTTTTTTCCATTGGCCAGTCAAACGAAACTACACACTATTTGACTGTGGGAGAAAACTCACGCACACACAGGGAAAATGCAAACACGACAGAGACATTCGCCAAAGGCTGAAATCGAGCTGGAGCCCTGGCACAGAGAGGCAGGATTAATAAGCACTTTCATTCTTCCATAAGATCACTGGGTTCAAAATAAATGAAATGTAAATGCCTCAGGAAAAGCTTTGAAACATGAATTGTATCTTGAGGATTGTGCTTCTTTGAAAGTGAACCAAATTCAAAAGTATGTACACTGCAACAGTGCAGGTTGAACGTTAAGATTTCATCGTGAACAACCACAATTTCAGAATTATATGCGACAACAGGAGTAAATCAGCTTGAATGCAATGTGGAGGGAAATCTGCGAGTGGTGGTGTTCACATCTATTGTTCTTTGTTCATGATGTGAAAACGTTTCCCAACTGAGTCACAGGGGACCTTTTATGTGTGAGGCTAATGTGATAACCACTGCACTACAGAGGCCATGCCAGAAAGAATGTGTGACCAGATATGCATGTGCCTCACTTTCGTATCTCTCGCTCTTTAGACTTTCCTGATCCTTTGTGATATAAAGGAAACAAAATGGATACATGTCATTTGGCTGGTTGGCATTTCCACTGCATAGGTTCCAACATGGCTCAGATTTCAGAGCGTATCGTAATATTACCTACTCTATGAGAGTGCTAGTCAAGAGGTTCAACTGAGATGTAAATGCTTTCATTCATCTTGGTGACTGAATGGACTGGAAACGCGCCCGGTGCTTCGAAACGCAAACATGTGAACCACTCCCAAAAACGTTTGAGGATTTCTGGTTTTGATTCACACACGTTGGGAAATGTCACACATCATCCAAATGAGACCTTTCGGAATCTAACGTAGGACTCATTTCAAGGGGAGCATATAACAGGAATCTGGCATTCACTGTGACACCAGCAACTGATTGGACTCTTTGGCTTTGAAACGGGCTACTTCTGTATTGAAAGGAAATTTGGTACTACTGTTACAGAAAGGATCAGTTATCGGTAACTACACCCTTAAGCAGGATGGACATTCGTGCTGTACACATTGGCGCTTACTCAGCACCAAGGAGGAGAGAAACTTCACAAATTTCATCCGGCAATTAATTGGAATTTTATTCGTTTTCCCCACGTCAGCAGACATGTGCGAGCAAATTCAAGGCAAGGTTTGCTGATGAGAACAAGGAAGAAACGTCTGTTCAGATCAATCCATAAGACTATCGCTGGTAATAAGACCGCTTCCACATTGTTTTGAACCGTGGACTGCACACCTTGATATTGAATGTGCTATCCATTACAGACACAGCTCACCAGAGTTGAATATGTCTTGCTTTCGTATCTCTCCCTGTTTCGAATTTTTTTGTTCCTATTTGAATGCTGTAAAACAAATGAGGTACTACTGGCACTGAAAAAAAAGAATCAGGGTACGGTAACTGCACTCTGCAACAGGATGGCCATCGAAGGTATACACATCGGCACATATCCAGGACCAAGGAGGACAGAAACAAAACAAAGTTTCATACATCAACTATTCGGAATTGTCTTCGTTTTCAGCAATACTAAAGACATGGATGAACTAATGCAAACCAAATTTTCCTTATAAGAACAAAACAAGCAGGAGAACTCCGTTCACATCCACTCAAAAGACTGCCACCGCTTTCATAGCTGCAATTGCCCAGATATCAGCTGGTGAGATTTTGCGTAAAAAGCAAATGTGATTAGCACTATATTCCAGAACCACATGAATGGCACAAGCATGCTCACCAAATTTTGTACAACACTAAAACTTGCTGTTGCTTATCGCATTATATTTCTGTTTCAAGTCGATCGTTGTCATCCAGCGTTATTGGCAGTATTGAACATTGAAAAATAAAACTTGAAAGTGCTCATGAAATAATTACAATGATGTTGCTAGGTTGGCAGCGTTTAGAATGATCGCCCTTCAACTATTGAGCTACTCCCAAAGTAGGCAGTATTTAACGCAGAGCACAAGCATAAACGACAAGGAAAGACCATTTGAAGTCTCACCGAATCAAGAATGCTGTTTGTGAGACAGTTCGAGCTATTTGGATCAGGGAATGCCTTTCGAGTGGGAGAATTTCACCATAGATCCAGGTGAGCACAGCGCAGACACTGACCCAAAGGAAGTTGTGTCCTGGCATGCATCACAGAGTGGGTTGGAATAAATTATTACGTTTTATTGCTCACCACAGCGGATCCCTGGCAAACCTCGCCATAATAATCGCTCAGCAAAAGTGTAATACGAAGCTGAAACTCTTTAGAGACCAAACTCTAGACCAAGCAGTTTAGACCACCCTTCCACGCTGACTAAGCAAGCCTAATTGGGCGAAGTACCAGACGACATCTTGCAGTAATTTAAATTGACAGCGACTTTTCTGAAAAATAAGCGTCTCAAAAGAAGTCCTTCAGCTGAAATTTTCACTCAGCAGTGGAATCCGAGAGTGACAGATCACATTTCGAGGCTGTTGAACACTTTGTGCCGGTAGGAGTTGCTAGTTTCCTTGACTTTCTCCTTAACGGAATTTTCCTGCAGAGCTCCCCATACCTGGACATGCGCAATTGTAACATGGAAGCCATTTCAGTTGGAAACCTGTAGAGGAACCGACGAGAAGCCACTCACTACATGGTACTAAAGCCCGCGCTGCATTAAAAGAGGAGGATGTGCAAACAGTAGTTTCCAAGCATATTGACAGAGGTTAAAAGACGATCCGAGATGTCAAAACTGCTAACTGTATGTTATTGTTCTCTGTTCGAAGTGTGAATAGCTTTCCCGTCGAGTCACCATACACTTCTCTTGATGCAAACTGAATCAGAATGGTGTATCACCAGAGCTCTATGTGCCTCACTACCTTATCCCACCCTCCCTGTTTAGACTTGCCTGCCCCTCTGTGATATAAAGGAAACACAGTTGAATCATGTCATTCAGCAGCCTGTCTGTCCTTTCCAATTTCAGTTCCAACATGGCTGAGATTTTGGAGCACAGGTTGATATTAAGGAGTGTATGAGACTGCAAGTAAAGAGGTTCATCTGAGTCTGTAAATCAATTCGTTCAAATTGTTGACTGAATGAGCCACAACACTCACGCTGCTGAAACACTCGAATATGTGAAGTGCTCCAAAATGTGATTGAGGATTACTCATTCGTTTTGCCGCATGTTCAGAGATTGCAGACAGCGTTTCATTGAGGCCGTTCAGAGGCTATGTTGGGATACTTTTAACAGAGAACAGACAGCAGGAAGTCAATGCTCCCTATGACACCAGAAAATGAGGATTCTCCTTAAAACTGAACCGGCAGGTCTTCACACAGAAACCTACTGTAGTATTACTTTTACTGAAAGTATCAGTGCATGGTAACGCCATATTAAACAGGATGTGCACATCGGAGCTTCTTCAGGATCAGGGAGGCGAGAAACTTAACAAAGTTTCACACTGCAATTATCGAAATTGTATTCCGTTCCACCACTACTGACAGAGGCGAAAAAATTCAAAGCAAGCTTTGCTAATGAGAAAAACAAACAAGAAAGCTCTGTTCACGTCAATCCAAAAGACTACCCCCCGTCTCGAAGCTGTTTCTGATCGATTTGAACGAGGGAATTTTCGCGTGTGACCACGAGCTTACATAATCACACCGAAACAGGACAGCCATGCCCGCTGGCCCTCGTACATCACTGAAATTGACAGTTGTTCAATACATTCACTTTCTATTTCAGAGGGATCGATGTCGTCCAGCATTATCGGCATGTCAAAAAATAAAGAAAATCGCGTGAATTTGCTTAGGAAACATCTATAACGATGTTGCTAGGTGTAAATGATTTGAACTGTAAGGCGAGGCTGAATCGGCTGGGACAAATTTTCCTGGAGCATCGGGGCTAAGACATGCCTGTAACTGCACTCCAGAAAATGATGGCCAGAGAGCAGAGAAATTTTATAAAGAATTATAAGCACAAATTAATTGGAATTGCATTTGTTTTGCACCAATACCGCACTGATGAAATGTCAAATTCAAAACACGGTTGGCTGATGAGAAATGCAAGAAAGCCCTATGAAAGACAATCCAGAAGCCTGTAACTGGTCACAGGGAGCACCGATATTTCTGTTTTCACACAGAAGACAAATTGACACTTGTACTCTGAAGAAAAGATCGGGCCCGCCGACTGCACTTTTTAAAATAGTGACTGCCAGTGCTGGAAACATTTGCACGCATTAAGGTTGAGCAAGAAGGAAAATAGGACAAAATCGCTCATCAATAAATGGATTTCGTATTCCCTTTGACCATAACAGCAAACACTGGACAGGATATTTAAAGTAAGGTTCACTGACAAGCGCAGCAACCAAAAAGTCTGCCCATGTTAAGACACAAGCCTATCGTTCTTTCTGCCCTGAATTTTGCAGTACAGATTCTTCCTGTAGGAGGTGAACGTGATAACCACTCCACCACAGAAACACAGCGGGGCCACAGTGCCAATCGAACTGCCCTCCAGCGGGGATTGCTTTGCTCAGAACAGATCGGGTTTGCCGTGCGGGACTGGAAATCATTCTCGATCACCGACGCAGACGGTTTACAAAGTTGGCAGCATATGTAGAGGGCGCCGGATTCAGAGCCATGCTGGGAAAGAAACTGGATATTAAATCCCACAGATTATTTGTTACAGCAGAATGCTGGAGAATAGGATTGAGAACTGTACCACCCATGATCGAATGGAAGAGCAGGGTAGATGGGCCAAAAGGCCTAAGCTCGCTCCTACAACTCCGGTCTGTGGCCATCGTGTATCTAAATAGATAGAAATGGAATTAATTGTTCAACTCAAAGACATCCCGTCAGAACTGGGCGAAGTGAGAAATGGGACAGATCTGAAACATTGCCAGACAATGGGAAAGGTGTAGGAGAAGAAATAATAAAACAGAATAGGAAACTATGATGCGATTAGACATGAGTTAGGAAGCATGGACTGGGAGCAATTTGTTCATGGTAAATGGACGATAGACATTTGGAGACTGTTTATGGTACAGTTGTTGCGAGTGATGAATAAATTTGTCCCTCTGAGACAGGCAAAAAGGGGTAAGCTAAAGGAACCTTGGATGACGAGATCGGTTGAACTTCTCGTCAAAAGGAAGAAGGTAGCTTTCATAAGGTGGAGGAAGCCAGGGTCAAGCTCAGCTCTACAGGATTACAGGCAGGCGAGGCAGGAGCTCAAAAATGGTCCGAGGAGCGCCAGGAGGGGGCATGAGAAAGGCTTGGCAAAATGGATTAGGGAGAACACAAAGTCATTTTACACTTATGTGAGGAATAAGAGAATGGTCAAAGAAAGTGTAGGGCCGATCAGGGATAGCATAGGGAACTTGTGTGTGGAGTCTGAGGAGGTAGTGAAAGCTTCTGTCTTTACGAAAGAAACGAACTTTGTAGTGAATGAAACCTTTGAAGAGCAGGTGTGCATGATGGAATGGATAGAGATAGAGGAAGCTCATGTGCTGAAATGTTTGTCAAACATTAAGATTGACAAGTCGCCAGGCCCGGACCAGCTTTGTCCTCGGCTGCTTTGGGAAACGAGAAATGCAATTGCTTTGCCACTTGCAAAGGTCTTTGCATCCTCGCTCTCCACTGTCGTACCTGAGGACTGAAGAGAGGCAAATGTAATTCCTCTCTTCAAGAAAGGAAATAGGGAAATCCCCGGTAATTACAGGCCAGTAAGCCTCACGTCTGTTGTCTGCAAGGTGTTAGAAATGATTCTGAGGGATAGGATTTTTGACGATCTGGAAGAGCATGGCTTGATTAAATGCAGTCAACACGGCTTTGTGAGGGGCAGGTCATGCTTCACAAACCTTATCGAGTTCTTTGAGGATGTGACTAGATAAGTTGATGAGGGTCGAGCTGTGGACGTGGTGTATATGGACTTCAGCAAAGCATTTGATAAGGTTCCCCATGGCAGGTTCATTCAGAACGTCAGGAGGAATGGGATATAGGGGACCTTAGCTGTCTGGATACAGAATTGGCTGGCCAACAGAAGACAGCGAGTAGTAGTAGAAGGAAAATATTCTGCCTGGAAGTCAGTGTTGAGTGGTGTTCCACGGGGCTCTGTCCTTGGGCCTCTACTGTTTGTAATTTGTATTAATGACTTGGATGAGGGGATTGAAGGATGGTTCAGCAAGTTTGCAGACTACACGAAGGTTGGAGGTGTCGTTGACAGTATAGATGGCAGTGTAGGCTGCAGCGGGACATTGACAAGAAGCAGAGATGGGCTGAGAGGTGGCAGATGGAGTTCAACCTGGATAAATACGAGGTGATGCATTTTGAAAGGTCGAATTTGAAAGCTGAGTACAGGAGTAAGGATAGGATTCTTGGCAGTGTGGAGGAACAGAGGGATCGAGGTGTGCAGGTACATAGATCCATTAAAATGGCTACCCAAGTGGATAGGGTTGTTAAGAAAGCATATGGTGTTTTGGCTTTCATTAACAGGGGAATTGAGTTTAAGAGTCGTGAAATCTTGTTGTAGCTCTATAAAAATTTTGCTTAGACCGCACTTGGAATACTGCATCCAGTTCTGGTCGCCCTATTATGGGAAATATGTGGATGCTTTGGAAAGTGTTCATAGGATGTTTACCAGGATGCTGCTTGGACTGGATGGCTTATCTTAGTCGTTGACTGAGCTCGGACTTTTTTCATTGGAGAAAAGGAAGTGGAGAGGGGACCTACTTGAGGTATACAAGATAATGAGAGGCATAGATATAGTCGATAGCCAGAGACTATTTCCCAGGGCAGAAATGGCTAACACTAGGGGACATAGTTTTAAGCTGGTTGGAGGAAAGTATAGAGGGGAGGTCAGAGGCGGGTTCTTTACACAGAGAGTTTTGAGAGCATGGAATGCGTTGCCAGCAGCAGTTGTGGAGGCAAGGTCGTTGGAGACATTTAAGGGACTGCTGGACTTGCATGTGGTCACAGATATTTGAGTGTGCATACATGAGGATCAGTGGTCAGCACAACATCGTGAGCTGAGGTGCATGTTCTGTGCTGTACTGATCGATGTTCTTTGTTCTAGAAGCTCGGTATCAAGGTGGATGGCAGGACAGATTAAATAAAAAGGGAGGATGTGGAAATGCAGAAGGAGATGGACATGGAAAAATGAGTGTCACTGAACTCAAAATGTTAATTCTGTTTTGCTTTCCCAGATGCTGCCAGGCTGCTGAGATTTTTGGTTACAGATAGAAAAAATGGGAGAGTGATCATAGACCAATAAACTCTGCCTGCTCTGCGTATGCTTGACTTCCCCGTTTCTCCAGATCTATTTTGTCCCACACTGAAACCTCACAATCGGGCCCCACCCCCACCCGATAACTGAGAATAAACTATGTTGCATAAACTGACATGAGCACACAGGAAGATAATTTTCCATGCAACATCATAAATGTTCAGGAAGACTTACACTTCGCTTATCATCAGAACTTGCAGCGTCAGTTAATTCTGTTTCAGGACACTTTAACATGCAGCCGTCACTCTCAGTCCCCCAGCAAGTGGCCATTCTCATTCCGTGACTCTGAACAGTTTGGTTGGAACATGTTTGGATTGGAACTTCTTCCCTTAATAGAGACATAATTCGTCGTACAATTGGCTGTACCTATAAACTTGTCCCTCTGACATCCAGTGAAGTAGAGACAGTTTTCACTCAGAAACCGACGTCTGAATAAATGCAGCACGAAACACCGAGCACGCTCTGTGTTGGGTGGTGATGCTGAACGTGGAATGGGCTGTGAATCCTGTTAGCAAGTGACACAGCCCCTCGTGGGGCTCGAGCCGACGACCGTAAAAGTTTTAGTTTTTCGTTATGCCAACTGAACTAACGAGGCTTGCGTGGGCAGTCAATTATTTTCCCACATTCCCATATTGACCATAATCCAATTGACACCTCGATTTCATTCCTCCCAATCACAAATAAAATCCTTTACATCTTCCACTTCTCAGCTGTTATACTTTCAGAACATTGCCATCCACTTTAGCACTTGTTCTATGATTTAATACTCAATATGAATATTTTAATATTTTTGCCCACATCTTTACGCCATCGATGTGATTCCCAATCACTTAAGCAGGCTTTGAATCAATCGGGAAATTACTCCAGTAAATCCAGGGAATCTCATTGCCTGGTGAGACACAATCCACACTGTTAACACTTGCTTTGTTTTACCTGTCTGCAACATTTAGCACTTTTTACCTTGGATACAGGAGTTGGTTTAAAATAAGTTCCAAGACCGGGAGCAATCTTCTGCAGTCGTTACGAAATTAAAGGGGAGTTTTTACCCCTTCTCCATGAGAAGCACCATCCATGAGCAAGGACTTTTAATAAGTTGTGTTCCAAGGCTGGGCAGGAGCCGCTGATTGACGCTCCAGTGACCACTTTATGCTGGCAGCGGAAGATTGGAGGCCCATCCTGCTGTGTGACCCCGTCTCACTCCATGCGGATTTCGGGTGAATCGTGGAAGAGTTCTCGTATGTGCAATGTCGGAATGCGTTTGGTGTCAATGCTTGACCTGAAACACTTCAAGCTCTGTGTCTGAGTGACCTTAAACCACAAACGTAAGGGCCAAATGTGCTGATGAATTGAGACAGAGAAACTGGCACCAAAAGCACAGAAATTCCCCTAACGCAGGGATTCCGAGTAGTTGCTGTGAGCAGCTGCTCCTCTCATTGTTTGAAGATTCTGTTACTAATTTTGCCGCTTTGATCATCGAGAGATGCAAAGGCCTGAAGAACCGCAAACACCCAAGCCACAACTCCACAGGTCTTTTGGAAGGAACTGCCAGACGTGCTTCACGCGTGATTCTAGTAGCTGCAGGATGCAAACTTATGATTTGATAGAGACTGGAACTTAAGTCCAGCAGCTAAAATCGCTCGGCCACTCTATCACACTGAGCCTAAGCTCCAATTTATTCGTGTCTACTATTTTAGCATCGCTTCACATCATGACTAACTTGATGTAATTCAGAAAACATTTATCAGGATGTTGCAAGTTTTACAGGGATTCAGCTGTTGCATGAACCTAAATGGGAAGGGATAATTTTGCCTGGCCCGTAAAAGCTGAGGGATGACCTTCCAGGAATCAATACAATCTTGAGAGAAACGGATAAAATGAATAGTCAATGAATTTTTTTGTCACAAGGCAGGCTAGTTCAAAACTAGAAAACATAGGTTCAAAGTGAGAGCGGTAGAAGTTAAGGTTGATGAGAGAGACATTTGTTATTTACACGGGAAGTTTTGCCTGTGTGGAATGAATTGCCAGAGGAAATGGCGGAGTCTGGTGCACTCGCAACATTTCAAAGGCAGCTTGTTTGTCACATAGACAGGAAGGGATGAGTTTGATAAGTGACAAATGTTGGCAACTAGGGCTAGATTCATTTTGGATGTCTGGTCAGTAAGGATGAGTTAGATTGGATGGTCTGTTTCCGTGCTTCGTATCTTGAAGACGCTCCAGTGACTGCCAGCAATTTGAGGAGGTCATTTTCAGAAATGCAGGCTGCACATTGCTTGGTCAGCGCGTTGGGCTCGCTTCCGGAAAGGTGTTTGGTTCGAAACCACCAAGAGGTGAATGCTTCCCAGATTTTTATTGCCAATGACCAGTCTTCTTGACACATTACCAAGTTCTCTGTAAAAGAGTTTGGCGGCAGAAAAATACCTCACAAATAATGTTTCCATCACAGCTCTGCAACAAATCCAAACAATGACAACTCTTAGCGTGTTATCGAAGCATAACTGACAAGGTGAACCTGTTTTCAGAAACACCAAAATACGAATGTTGTCTGTAGGGCAGTGGGGATCGTCTGGGTCACAAACTGCTCATACACATGGCAGCGAGGCAATTCCAAATGGTGCTTTCAATAGACTTAGACTTAGTGAATCGCCACTTGTCGGAAAGTGTTCAAGCAACATGAAACAGAACAGACAGACAATGAACCATGAAACGTGAAGATCACCAATCACAGTCTTGAATAGATTAGATTGAAAATGGGCTGGTGCTTTTTTCCAGATCGATTGGGCCGATTAACAGCGTCCCTCATCAGGACTGTAATGAAGGAAATGAAAAAAATGTAACCACGTTTCACATCGGGATTGCCCTCCTTTTCACCACAACAAAAATAAAACGGCGAGTGGATCCAATGCTGGATTTGGTTTCACAACAGCGGTGAAATAACGATCTCCCTTCACTTTCGAAGAAAATGGTGAACAGCGCAAATTGTCTGGAATATGAAAACCTGCTTGCGTCCCTCTTATGCTGGGGGCCTTTCGATCTGGAGGCAAATGAGATATCCACAGCAGCAGGGGAACACAGCGTGGACACTAATACGTAGGAGTCTCTGCTGTGGCACATCACAGCGTGGTTTAGAAGACGCAGCTACGTTTAATTCTTTTCAACTTCAAAGCAACTCATCGCCAAACGTTGCCAGCTCAATCTGACAGCGCAAGTATTCAAACCCAAGCCGTCTTAAGAAATGGAACGTGAAACCAGCGTCTCAGATTACTCAGCCATGTAAGAAGACAGGCAAAAACCGAAAAGCGAAGGTCTTGTACCTGACGATACCCTGCAGCATGCTCACAACGACTGCTGAAAATGTGTTGCTGGAAAAGAGCAGCAGGTCAGGCAGCATCCAAGGAGCAGGAGAATCGACGTTTCGGGCATGAGCCCTTCTTCTGGAATCATTCCTGAAGAAGGGCTCATGCCTGAAACGTCGATTCTTCTGCTCCTTGGATGCTGCCTGACCTGCTGCGCTTTTCCAGCAAAACATTTTCAGCTCTGATCTCCAGCATCTGCAGTCTTCACTTTCCCCTCACAACGACTGCGGCTAATCTGCAGAATAAACATCGGAAAGGAAATACTCATCCTGAATAGCTGAATTAATACTGGAATCCGCGGATGGCAGACCACATAGCGAGCTTACTGGAAACACGGTGCCAATACGAGTTGCTATTTTCCTTGTTATTATCCTTAGCGGTGCATTTTACAGTCGAGCCATGAGCAACTGCCACCTGACTGCCAGCTGCGCTGGAAACGTGTGTGGGAAACACGGAGGTGTGTCGCAGTGTTCGTAAAATGAAACGGTTCTTACTTAGAGATGTACAAAAATCAGTTTCTACATATATTGAGAGAAGTAAGAATGCAATCTGAGTTGTCAAAGAGGTACGAAATGTAAATTATTGTTCATTGTTCGAAGTGTGAAAAGCTCTCTCCCCTAGACATATTGACGTCTCGCGTTGCAAACTGAATCAGAGAGAAGGTGTTTCACCACAGCTTCATGCACCTTGAATTCCTCACCCTCCCTGTTCATTCTTTCCTGCAGCACTGTGATATCAAGAAAGTAAAATGGATACATTGGTATTCGGCAGCATAACTGTAATTACCTCAACTTCAGTTACAACCTGACTTAGATGTTAGAGCACGCAATATTATTAGTGACCGTATGAGAAACGAGAGTGATCAGTTGCTCTGAGTCTATAATTTTTTCATTCCTGTTGTTGACTGAATGAACCATAAATGTGTCTGGTGCTTGGAAACGCGAATATACGAACTGTTCCAAAACATGATTGAGGATTTCTGGTTTTGGTTTACACAGTTTGAAAAAATCCAGATACGTTCCAAATGAAGCTTTTCAGATTCATTTGACAGGAACTGTGCATCAAAAATCCAGATTTCGATGTGATAGCAGCAAATAAGTGTCCTCCTTGACACTGAACCAGACAGCCTTCCCATGGAAAACAAATGCAGAACTACTGTTTCAGAAAGGATATGTGCCTGGTAACTGTGCCCTCAAACAGAACCGCCATCGAAGGTGTACAAATCGACGCATATTGTCGACCAACGAGGAGACAAATTTAGTTGGAATTGTGATGCTGAAAATGCACAGCATATCAGGCATCATCCGAGCAGCAGGAGAACCGCCATTTCTGGCAATAGCCCTTCATCATCCCCAGCCCTCACTCTCTTCTGGGAGAGAAACTTAATAGCAATAAATCAGAATTGTATTCCTTTTCACCGTGGCAGCAGATATCGGCAAATAAATTGAAAGCCAGCTTTGCTGATGAGAACAATAAGCACGAACGTTCTGTTCTTGTCAATCCAAAAGTCTGTAGCTTGTAACAAGCGAACAATATTCTTCCTAGCTTGTTTTGAACCGGGGACATTGCAGTTTGGATGTGATTCGGATAACGACATCACAATCGTGCAACCTAACCTGCGGATCTTCGTACAGCACTGAAAGTAATAGCCACTCAATGCTTTCCCTTTCGAGTAGATCGAAGTTGCCCAGGGGTATTTGCATCACTGAAAAAAAATAAAGAATATCACTTGAAAATTATCAGGAAATATTAACAAAGATGTTGCCAGGTTTGCAGGGTTTGGACTGTAGGGCAAGACTGTATAGGCTGGGACAATGTTCGCTGTCACTCCGAGGCAAAGGCAAGTTCGTAACAGTAGTCTTAAATAGGATGGCCTGCAGTGGAGTAGACATCGGCACGTAATCAGGAATACTGCAGAGAGAAAATTGAAAAGAAATTCACACACTAATTATTTGGAAGTATATACCTTTTCACCAATGGAGTAGTGAATAGTGAGTAAATTCAAAGCAAGGTTTGCTAATGAAACGGCAATAAAACTCCATTCATCACAATCTGGAAGACTGTCACCCGTAAAGAGGGAACAACAACGTTTCTGCTCAGCTCTGAACCGAGCCACTTTCACACAAACTGATATTTCTACTCTGCAGAAAGACCAGGGTCCGCTGAGAGCACTCTGAAAAATAGCGACCGTCTATGCTGGAAACATCCACGGATATTCAGAACAAGGAAGAATGCATATTGAATAAAATCGGACGCAGCAAATAAATTGAACCTGTATTACTTTTCACCACAACAGCATGAATGAGCGGGGAGATGCAGAGAAACATTTACGGACCAGAGCAGCAATCAATAAGCTCCACCATGTTCACACACAAGTCTATCATACTTTCTGTCAGGTTTTTGTTAAACAGGGATCCTTCCCGAAGATGGTGAAGGTCATAACTGCCCCCCCCCCCACCCCCTCCCCCCGCAGAAACACAGTGAGGCCAGAGACCCGATGGAGCTGTCCTAGAACGCGGAATGCTTTGCTCAGAAAATATCGGGTTTGCCGTGCGTGACCGAAACGGAGCTCGATCACACACAGGCCAGGTGTAACAGCTGCCAGCACATGTGGTGTGGTTTGGGGCCGATTCAGACCTAATCTGGGAAAGAGACTGGATCTTAATTTCAGGGGAAATAAGTGTTACAGGGAGAACGCTGGACAATTGGGTTGAGAACGATATCAGCCATGATCGAATGGTGGAGCAGATAAGATGGGCTACAAGGTCTCACCGTCCTCTTAGGTCTTCCGGTCTCTCGTCATCCTGTACCTAAGGAAATAGAGATGGAGTTAATTGTTCGTTCCGACGTCCCTCGGTCATAACTGGGCAAAGTGAGAGATGGATCAGGTCTGATACAAATTCAGACACTGGGAAAATGTTTGGAAAGGAAGTAATAAAAGAGGACCTGAGTATAATGTTGAAAGTAAGGAAATATTCAATACAAAAAGTGGATGCAGAACGGCCGACGAAGATGGGCATGGAAAAAGAAGCGCCACCGGTTCTGAAGTCTCAACTCTGTTTTCCTTTTCAAGATGCTACCGGACCTGCTGAAACTTTCCAGCAGTTTCTCGTTTTGGTAGTGAGATAGAATATGGGAGAGTGAACCTGGCCCACACAGCTGTCTCTGCTCTGATTTTGACTTCCCCATTCGACCAGATCCCTTCTGCCCAACACTGAGACCTCAGCATCCTGGCCCACCACCGTTACTGACAATAAACTGTCCATTGCATAAATTAACATGGCCGCAAAAGAAGATAATTTTTGGTGTGTATTGGCAAACGTTCAGGGAGAGTTTCCAGAGGTTTCCATTCCAAACTTCTGAATCAGTTAATTTTGGTTCAGGACGATTTGACAGGGAACCGCCACAGTCAGTCCTCCCAACAAATGGCCATTCGCATTCTGTGCATCTGAGCATTTTGGTTGGTGTAGAATCTCCCGCTTTAAAAGGGTCATCATTCATCGTCTATTTGGCTGCATCGATGAACTCGCGTCTCACACTTCAAACTGGAGGCAGTTTTACTCGGAAACTGACGTGTGATCAAATGAAGTAGGAACGAGAGTATGCAGCCATCTGTTATGTGGTGATACTGCAAATGAAATGGAGAGCTGGAATCTTGTGAGGAAGTAAAAGCACTCAACATAGGACTCGAAGCCACAGCACTGAGATTAAGGGTCTTAAGATCTACCGACTGACTGAGCCAGTGCGCTCGCTACTTGTTCGTTTGTCATTTCATACTAAGCATAATGCAAATGGCACATCAATTTGCAAGTTCCAGTTCACTCCGCCCAATCACAAATAACATCATTCACTCCTTCCATGTGTCAACTGTTATTCCTTCAGAAAATTTCAATCTGTTTACACTTGTCTCGGCCTTTTAGAGATAAATAATAATAATTTAATATTTCTACCCTCATCTTTAGGCTGCTGGTGTTCATTCCCTGTCACTCTGGCAGACGGCGAATCAATCGGTAAATTATTTCAGTAAACCTAGTCGTTTTTGTTACGGAGTGAAGGGAATCCCATCTACCTGCAGAGACTCAATACTCACAATCAAAACTTTCTTTGTTTTTCTTCCGCCTACAATTTTTACAACTTCTTGTTTTCGAGACAAAAGTGTCGTTTAAAAATAAGTTCCAAGAACAGGAACGTTTTCCAATCTTCTGAAGCCGTTACCAATTTAAACTGGATTTTTGCCCCTTTCAAATGGTAGCATCCGTTTCTGAGGAAAGATTTTCTATGAGCTGTGTCCCAGGGCTGGGCAGCAAACCGCTGATTGAAGCTGCCTGAACGCTTTCGGCTGGCAGCAGGGGATTGGGGAGAGTGAGGTTGCATTCTGCTCTGTGGTCATGTCTCACTCCTTGCGAATTAGGGGTGAATGATAAAGGAAATCTCGTGATTGCAGTATTAATGCGTGATCGGTTTCAATGCTTTATCTGAACTCTGTGTCTGGGTGGGCTCGAAGCGCCAATCTTTCAACCAAACGCACTGAGCAATTGAGACACAGGAACTGGAACCAAAAGTGGGCATAAACACATCCGAAGGCGGAGTGTTCAAGGGATTTGAGGAGGCTTTTGACAGCAGGAACTCTCAGTGTTTTCAGAGTCTGTCGCTAATTTCCCTATTATATCGCCGAGAAGATCAAAGGCTTGAGAAGTCGCAAACACACAAAGGACATTACTGCTCGTGAGGTACTGTTTTAAAGGGCAGGATGACGTTGGTAGTGGTGGGATGCGAACCCACGTCTCAACAAAGACTGGAACGTTAATCCAGCACATTAGATCAATCGGCCACATTACTGTA